>NW_027526460.1:89858926-90131426 GCF_048455015.1 Haemaphysalis longicornis | reverse complement strand
GTGTGTGTGTGTGTGTGTGTGTGTGTGTGTGTGTGTGTGTGTGTGTGTGTGTGTGTGTGTGTGTGTGTGTGTGTGTGTGTGTGTGTGTGTGTGTGTGTGTGTGTGTGTGTGTGTGTGTGTGTGTGTGTGTGTGTGTGTGTGTGTGTGTGTGCGTGCGTGCGTGTGTGTGTGTGTGTGCGTGCGTGCGTGTGTGTGCGCGTGCGTGCGTGCGTGCGTGCGTGCGTGCGTGCGTGCGTGCGTGCGTGCGTGCGTGCGTGCGTGCGCGCGCCACAGCGCGAGGGGAGTAATTTCGCACTGAAGTCGCTCAACAACAGTATCTGCGCCTGCGGGGTGCTTTAATTTCAAATATTGAATCATCCCTGCTTACGGTAAGTCGTTTGCTACACGCATGTAGTTACAAAAAGAAATGTACTTGAGCACTTCTAGAAGAGTCCCGCTTAATCTGACAGTGGGACTTTTTTTGTGAGTTTCCAGATGCCCATAAACGATTTCAAAAAATGCAAGGGAGCTACAGTTCGTAAATTGTTTTTTTAACACACTTAAGTTGTTTCAACCCTGAAGCTGTTACTTCGATGCGGACTCACTTCTGGTTTTTGGTTTTGAAGGATATAAACAGAAAAGATTAGCTTGGAACTAAAGAAAGCTATTCTTTTTCCTGCCTCGCGAACGTATTTTTTGACAATACACTAATCAGTCAGATATGATTCTTAAAAGGAAAGATTTTTTCTTATTTTACTTTCTCTCTGTATCAATTCGTGTTTAGTACGCAATCTTAGAGCAGGCAGAGGTTTATGTGCCAACATTCGAGGTATTTCTGACTAATTTGTAGTGCTAGATAATAGCGAAAATATAATTTCCGGATTACTAGCAAGTATTGACCACAGCATTACCTGAAAACAAAAATAGAACCTTAACCCATACCATAATCTAAAGGTGCTATAATCGCCATTGCTTATGAGCACTAACATGCAACATGGTAAGCAAAAAGTCTTCGATTTTAATTTTAACGCTCGCTCATTTATTCGATCATTTACTCGATTTATTCGATAATTCGATCAAAACTGGTTTAGTCAAGACATTCCTAGCTTCCCCGTATGTTTCACACAGCGTGAAGTGAATGGGCGTAGGTTCCTGCTACCTTTCAAACTATTTTTAGACGAAATGAGCGTTACATCTCACTTTTTTCTGCCCTATATATTGTCTACTTCAACTTTTATTTGATTAATTGATTGATTGATTGTTTTAATTTGGTTGATCGATTGATTGATTGATTGATTGATTGATTGATTGATTGATTGATTGATTGATTGATTGATTGATTGATTGATTGATTGATTGATTGATTGATTGATTGATTGTGGGGTTTACCGCGCCGACCCTTCACAGGCGGCGAGGTGTGCCGTAGTGAAGTGCTCCGGATTAATTTTTACCACCCGGGGATCTCTAACATGTGCCAAAATCTCGAACACACGGACGTTTTTGCTTTTCGCCTCCATCAGAAAAGCTGTCGCCGCTGCCGAGAATCAAACCCGCGTCCTCATGCTCAGCAGCACACCGCCCTAGCCACTTTGCCGCCATGGCCGGTTTCTTCAACTTTTGTCTCTTAAAACTAAGTTGATAATTCAGTTCCAAATTCCTAGTTCTGTCTGTAAAAACAACAACACGTGGTTAATATATAAAAATCCTCATATCAACTATTAATACAAAGCTATGGAATCCGGGTCGTTGTCTCGTATGTTACATTCGGCAAGAAACTCACGCCATACCCCCCCAAAAAAGAATAAAAAGGCTTGACAGCGGCTATATTGCATCTCTAACTCCTTTTCACTGATTCAGTCTCATTTCTTCTCTCTGCCTCTTCTTGTCTTATCCTTTTCTTTATTCGCCTCTCCTCTTCTATTTACTTTTCGGCGGCGATCGAAAGAGACTACGAAAATCGGTAGTCTCGACGCCGCCGCCGACAGACGTCAATTTCGGCTCTTCACTTAGCAAAACGAACCGTCGTGCGGCGTATTTTCAAACGCAAACGACTACGACCGACTCGTCTCCGTTGTTCGTTCCCTTTTATTCGCCGGCATCTCACTTTTTTCGTCGTTTTGTTTTCTTTACCTCGTCTCGCCTTTAAGATGAGCTCCTTTTGTTTCTCGCTACTTCGACGTCTGTCCGGGATAATATCGAGTCCCCTCCTTGAAAGCGGGCTCTGCTCTGAGCCATTACGAACTGCCGCCGTGCGGGAAAGAAGCCGCAGCGGGAACGCTGGCAGGGGGAGGACGGGAAGTGCGGGAAATTGAAAATGATAAAGGCCCGAGGCGAGATCGCGCACCTGGTGAATGTGGAGACGGTGGTGGTCGGCTCGCGGCCGAGCGCATCGTTTCTCGATATGCGGGATCCTCTTTTTCCCTCTTACGTTGTCTTTCGCGTGGCGCCAGGTGTTATTTCATCCTCGCCGCGTTCATCGAAAAACATTTAGGCGCTTCATGTAGGGGAGCGGCGTTTTGTTTGCTTTTTTGCTGTTACTTGTCTTATGAAACCTGGCTGTTCTCTCAAACGCACTGTTTTTTAATGTGGAAATCATCGCGCGATTTTTTCGGTGCGACGTTTATTTTGTATACGTTTGTATTTCGAGGGCACTGTTTACGTTGATGACGCTTTTTTGTTTCAAAACAAGAAAACAGAAACGCCCAACTTGGAAATACAAAGCGCTATTAGAGGTAGCGTAACAGCAGCGCTGCTTTCAGCACCATTAATTCGGTAATTTGTTGTGGCTTAAGCAGCTGGAAACTAATAAAAAAGACGCCCGCGAAATACATAGCGTTTGTAGTACTAAGTAGCGGCGAAAGGCTCGTAAAGAAATTTTCTATAAAGGGAACAAGAATGGCTTGCGCGTATATTGCGACAAATTATGGTAATGTAAACGGGAGCTGAATGATTAGAAAAAAAAATCTCCCCGTAACCTTTTCTCAAATGTGTTTCATTAGTGTTTGGGGTATTCGAGAGTGCAATCATTTCGATATTTATTATTTTAGAGTGGCTGGGTTTAGCTTGTTCTTCAATAATGAATATGACAAGTACATGACGAGATTCAGTGGAGAATTTATATTCATAAGGAGAATACAGGAAAAAATCCCTCAGGAGCTATTGTGGCGCGGGCAACAGCAGGCGACGATTTGCGGCAGTTGAGGTAGTATTTCATTTGATATCGCAAAAACCAAGCATCTATGAATTTGTAATAAAGTAAAACTGCAAATATCACTTATGTATTGATTTTCAGCCTCACATTTACGTTATGTTTTGTTCTTCTTCAACAATGTTGACAAGTATGAAAATTGCCACTGGGCTTAGACGTCTAGATTTGGCTGTGGGTAGATAAGACCATTGCGCAGATTCAGTTTCATTTTGGCGGGGTGGCTGAATCGAGTCACATGTTCTGCTTCAAATTCCCTACCTCAGGTTCCAAAAAGCATACACTCCCAAATACTGAAGAACGTAACCTGTTCCGAGCTCTACGACATTTTAAGAGAAATGAAAACCGGATCGGCGCCTGGTCCGGATGGTTTGCCAACGGAATTCTACAAGCGTTGCTGGACAGAATTAGGCTGTTCCTTAGTGCAACTTATAAATTCAATCCTAGCAGATCAGCGGCTTCCAAACTCGTTTAAGAGAGGCCGTCTAATCTTACTTTTGAAAGAAGGAAAAGACCCCTCTCTACCGAGTTCTTACAGACCAATAACCGTTTTGAATTCGGACTACAAGATTTTAACTTCCCCTTTGGTGTGCAGAATTAAAGCTCTTTGGCCGGACCTCTTCTCACTCCAACAGGTGGGCTCGGTCCCATACAGAAATATTTTTTCGGCACTTAGCCTAACCCGAGACATACTAGGCTATACGCGCCAAACTGGTATTGCTGACCTGTGTGTCTCGTTAGACCAAAAGCAGGCATTTGATGGGGTCAATCATTCATACCTGTTTGCCATATTTCAGGCATATGGGTTTCCCCCTGAATTTGTTCAGCTTCTCCGAGAAATGTATGATAATTTATCCAGTGACCTGGTCATTAATGCTGTGGTCCAGGGTGAAATTCCAATTCATAGATGTGTCAGACAAGGATGCCCCTTGTCGCCGCTTTTTTTTGTCTTATGTCTACACCCCTTCATCAGAAAACTCATTGATAATCCGAAAATTAGGGGTCTCCCCCTGCCCGGACAAGGCTCGGTTAAAGTGTCTGCGTACGCAGATGACATGCCTATTTTTATCCGGGACGCTGATAGCCTCACGGCAGTTTTAGGGGACTTCGAGTCTTATGCTCGACTTTCAGGTGCCGAATTAAATGTCACAAAAAGTGCTGTCCTGCCTCTGGGAAACGCTACACTCGCCCCCATCCATTACTTAAAAATAGTTCCAGACCTGAAAAATCTCGGCGTCAAATTTACCGAAGAAGGTGTTTCTCCAGACGTGTGGCCCGAGTTAGTTGATGATATTCAAAAGAATGTTGCCAGGGCTAGGTCTTTCAACCTCTCTTTTTCAGAGAAATCGTATCTGATTAAATGCGTTCTTCTTGCTAAATTCTTTTTTGTCTCCAGGATTATGCTGCCTCCCAATTCTGCTACACACAAAGTGTCCCGCGACATTTCTTCTTTATTTTGGGATGGAAGCACGGAGCGTTTAGCGAGGAATGCCCTGCGCCTCCCACGCCGCTCTGGGGGTTATAGTCTCCCTTGCATTGACCTCATGAGCCAGTTGTTGGCCCTTAGAGTCGTCTCTTTACTTCTCAGTGACGTAGAAGGTCCGGGCAGACCTTTTGTCCTATACTTTCCCGGTCCTTCTAGACGGGTTCTTTGTCCAACTTTGGCCAGAAACCTGCACCCCAGTGCAGCTATCCCGTCAAGACTCTTCAAGGCCGTCATTACTTTAGCTAAGAAAATTCGTGCACTGGATGCTGATCTCGATTTTGTGAATGAACAGCCTGCCACGCTGTGTGAAAAAATAGTTACTGCGAGATCGGGCAGACGTGTGGATCCACCAGATTTCCCCTGGTTACGGCTGACTTCAGGTAGGCTGCCAGAGGAAGCCAAAAACATCCAGTGGCAAAAAGCGTGGCGAATTCTTCCCACAAAAGACATTATTTCGCTGGGGAGTAACACAGAACTCTTCCTGTCCCAACTGCGGTCAACCAAAAATCCACGGCTCACACTTTCTCAAGCTGCAGTGTTGCGCGTTGCTTTTGGCGCATCATACACCGTGCCGCTCCAAGTTTGGGGCTTGCACGGTATCAACTGAGAGAACAGTGCCCTGGCACACCCCTAAGCAAACTATTCGTAGTAATTGGCGATTATATACTATGGCGTAATCGGTGCAGAGCTGTAGCACAGAATCGCAGGCTACGTATGCAGTGGCCCTTGCTTTCCTTTTTCAGACAACACCTCGTGACCTTTTTGGAAGGCGAGTTGGCCCTTTTGGGTGAGGAAGAGTTTCTGCGACATTGGTCTACCCGGTTTATTGAGGTTTCGAACAAAAGGGTTATTATTCATGCCAGTTTTCCAGACCTGTGTCCTGAGGGATTGTTGTTATAACAAGTGATTTTGGTCTTAGAATTCTTTTAGTGCGGTACAGTATCCCTTGTGAAATAAAACCGAACCTGTTCTGTATATTGCTGCATTCTTTAAGCGAATGTTTTTGTATCAATGTTTACCTCGCATGTTAATCTTTTGGTTGTAAGCAACTCTAAATTATTTGTATGTTAATCGTTTGTCTACAATCAACTTGAAGCTGTTTATATGTCTGTGTAAGAGTCGGTTACTTGCAACCTTCGCGCTCTATTAGTTTTGTAGCAACCGGCGCTGTACTTGTTTAATTGTTTCTGGTTGTTACGTTGTATCATTGATACCAGGAATTTTTGATAATAAATTTATCCTTTCAAGACACACACGACCCGTGTAGTAGCTAACTACAGCGGGGCATGGCTGTAGCTAGTTTTAATAAATTCTCCTTTCAACAAACAGAGATACAGACAGACCGAAATTTCTGCTTTCAAGTAGCCCAAGAAAGACTATCGTCGTTAAAATCGATTCCTACCACGTAGGATAGGGGCATACGGACGTCAGGGCCAGAGGCTTTAATCCTGCAGTGGAAATCAGCAGGCTTATGATTACGATAGTGAGGATGATGATGAAGTTGAATGAAGATGCACTGGTGGATGTTTCAAATGCTTCGGCCTCTCGTGTCTTCGCTGAAAAACGGCGAGCAGACGCGCAAACACAAACTCAAACGTCCCCGGTACCACCCGAAGCTCACATTGACCCACAGAAACACTGCCTGTATAACATTGCCTGTCACGTCGCGCGCATTTCAATGACAACAGCAGGGTCGTCCAGTTCGGATCCCCATCTGCGGTGTGGCACGCGCTGTGGGACGTGCCGTGGGGTCACTGCAAATCGTTTCTTACAATTTCCGCTAATTGACGCTGCCCGGTGCAGACGGCCCAAGCCGGGAGCACGCGGAAAGACTAGCGAGTTGGGGAGAGCAGGAAAGAGCCAAAACAGATGCTCTTGGACGACTGACATCTCCTTGGCAACATCAGATTCTCCAATCTCAAAGGCAGATATTTCCGCGCTCTCTCTACATACTCTATTCTCGTTGTGCTTTACCTCGCACTGTCATAGAACGACTCGGATCCACTGGGCATTTTGCCGATGTGCCTTTGCATTGTTTATTCAAAAACAATTATTCAAATATACTAATAATAATAGATGATTGTGCTAATGATGATGCAAGGTTGGTGCCTGTGGACAGCGCTGGCTACTTATTCTTTTGATAAAGAATAGCACATGTTCGCTCAGCGGTGATGGGACCTACAGCAACAGCTGTTGCGGCATCGTGTGCGATCTTAATGATTCGCCAATAGCATTATTTATAGAATACACTTCAAGTTTATTGCTTCTTAACAAACAAAAAATCATGAGCCGAGTTTTCTGCAGCGTGCGTATATGCTGCTATTGTCACAGGGTATATAACCCACTAGCTATACTATGAACGTAATATTCTATGAATATACTATGATTAGATATACTATGAAGACCTTGCCCATATCGGCTGTTCCATGGTATGAAAATGAATCATGCCTGTGCGAGGTATTTTTTGCGTTGCTCTTTTTGGTTGCGCGAGAAATCTTCAAGCCATAATATATTTTAGGTGCAGAGCACCTTAGGACCGCACAATGTCCGTCCGCGTCCGTGCGCATAGCATCTACAATCGCAAAAAATCGCACAGGCACCGGAAGGATTCGAGCCTGTGTCTGGTAGACCAGACACAGTTAGTGTCAGTAGTCTTATCCATTGGGCTACGACCGTGAATTAGCACCCGAGAGTCAAACGGCTTACTCCTCACCTGTAAAGGTGCGGAGTATACCTTAGGACCTCCCAATGTCCGTACACATCCATCCGTGCGCACACCACCATCACGTGAAAATCAAGCGAAATTTGATTTGAGCCGTGAGTTGCAGTTTAATTTTGGGAATAATCAAGGTGCAACTCACGGCTCAAACCGAATGATGGTTGGGGGCTGAAATCAGATGTCACTCGGGGCGCATTTTGGATATCACTTCGAGTCTCCGTACTCCGCACCCTCGCCATCATCCACGGAGTGGAGATGCTGCCATTTTTCTTCAGTTTTTCGGGCGTTCAAGCAGGCCAACACACACCAACACATAAACAGGAATGATAACTAAATAGCACCGGTCCATTCCGAGTGGTTAGGATTTCAGCTTCAGAATTGAAGAGGTTCTGGTGCTTTGATCCCCGAAGGTTACCAGCTCGCAAAGATTCCTTTTTTCATATCTATGCTTGGTGGTACGTGCGCTGTGCCGCCCATGACAATCGCATCTTTTATCACCTGGGTATACCAAAGTGTTTCTGAAATGTGTTAGGCAATTATGTGTCGCTTTACACGCCTTTTTATACCTAGCAATGATGACACGAACACTTTTGCTTGAGTTTATTACAGTGTTTATTGGTGCCTTTGCGGCTTTGCAAAACTACCATCAGTGGACAAGCTGCAGCGTCAGCACGACTTTGACGTTTGCATTCGAGAGGAGCGGGTTTGATATTGCGCAGCGTTGGCGGCACGGCGGCGGCGGAAAGACACCCGGCGCTGCTCGCAGTGCCGTTCTTCACCCTCGACCTTCTCTGTCACTTTGTCCCTTACACGTGGTGCTGGCGCACTCCACTCCGGCGTCGGTAGGTCACTCCCACGCTACGAGAGAAGCATGCCTCCACTTTCCTCTTTCTCCTTCGCGCTTCGAGCATGCGCACTTCCCGCCAACTCTGCGAGAGCGTATGCACGCCACCAACACGTCAGCACAGTTCAGTAGAAGGGTGAGGCAATATTTCATTACATTCTTATTACAGACGGATGGATAACTTCACAGGAGTCCTCAAATGTCATATGTTTTCTAAGTTCCTGATTGATTCGTCATTGCATCACCATGCTTGTTTGTACGCAGTTTTTATTTGCGTCAGGTTTGAGTTGACAGTTAACCTCTGAATTATGCTCTGGGTATGTTGATGATTGTGTTGTTCAAATTTTCATGTGATATATTACTCTTGTACAATGTCCGAACTAATTTATCTATGAATTGTTTTTCGTACTAATCAAGTTGCTTTATTTAGTAATGTGTAATCGTCGCTGCTTTCAAATGTAACAATGTTTTGATATCTTTTCATGGTAGGGCCCCCGGACCATTCTTGGAACTTCGGGACCTCCTCCTGTATTACGTTTGAGCAATAAACAATAAACATGTGTTTTTCCGATGTGAAAGGCCCAGACACGTCCTCTCTTATTGCTCCTAGCTCCCCCTCGACACGGTTTTCTTTTAGCGCATGCGCACTAATTCCTCGGAAGGACCCTCCTGGGAACGTACGCACGTTTCGCTGCAGCATATATAGTTTCACTTCAATAGTTATAATAAGACATTTATGGATGTCTCCGCAAAACTAAATACCGTACTTACCCGATTCCAACGCACACTTTTTTTCCGGAAAACTAGGTCGAAAAATCGCATGCGCGTTAGAATCGGATACGAAACCGAAACAGTGAAAATTTCGTCCCACCCATCGCCATCACCATATCAAGATTGCGCTAAAGCTTTTAGCAACATTTTTTCGGTCGCAAGAAGCATAGACGCCTAGGCTTTTCTATCGGCGTTCACACAAATCTTCAAATCGTTCCACTTGCGCGCTTGATAACAGCAATGGCAGCAGCAGCTCTCTCGCGTTCAAAACGAGCGGTCGGCTGAAGCGTGCGCCTCTGGAGAAGCTCACGGGATGGGCGTGCGAGGCGTGGGCCATGATCCCAGCGACCATGGTAGAACGTTCGTTCAGAAGTGTGGCATCGCGAACGCGCTTGACGGCACCGAGGACGAGATGTTGTGGTCAGCACAGAGCGACGAGGAGCGAGATGAGTGAGATTACCTCGGGGAAATAAATCGCCCGTTTCTCTCGCATTCGCTTTTCTTGCTCACTAAGTTCCGTGCGCGTTACAATTGGAGGTGCAAGTTTTTTCGTTTTTTTTTTTTGCCAGGAAAATCGGGTGGGCGTTAGAATCGGGGGCGCGTTAGAATCAGGTAATTACGGTAATACGGGAATCGACCACCCAGCAACAAAGCTGAAGAGTTCAGAGCACACATCCCAACACACAGCTTATGCCGTCCAAGAGGATACAGGCGCACCTGGCTCAGGGAAAAAAGTAACAGTAAAAAGAAAACAAACCAATTTCACGGCCTTCTGATACACAGCAAGAGACCTCAAGGGAGGTAACTGTGGTTTTAGTAGTAGTGGTGCTTGTGATACCGTCTGATTACTCCTCTTTATGCTAGCGTAAAATTGAGGCGTTCAATAATGGGTTTTTAATGTCCTAATTGCCGTGCGTGCTGGCGTTTTGGAGCAGGAAATTGTTTTGAGGCAATAAATTCATGCATGAAATGTTTGCCATTAATTCCGGTGTTTTTTTTTTTTGTTATAACAACGTCGGCGGGACGTGCGCACGCACCTGCAAAAGGGCGCAGACTTTACCCATTCCTATGTGCATAGACAGGTATTCTGAGTGTCTTTCAGCAAAGGCCCAGTACTTAAGTTTTCACGGATGCGTATGCATGCGTACCCTTTGTCAATTAATTCCAAAAGCGTCAGTGATGTAAAATTTTACAAGTTTCTCGGCGTGTTTGTCGATGCAGACCTTTCTTGTGGCCCCGCGTACGCTGTTTGACGAACAGGCTGTCTGCGGTGGCCTGTATTCCCCGGTTCATTGGGGTCAAGACATGAGGAACGCCCATGAAATCATTGTTGCAAATATACAAAGCCTTATTTTTGGGCTCCCTGTGGTACAGTCAGCCGGTACTATAAGGCTCCGGCCGCAAAAAAATTACAGAACTGCAAGGCATACAAGCGGAGGCTCTCCGAACTTGCCTTGACCTACCAGGGTGCGCGTCAATTGCTGTGGCTCGTGATCACCCTTTGTTCACTTACGTGACAACCGATACACTGGGGGCGCATACTAGACACTTAACCAGACTGCCTGATCATCACCTTGCTAGTACACCATCGAAATTCCCCATGTATCTCTTGCAAAGGTTCTAGCTGCCCACATCACCAGCATGCCATCCAACTATACGCCTGCGATGAGGCCGCTGCTCCCACTTTAGTGCGCGACGACACCTCTTGCATGTCTAACTAATGAATGAATGAATGAATGAATGAATGAATGAAATATTTATTCAACAACAGGTGCTAGAAGCGAGATTTTTCAACGCTTACACTACAGCAGCTAGCCCTCATTCATCTACAGAAGAGATACAGTGACCGCACCCATATTTACACCGATGGCCCTGTAACAACATCTTGTTCTACCAGTGCCGTGGTTATACCCCCAATATGCGATGTCCACATAATTCAACATAGGCCATCTTACCCCTTCAATGGCCGCAGAACTTACCGCCATCTATTGCGCCCGTCACACCATTGAGAAAGCCTCATGCCGAAGATGGGCTATCTCTCGCGGCTCAACGCCTGCACTCCAATCACTCAAGTCAGTCCTGTGCCGTGGACCTCATGAACAGCTCCTGGCCGAGATAGGACTATTACACGACCGTGCCGCCAAAGCGGGTCATGACATTGCCTTCCCGTGAGTTCCCAGTCACTGCGGCATTGTCGGCAATGAAAGAGCGGTCTCTGCCGCTCGCTGGCACAGCAAAAGTCGGAGACCGTATCCATTCCACTATCCAGGACGGACGCAGCTAGGACTTTCCGCAGACTTGCCCGGGAGACCACGATAGCTAAATAGACTACCGACGAGTTCTCGAGCGCTCTGATTAATGCCCTAGACCCTTATCTTCAGCGTCCTCTCCCATTAAGCCTCCCACGGACAGATGCAACCGTTCTATGCCGTGTCTGGCTTGGGGTCTCCTTCAGAAATGCTTGCTCCTATTTGACCCTAATGGCAGGCAATGAGGCGTGTGAAGTATGTGACACACCGGAGACCATACGCCATCTTCTAAGCGACTGTCCACATTTTTCATGGGCTACAGGGAAACCCTCCTAAACTTTACGGAAGCTGGATTTTCGGCGGCCCTTCTCCGAGGAGAAAATCCTGGGCCACTGGTCTTCTCCGTCATCTACGCACAAGGCGACAAAAGTCCTCCTGTGCTTCTCTAAAAACAACGAACTTGTACAGAAGACTAGCATAACAGACTACTCTCCATGAAGTCACTGAACTTCATTGTCTATAGTGTCGTGACGCTGGGCATACCTCTTTTCGTTTTGTCCTCACCTTCCCCGTCTTTTATTTATTTATTTATTTATTTATTTATTTATTTATTTATTTATTTATTTATTTATTTATTTATTTATTTATTTATTTATTTATTTATTTATTTATTTATTTATTTATTTATTTATTTATTTATTTATTTATTTATTTATTTATTTATTTATTTATTTATTTATTGCAGGCCTTGCAAAGCCCAAGCAGTATTATTTAAATACTGCAGGCCTTGCAAAGCCCAAGCAGGAGTGGCACGACAAGAGGAGGTACAAGTATACACACGTCACCTTGCGCAAAACTAAAACTGAAGTGAAAAAAAGAACTACACAGTAAATTGCATTGCTTCTTTTTCTCAGAGTTCCCTTTTCCCGCGTGAAGGATAGCAAGCAAGGCCATAGCCTGGTTGGCATTACTGCCTTTCCGTTACCTTTATTCCTTCCTACAACGTTCGTTAGGGCCCGGATGTCGTTGAGCAAGGTATTGCACACGTTTTTTTTTTTTATGGAGGAACAATGCAAGCCGTCTTGGTGGTTTCTTTAACGTCCTCTGGAATCACTTCGGTGCGGGTGTTGCCTGTTTTGTTTCACCAGGATCAGGCAACGAGCTGTTTTGGCTGAAAATGGGGGCAGGAACATCACTTTCAGCAGCGCAGTGGTTGAGTCACAGCGCTTACGTGTCGGGAACACGTGCAAACGTTAAGAATCTAGTGCGACTTCGTGCATCTTGTGTTTAGTGCCTCTTGTCGTCTTTTTAAATCCCTAATTATCTCGCACGGGGCTCTTACTGCTGAGGTTAAAGCAATCGGAAACAGTGCGAGCAACAGCTTCTTCAAGGCGCTACCATACTGCGACAATAATCCCTTGGGCCGGCCAAGGATTGCCTCTTTAGCGTATGTTCACACCGATTCCTGCACTACGACGAGAAGTCGCAGACACCTAACAACAAGCTCGTTTCCTTCGTCACTCTTTGAAATGTCAATGCCATACAACGTATTAGATCATCAGGCCCCGTGTGAGCTTTGCGAATGCTTGTCACAAGACAGTACAGTCTTTCTTATTAAAGTTAAGTTTTTTTTAAAGCACATCTGTACTCACCTGGGACATACCGATAAAAAACAACTCCACGGAGAGTTACAATGACTCAGATTGAACAAAAACGTGGTACCCCTGGGATCGTTCGAAAGCCACTATTGATTGCTTCTAGCCCGTGCGTTCTGCTGTTGCCATCTCCCGTTATGGAGGACATGGTCTCAAACAAGAACTTTACCCAATCGCTAGCTTATTTACTTCCCCCCATTGAACAGTCGACGCGGGCCACAACGTGAGGACGCAAAGATCGTAAAACTCAAAGTGGGGTCCCTAAAGGCGTAATCCAAACCCGCTGGGAGTCTCTGCCTGGGGATCTTGATAACGTCCAGGCGTCGAAACTGCGATAACTTTTATCCCTTGTCAACTTTCATTTTTAGTTGATTCAAGTTTTGTCACGCAACCAACGTCGTTTCCTCTAGCCGCTCAAGTAGAACGAGCTCATTTCTTTCTTATGTGGTTGTAACGACTGAACACCCATAACGGCGACGATCACCGTGTTCTGAGAAGCCTGAACGAAACAGCAAAGAAGCTGAAGAGGGCCGGAGGTGGAAGAGGAGAGAGCGGGCTCTCTTTTGGGAAAAATAACTACAAATATAAAAGCAGCGTGCGAGGAGGAAGGCTAGAGAAATGAAGGTAATGGGATCTGAAGCGAAAAGGAATAAGTTGGAGGCAGCAGCATGACGCGCTTTTCGAGGGGCCATTAGCTCCCTCTTCATCCTCTCTCCAGCCTAACTCATTCCTCTCCATCCTCTCTATCCTCTTCCATCCTCCTTCATGTCTCCCTTCTCAGCATCCGCCTGCCCGTGCTCATTGGACGGCCTTTAATGGCTCCCGACTTAACCACCCCGGTGTTGCCTGCGGGGCGAATCGAAGGAAACAAGGGCTCTGCATTTTAAATTAATGCGATATTCCCGGAAGCTCATGATCGCGAATAACCGGCTTTTGCTCCCTAAATATAATTAAGAAAAAGATAATTAGCTTTTTATCGAGTGAATACTTAACTCACGCGCATGCCCGCTACATCAAGGCCAGTTAGGTCTTGTAATATGTGCCGCGAGGGAATGATAAATACAAGCATCTCGTTAAATAGTGGTGGGATATTGAGGAGACCTTCGAACGTCGGAAGCGGAAGATCAGTAACTAAAAATTATAAGAGTCACTCATAAAGCAAACTCGTACAGGGGATAATATTTTCCCGGCTGGAGTCAAACTAGCGGCTTACACTTGTCTTATAAATTTTTAAAGCTGAGCGGGCTAGCGTTATTTGCGCCGCTGTCGAATTCCACTTGGATAGTTTGGAATTTCCGCATGGTGACCTGATTAAGTTTAGCAGTAGCGGTTAAGCCGTAAGTTTATCAAATTGCGTGCAATAAAAGAATACAAATGGTTGCACAAACGTAACTGTTTCAATTATAGCTTAATCGCGAAGTCGATTCTTTGAAGCAGGGCATGTTAAAAAACAACTTCTAACTTTGCTGCCCCATAGTAATCCGAAAGCATTTATTGGCCCTTTGAGAATAAAAGGTGCTTACAGGCGTCTTCAGGAGCAAAGCGGCCGCTAAAATGGCAGATCGCACAAGTGAAATAAAAACACAATAAATCAGTTGCACAGAGAGCCGGGAATGTTCTGACTGGATGGGAAGAAACCCATGGCCTTTAAAAAGTGAGTCCTGCAAGCATCCTTGACGCCATTACAGTTCAGTGGCTGAAGCTGACCGAAGGTCGACCTATTGAACGCGTTGCCCCCTTCGACATAGAAAACGTCTACAACCGTCCAAAACAGCTAGACCTGCTATCCGTTTTACGTTGCTTCCCACGTGGGTAGGCTCAACGTTAAGCGTAACGTTTAGCCTTACCTCAAGCTAAAGCTAAATGTAGGCCTGACAGCATAAACACTCACGTGGATTTGCCAGTCACGATTACAGCTACGTTAAGGGACAGCGGTTTCTCTTGGCTGCGACGTCAGCACGCCCCTTCGAAGCACTACTCTGTGGTGTTCGATTTGACATAACTGCTTCCGCATCCCGTTCACATCAGAACTGACTAGCTGTCCTTTGAGTTTTTCTCGCGGTTACCACAAATGTCTTGTTAGCTACACTATACACATTTCACTACTCCATTCTATTTGCAGTGTATTCCACAACTTGTGTATTCCTCGTGTGTTCAAGGCGCAAACCTTTAAAGGGGGCCATACAGACAAAATACGTTTGCTTTATTCGAAAGATTTGGCGTTTTTCAGTGCCACCAGTGCCTGTCCGCCAGTAAAGGATTCTTTATTAACTAAGAAATTATTCAATTTAATTTAAAATTTTGATTCTCCCGCCAAATCGTGTTTCGTGATGCCTGCGCTGACATAACAAGGGAGGGGCCTTAAGCGAATGCTAGTGCGCTGTCTAGTCTGCAGCCGACTGCGGAGCCTTGTTTACCCTCAGTCCTCCTAGGGGGCGCCGCCATACTGCGCCTGACCGCTGTCCGCGTTTGCTTTGTTTTACACAGTATTTTCGCCTGGCTTGTTTTTGCTAGGGTAGGTAGTAATCGTTTCGTGAAGCATGGGATATGCTCGACAACCAGGATCACGTAGGAAATGTCGCCTATGCCAATCGCCATGTGTCGTGTGAGACAACCCCAAAGCGCCGGACTGCTGTGCAGCTATATCAAGCACAGTGCCCGCAGTACCAACAGCACTACACACTGGTACTTCTGTAGTTTACGTGTACTTTCGTAGCTTCCATTGTTCACCCCATCATTCTTACTGATACAGAAGGAATATGCATTAGATTGAAACAAAGATAACTCGGTCCGCAAGCTTATAACCCCTGCCTAACTAGCGTTCCCTTTTTCCGGCCTCGGTCAAACGCATGGCTGTGCATATTACGCAATAGGCTGTAGTGCCGGAAATGAGCTAGTGAGTCGCATGGCCATTCGCTTTTTTCTAATTTCGTAGCTTATTTTAGCGAAGTTTACGTTAAATTTGGTGTCAGTATGATTCTAACGAGGCAATCTATCAAACGAATCAAACATTTTTTTTTTCTGCATGACCCTTCAAGTTCCCTATACTGTGAAAAAGCGTTGTCGTCAATTGTTGTTATTGTAGTTGTTGTCCAGCCAAAAAAATTCCTCCCATGTAAAGAGTGAAGTAAAAAGCAAAGGGCCCATCTTTCCGCGAGGGGGACTCGAGTAAATGTGTCGCATAGGGGGTGGGTGTATTGCGTTAACGTTTAGTGTTTGGGGAGTTGGTGGTAGTGAATGCGTTGTATCAGCAGCTTCTTGACGTAGTTTGAATGAGTCAAGGATATAAGGCGCGTTCGTAGCCTTTCATTCTGTGTCGGGTTTGTGGCGCAGTGTGAAGAGCACCATGTACCTCGCGTTCCGCCCACAGGTAGTGAATGCGTTGTATCAGCAGCTTCTTGGCGTAGTTTGAATGAGTCAAGGATATAAGGCGCGTTCGTAGCCTTCCATTCTGTGTCGGCTTTGTGGCGCAGTGGGTAGAGCCCCATGTACCTTGCGTTCCGCCCGCAGGGTCGTGGGATCGAAACCAGGCGCCGGTAAGTTATATTTTTTTTATATAGTGTAGGGGGAGGGCTGCGGACCTGTTGTTGAGAGCGAGGAGGGTAGCGTGATGCGGGAGAGGAGGAGTGGGGGAGAGGGCGCACCTGGAACGGCTGTTGCGGACGCCGAGGCACGCCAACGCCGACAACGCCAGGTGACATCGTGAGTTAAAGAAATGCTCTGCATTTAAAAAACACACTCGAGTTCATATGGGATTTGAGCCTGGGATTCCACAGTTGCAGCCCAATACGCTAAAAAGTCCGCCATCTGGGCATGTGTGAAGCACTGCAACAAACGTTGTTTTCGCTGTTGTTCTTGTCGTATGGGAGGATCTGTTCCAAGGACACCTTTAGGTGGAATATTTTACCGGGGAAGCGAACTACGCGTAAATATTTTGTATTTTACATCTCCATGCGTCCGTAATCACTGTAGCCCCGTCCTTCCCGTGAAGCTATAAGTTTGTGCAGAAAATAATGCACTCTGGCATCTGCAAGGTCATTGAATGTCGCTGGCTCGGTCAATGCCCGCTCGGAGGCTGGCTGATTTTCTAATTCGCAGAAATGACGCCCTAGCTGGAAGTGACGTCAGCCATGAGTGATACACACATAGAGTGACCGCCTGAAAGCAGCCCCTTTCCGCTCCTGCAGTATTGTATTATTGCTGCTGGTAGGTACCGCAGACGACAATTTCGAGACTGTCATGTATCTAAGTGTGATCATCGCTAAGTGCTCAAATATGAGGCCTTATGCCCAAGCCAGCCGACCACTTTATTTATTTCTTTTTCATTGCTGTATCGTATCTCTCTATCTCTCTCTCTCTCTCTCTCTCTCTCTCTCTCTATATATATATATATATATATATATATATATATATATATATATATATATATATATATATATATATATATATATATATATATATATATATATAACGGTTGGCAGTCAAGACAACCTCGGAAAGCAAAGGAGAGGATGTGGTAGGTGATTGAAACAGATAAAGAATTTGGAAAGAAAGTGGAGACCACAATACCGGTCTGATGCGATTACCGCTACGCTACCGGTGGGGCTACTTTTTCTGCGGTATTTATGTTAAGGTATTTTTGTTTCCTGTGTTTGGTGTGGTAGCCAGCGCCACTCGGACCACTCGGGGTGACGGGGACCTTCTTTTTAACCCCCGGACCGTGACTCGAGTGTCTACGACATGTCGAGAGTGGTCGACCACAGTGTTGCCATTGCTGGGCGTCCGACATCCGCTAAAAAGCAATGAGAAATCCGCCAGATTCCGCTAGATTCTAAAACATGTCCGCTAAATTTCCCGCTAGGGCCTATTTTATTTAAAATAACAGTGCAATTTCGTATGAGAAATACCTTTATCATCCTTAAAAGCTCCCCAAAACTACGAGAGCTGAAATAATATATAAAAGAGTCATCCAAGGAGTCTAACAGAACACTTCAGGTTTCAGTACTGCGGTGGTTGTCATTGGTCAACCTCATCACAGAAGAGGCTAAAAGTTATAAATGCTGACACTGATGAAAAAAAAAAAAAAAGAAATCACAGGTCAACGAAAAACACATCGAAATCTTCGTCGCCGCTGTCGTCGTCTGACACCATCTCCACAGGACCGCTGGTACTCGTTGAGGGACCAGAAAGGCGACCTGGTTGCACATACGTTGCAGATGTCCCGATCGCACTAACAACTGCTGCGGGAAGTTCGTAATCAAAACAACTTTTCTGGTGTCACTTCAGTCCCGCTCTTACGACGAGGATGGAGTTTGTTGTTTCGGGCTTCGGCTTGTTCCTCATCTTGGATTTTACTATGTTAAGCTGACTAAACCTCGTCTCTACTTCGGCATTTGAATACGGCAGCCCGAGCATCGACATGGCAAATCCGGCCAGCTCGGCGAACGGGTTTTCGCCGCAGGCGTCCTTATAGAAGTGAACTTCACACCAGAACGACTGAATGGACGATATTTGATTACAGTCCAGGAGGGTGATTTTGCTCCACTGGTTTTGAATTTTTTCGATTGTCTCAGAGCCGTTTTGAAACCTCACGGATTTGTTTGTCTGAGATAGGTGGAGCAAGTGAACAGGAGCCGTCCTAACCCCTGAAGTTAAGCAATTTCTGCATTTTTAGAGGACACGGAAATGGTTTCTTGCAGGGCGATTTTGAATCGGTGCACTGCGTGAGGTATCCGCCAGAAATCCACTATGTATAAAAATGGCCCGTCAAAAAATCCACTAGCTGCTAGACTAATTTTTTCCCCGTCAGAATAAAATGAAATCCGCCAGATTTAGCGGAAAATCCGCTAAATTGGCATCACTGGTCGACCAGCGTTGAACCCTCTTAATCTCCCTATGGCACCAAGACTGCCAGTACAGAGGCCTTCGCTATGCATGTAGCGAATCAGAATAGGAAATGAGGGGCTAGTTTCAATAAGACAGAAGTAAGGGTTGGCAGTCAAGAAAACCTCGGAAAGCAAAGGGAAGGATGTGGTAGGTCAATGAAACAGATAAAGAATTTGGAAAGAAAGTGGAGCAAAAATGCCCGCCGGCTGAGATCCGAACCCACGACCTCCAGAATACCGGTCTGGCGCGATGACCACTACGCTACCGGCGGGCCTGTTTTCCCTTCCACTTTCTGGGGTATTTATGTTGAGGTATTTTTGTTTCCTGTGTTTGGGGGTGGTAGCCAGCGCCACTTAAACTACTAGGGGTGAAGGGGACCTTTTTTTCAACCCACATATTTATATATATATATATATATATATATATATATATATATATATATATATATATATATATATATATACATATATATATATATATATATATATATATATATATATATATATATATATATATATATATATATATATATATATATATATATATATATATATATATATATATATATATATATATATATATTTATTTATTTATTTATTTGCGAACGTAAAGAAGAACCTCGAAGCGAAACCGATGCACCTCAACGTTTCACAGTGTACCACTACGCCAAACGCGGCGCTATGGAATAGCGCAAATTGGCTTTGACGGGTGAATCAAGCTGGCATACAATAAAGCGGGCTCCCGAAACAAAGGAACGATATTACGGCCATATAAACCCAATACAATCGCACTTTTATTTCTTTATTCTTCACTTTTCCACTTCGAGACGCCAGAAGCCGATCGACGCGGCGTCCATAAACGCGGCAAAGACTGTTCAGACTCACTTCCTTTTCGGGTTTTCTGACTCTTACTCTTATAAACATCGTAAACTCGAAACGCGAACGCAAAGTTAAAGCGGAGTGGCTGGAAAAAGGGAGGCACGACGCAGAGCAGAGACGGCGTAAAAACTAATACAAAGGCTGCCGCGCAAACAACAACTTCCAAAATCTCTCCGAGACAAAAACCACCTAAACACACGAACGCACACGCTCACACACAAGGGAAGGATCGTGAGTGGTTCCCGTCGGTTGTCGTGAGCAAACAAATGGGGGATATTGAAACTGGAAAACGCACGGCCGGTAATTCGAGTCGCTCGCGCACTAGCGCGCCGTTCATATTTCAAAAGTCGTCCGCGTCGTCGTCGTCCTACTCGACATCGTCGTGGCTGACTTCTTCTCCTTCGCCCTCATTGCCTGTTTTTCGGTGAACGCATCCTCAATGCACCGAAAAAAAACCGCTGGCCCCAACCGGTAAACAGCGCCCACCTGAAAACAGCGAGAACAAGAGCAATGAGAACAGACAACAATAACAACGACAACGACAACAGCAACAACTACAACAACATCGGGAACAATAACGACACCCGTGTGTGGAAGAAGAGCGGAGATGACTTGCTTCGCTCCCCCGTGCCCATTTTTGGAGAAGCTGGGTAGAAGTATCAAAACTCCAGGAGGACAGAGATAGAGCGAGAGAAAGGGGGGAAACAGTTCGTTCTCTATCATTCCATTGTGTTGCATTTCTGTTTCTTTATTTACTCGTGTCATATGAAATTTTCCTTGTTACAGTGTTTCAAAGTTGCCGCCTCTCTGTTTATTATACCGCGCGGTGTTTACGCTGTCTCGGTGAAATTGCGCTGCATCGTGCTGTGGAGTGACTCGCTCTCTCTCGACGTCTGGGCAGCGTTTCGACGTCGCTTCTGTTTTCTTCGGTTTCCTCACTGACTCCACCAGTGTGGTCCTTTATTTGTTTGTTTATTCATTCCCTGTCGCGAGTGTGCAAGCACGCCCAGCAGACGCGGACTGGCTTTCCGTTGGGGGTCCCTATCCCTAGAATATTTCGACGTCCGGGCTTAAAATTGCGGAACAAACGAGAAACGCCGGCTCGCACGTCAACGTCGGCGCAAAGCGCGGCAGCGAAGGCAATTGCGCGCTTTCGCGGAACGCTAACAACCAGCGTCGGCGAGACTTTCGGGCTGCCCAGCCGTGGAAAACACAACGAACGGTAATGAAAAGAAAGAATTCTCGGATGGCACTGAGCGGCCGGGCTTTCGTTGAAGGGAAAATCCCCCGAGGGAAGCGCATGGCTATTGGAAGGATGGTGATGCGTAAGAAATGAACCGTGATGTTTGTCCAGAACCGAAGCCTAGGCTTCATCAACGTGCTACTTATGATTAGTTGTATTGCATTGCGAATGGTGAGTATCGTAGCCGACTTCACCATTATGATAAATTATTATAATTATCTTCACGAACGGACACTTTAAAGGGAAAATTCAGACAAAACACAAGTTTGATTCATTCGAAAGATTGCCTCGTTAGTGTCAACACTTTTAACGCAAACTTGACTCAACTAAGCTGTATAATTAGGAAAAAGAGGAATGACGAAGCGACTCACTAACTCATTTCCTCCACTATGACCTATGACATAATATGCACAGCTGTGCGATTGGCTGAGGCCGGCAAAAGCGAATGCAAGTTCGGCAGGGCTTATGAGCTTGAAGAACGAGCTATTTTGGCTTAAATGTAGTGCATATTCTTTTTATAGCTGTAAGGATTGCGGGTAAATAATGGAAGCTACTAAAGTACACATGCGCGCTCATGTAGGTCCACCAGTACGCCAGTACGTACTGTTGCAGGTACTGTGCGCACTATGCTTGCTATTGCCGCACAGCAGTCCGCCGCCTTCGAGTTGTCTCACACGACACTGGCCGGTTGGCGTAAGCGACATTGTCTTACGTGGCCCTGTTTGTCAAGCTTACCCTAGGTTTTACGAAACGATTACTACCTACCGTAACAAAGACCTGCCAGGTGCAAATATGGTCAGAAACCACGCAAAGAAACCGAGCGGTCCGGCGCAGTGTGGCGCCGCCATCTAGGAGGACTGATGGTAAACAAGGCATTCCGTAGTCCGTTGCAGACTAAACAGCGCACTTGCATTTTGCTTGAAGACATGTCCTGGTTATGTCATCTGAGACGCCACAAAACACTCGACTTTGTGGGAGAATCCAAATTTTAACTTACATTGAATAATGTCTTGGTGAAGAAAGCACAGTTTGCTCCCGAAAAAGCGTTGGAGGCACTATAAAACACTAAATCTTTCGAATTACACGAACCTAAATTTTGCCTACAAGGCCCCTTTAACAGACTCTGCAACACGTTCGATAAATGACTTCACTCTTTCCTTCGGGTATGGCAGCCCCGTGAAAGCTTGAGTCATCGCCAGCACAAAGAGGCGCTGCGTGAGTTTCTTTTAGACTCATAAAAGCCCTCCGCTTCTGCTTTGCCTTTGTGGCGATTTTATTAAAGAGGATACCGAATGAGTTTATTGCTTCAACTAAAAGGAAGCTGGCCAATAGACGGTACAGCGCTGTAATGGCGTAATTCAAGAGCCCGAAGAACGCCAATGCCAGGAAAGAGAAAAAATCATTTGAGCAAGTTTCTAAGTTATGTGATGTGAACAGTATTTTTGGGGTAATTCGTGACTAAGCACTGGATGTGTTGACTACAGTCTTAAATCCTGTAAGAATGAGAGAAAGTTCGAAAAAGTGGTGCAGTGTCTCTTTAGTGCGCTAACAATCTTTTCCAAGTACCCCGCGTAAAAACTGTGACGCCTTATATTCGCGAAATAAATGCACCTCGGTTAAGAAAATAGATTTCGTCGCTATGTTAGTAGAAATGAAGATGGTTGGCACCTTTAGAATCGACTACAAAGATCTGAAAAAAAAAACACAAAAAATTAAAGCCCCTCCTTTAAGAGAAAGGTGGTTAAAGCGCGAAGCATTCTTTAATGCCACCTGAGTCATAGCCAAAGTCCAAAATCCAAACAGCGTCGACTGTGTCGATAAGGCGCAATAGGATAGACTTCGGCGTCACCACGCCAGGCACGGAGGTTCGAATCCGGGAAAGGGAAGCGTCTTTTCTTCAGTCGCTTGATGGGCCTTCGCTTATCATCATCATCTTTTTGTGAAACCCATTCTTTAAAGTCGGGCTTTCTGCAATGCATCGATCGAGTCACCATCAGCGCGACTGCTTCGACCGTGTCGGATGTAAACTGCTTCGACCGTGTCAAAATGGCACAATCGGATACACGCCGGCTTCATAACGTGAGTTCTATTCCGACCACAGGAAGAATTTTTTATGCCTTTGATGTGCTTTGCTTATCATCATCATCATCATCATCGGTTTGTGAAACCCCTGTGTAAAGTTGGTTTTCGTGCAGTGCGTTAGGCATCGACATAGGACGCCATCACTGATGCGTAGAAAGCTTCGCTTTAAAAATTTCATCGTCTCGCTCGTTGAAGCACATCATTTCTTCTTAGCGAATCGTATGTGGGTCCACACTCCGCCACAACTACATATACGCGGTACATCGTAAACTGCGCACGTAGTTCCTTGGATCACGAAGATGACGTTGCTCAATCGATTGTTTTTCGTCGCCGTGAAAACACGCCGAGTTTTCCACTGTCACACGAGAAAGTCGAGATTCAGCACTCTGTTGGATAGTCCATCTTTGACAGGATTGAACCGAAACGCGTTGCACCGTTCCAATGCGCTTGAAACGCGGTCAGTTTCCTAAACACTCCCTAGGTAACAAAGACTCAAAACTGCGGGAGCATTAGCACGTTAATCACCCAGGACACTCTTCTACAGTGTTTTTGTCGATGTTCCCATCAAAGAAATCTAGGGGTTAAAGCCTCGCTAGAAGAGAAATAAAGGTAGTCCGAATTGCGATGAGGGGAGCGGCATTGTTACCTAGGAGGCATTTGTTCCCTTTCTGCTGAATTCGACGAACAAACGTCGCAGCGCCATTCTGTCATGGCGCCCGCTGCATCGACTCCCGACTGAGACAGGCCCTTTGTCACGCCAAATGTGCCCAGCCTCGAAACGTCAAAACCTTCGCGGTAGAGGCGAGCGACAAGCGGAGCGTTGTACGCATCACGAAATGTGCGCACCCTGCGAAGCGAAGAGAGAGAGAGGGAAAAAAACTGTGTCGAGCCTCTGGGGAAAGAAATTGATGCAATGGGACGCATTATGCATTATTCAACGTGCCTTTCTGACAAAGCCGTGGGAGCAGGAAAATAGCCGCTTGAAAAGTTTAAAGATGCGGATGCCACGAGGTAGGTGCGTCGGGGATCAAAAATTTGGCTGAAAAAAAAAAAAAAACAAAGCAAGGTGGCGCATTGCAGAAGTGGCGTGATAGGATTCCCTGGTGAATTTATAGCGTGCAGAACCTCGCATCCGAGA
Source organism: Haemaphysalis longicornis (assembly GCF_048455015.1). NCBI lineage: Eukaryota > Metazoa > Arthropoda > Arachnida > Ixodida > Ixodidae > Haemaphysalis > Haemaphysalis longicornis. The sequence goes on along the minus strand of NW_027526460.1, from coordinate 90,107,291 downwards.
CAAGGGACAGCTCGCGAGAAAGACAGGTGTTAATGCTGTTGTACAAACGTGCACACAAATTTCAAGCTTAGAAAAAGAACAAAACATAGCGTCCATACCGAAGGTACAGGCACAAAGGCAATTGTAAGTGGAATAAATTAAGAGTACTGTAGCAAGGATGGAGTGGAAGATCAGGATAGATATTAAAGTATGCCACGTTTGGCAAGGGGAGCGCACGCTTTATAAGACAGAGAGAGACAAACGAAGTAGTGTGATAGTTTGTCAAAATTCCCGACTTGCATGCCCCTACAGAGATATGAGACTCCTTTTTGTAGGGATGGAAAAAAGCGACACTGAGGGTTAAAAAAAATCAATATTTCCGCTAGATAGCATTGTACAATATCATCAATTCGCACGAGCAGCGGCGAGTAGTTTTTGGAGTGTGTTGTGTTAGCGGGGAATGCACGGAGTTTACGAGTCAATTGTCTGCTTGGTTCTGTTTCCTTTCAATAACGTAATCCACTATTTCACCCCAATCCCCCTTCACTGTGGAGCTATGCATTGCGGCTCGTTTTATCACGTCACTGAATGTAAATGGCATGTCTTAATGAGAAGTAGATTTATAGTACCAAAATCTCCGAAATAAACAGGAACTGGTTCATCCTGCTTGCATTGTGAGAGTTCGGACTTCAATATATTCACATAAAGCCATAAATGCCGATTTGCCATGTACATAACTTTACCCACAAATTTGTGAGCCACTCCATTCGGTGAAGGCGGATGACCGGTAAATGTGGCAACAGGACTATACGCGGCCTTCCCGTTAGGACGACAAAAACAAGTGAAATTCAAAATGGAAGATCGGTACTTGTCTTGATGACGGGACCAGCAGCCTGATCTCGAGCAGCCAGAGTAAACAAGGCACGCAAGCGCTTGGAACGCCGAGAAAGAGAAGGTGGTCCGAACGTGGATATGGCCGACGCGGTGCGCACCATGAAAAATATTTGACAGACCATTAATAAAGCAAAGCTTTACTAATCTCTTCGAGTGGTTTTGCCATCGCGGGGGAATTGGGCCTCTATTTGATCGCAGCTGCGCAGTACCATTGCAAAGGCATCAGATGCCTCCCCGGGCCTAGCTCCGCCAATGGCCGCGTTCGCTAGCCGCCGTCGCGCCGCTGCCGGATTGGCGCATGCGCTCTCCGCAGCTGGGTTGTCGCGTGACCGCGGGGCTCGCCACGCGCATGTGAGCTTGGCCATGGATGAGAGCGAGGCCGGGTAGTCTTCTCTGAGCCTTTCGCTGGACCGGGAGGCTTGGAGCCGTCGTCAGCGAATGGCGTCTGACCAGCCCTCGGATATTTTCCCGCGAGCTGCTTCTCTGGAGAGCGTTTGGAATGGCGGCACTCGAAGCTGGCGTCGGAGACTGAGGAAAAGCGAGCCATTCGGCTCGGAAAACGCGTGAAGCGGGACCACAACCGTAGATAAAGGCAGGCTTTGTACGAAGGGTATAAAAATTACAGCTAAATCAGAGGTTTACCAAGTGAAAGCAACACTTAACCAGGCTGCCAAGCTTTCTCTTTGCATATCGAGGGATAGCGGAGCTAACCCGCAGCCATTTTTTCAGCTAATGGCGAGAGTACTGTGCTTGAAAAGAGTGCCGTTTGAAAGCTAATCTACTCTCAATGTATATGCAAAGCATGATACTTGCATGTTTAGCTCCAAATTTTGTTTTGATTGGTGCGCGTGGGCCATTGATGGCGACCGCGTTCTAGTAGCGGCAAATGGAGCCCGTGACTTTGCCTCGAGTAATGCGGGAGACGCGACTGGACCAGTCTTTGCCGACACACATGAGAAATCAACGGTACCCTAAATACAAACAGCTTTGCTGTAAAAGGACGTGCACTTTTGACTAACAAAGGATGGTGACACCGACTGTGGTGATGTCTGCACAGTACAAACGAAAGACAGAATTGCGATGTCCCCTACGCAGGTATCTTCAAGCACACCTGAGTTCGATGTCAAGAGGCTCATGACCACGCATTTTGCGTGGGTTAGCCGGGGTGGCACTACCCTTGTGATCATATTTGGAGACTTCAAAATTGAGGTTTCAGAACCAGACAAGAAACGTTCCACCACTCAGTTTGTGCTATGAAAGTTTGGTTTAAAGTGCCGCATCAATCCAAGTCACTAAACTACTCCACGACGGACGTGTACATGTTTAGGTTTCATTACAAACCTGTCTAGGAATGTAACCGAAGCAACCAGTTTATGTCACAGTAATCACAAAGCTATCATCAATACCACGAACAAGCGATGAAAATAAATGCATGTAGCCATGTCTAACCCTGTGTGATGAGCTGCAGCTTCGCAGGTCATTAACCTTCACAGACTGGAATAGCTGCTCAATATTTCTCCGTCGTTACCGCTCCACCATTTGACAGTTACTTGCACTTCACTTATCCCTGTCGTATTGCTCAATCTAAGAAAGAATAAGGGATCGTTACTTCTCTTCAAATACGAACTTCAAGCAACAAACACGACGTTTTATGTTTCGTTTAGCACGAGCGCGCTGCAGGGTGTTCATTTGCCAGTTCGTTTGCAATCTAAACGAAGTGTTTGTGCACGTCAAGTTGATGCACGTTAAGCAAAAAACTGGAAACACGCGTTCTCATTAGCGGGGCGTCGCTTCAAACTTTCAGAGAAACGCTTGGTGTGCGCGAGACTGTTTGGCGCGCTAGTATCAAAACTGACGGCTTTCTCTGAAAAGTCATTAGCGTGGGAGGGTTATCCGAAGGCCTGACTCGGATCTGCGCGTTACGTGCTGAGTTAACGCTCGGCAGAAAATTAAGGCGATGCCGCGCGATATGCCCAAACAATATATTAAATGAAGCCACCTCCCAATAATTTATGCGCCGTTATAATTCGCGCTGGACGTCCAATCCCGATAGGAACCACCGCTTTTGTAGTAACTTGTGTTATTTTTTTGCGGAAAATAGGGCGTTTTCTGGCCGGTTTTTAAGCGGCGCACAAAATTGTAACTTCGGCCACGGGATCCTAAATTATCTCTCGACAAACATGCAGCTTCCCTATAATGTCGCTGAACTCTTATCTTCACCCCCTTATTTATTTTTTGTTGGCCTTCCGGATAAACAGTAAATGAGCAAACACCCCAATACAAAAGCAGGCCTTGCCATTCGCTTTTACGCACGACGGTTTAACTCGTTTTTTTTCTTCTATATTTTTACGTTGAAGGGGGATGGTAAACCTCGTTCGTGCACGAACCTCCACAGGTGTTTAATTATAATTATTTTTACACCTACTTAGATAGAAGAAAAGGAATAGTTTCCGCTCGCCCTGTGATGGTTTTGTGCCGTCCGCCGTGACTATTTCGTCACTAGCCTTTGATTGTTTGTGAAGTAGGCATTGAGGGATGTCCGTAGAAGTCATTATTGGCGATCTGTATTTCATGCATTTTACGCTGTCAATCACGAAAAGAACCACCCTGTGTTTCTAGAGTTGGCTCAATATACCGATGACGTTTGTTTCAGTGTTTATATAACTACCCGTAGGATGAAAGAACTTTCCCGCACCCTTCTGTTTTGGCGTTCTATTCCGTTATTGCTAAAATCAAGACTGCTGTGCCGTGGTTTGCGTTATTACACTGCCGCTATCCGGCCCCCTTTCGAGTTCGTTTTAATATTTTTTTGTGCTTATAACTGTAAAAAACTGCAGTTTTTCTACTCAACTAGTCATCAATGCCTGTAAAACGCATTTGGTTGCAGTAAGAGTGAGCCCGGTTTTGGTTTTTCTTGTGGCCATAAAACTGCTACCAGCGGGGCTCTTTGCGACCTAAGGGTAATAAAACTACTGATTTGCTTTCGGTTGAAATGTTTAGGCATTGGAATAGCAACGCTGATCTTTCCCTGCTTTCGCTGACCAGTATTACGCGTTTTCGGTGAGCTTTTTTATTCAGAGCGATAAGCACGATTCAGCTACTCCACCCAATTTTCGTCTACCAGTATCTATCAATTCGTTTCCGCAAGGCAATGTGCCCATCATAAATGGAAACCATCGTGGCTGGAGAGTTGGTGGGATGAACTCAAGGGACAAAAAGGGGGAAAGGAAAAAAACGTGGAGGATGGAAAGGAAGGGGTGGTTAATTGATTCAGTCCGTTAACACAAGCACGCCGCAGAAGCGGACGAATATGGGATTCGGATCATATCGACAGCCGTAAAAAATAGTCTCCCTAGTTATTCTTGTTATTTGAACAGCCGGGTTGTCAAATACCTATAGGACAAACTTATGTGCCTAATTAAACAATGGGTCATAGTAAAGTTCAATGGTGCATTTGTGACGCCATTGGTCCTTGGCACTCAACTGCCGCGGCAACACGGAGTACACAGCCTTTGGTGTCATTTCTCCGTGACTCCGGCCTGAACGAAACTCTGTGAATGTGTGCCTTAACTTCACTTCTATTTGTGCGCCGTGTGCGTGATCTTGCATTTGTCAGTTTGTGTGCTTATTTGCTTTTGTAGTGTCTGTGTGAGTTTTTGTGCTTTCGTTTCCCTTCACTTTCGCACATCTCATGTTCATGTGGGGTAGCAAGCCAAGCTGGCTGCCAGGCTGACTTCTCTTCATTCATTAAAGGCATTCCTCCTCATAGTAAAGTTGGTGGTATGTGCCAAAGCAGATTACCTAAATTTAATTCTTAACATAAAGTGACCAGTTTTGACAGACAAACCACCGCGGTGGCTCAGTGGCTAAGGCGTTGCGCTGCTGAGCACGAGGTCACGGGTTCGATTCCCGGCCGCGCTGGCCGCTTTTCTGATGGAGGCGAAAAGCAAGAACGCCCGTGTGTACGAGATTTTGGCGCACGTTAAAGATCCCCAGGTGGTCAAAATTAATCCGGAGTCCTCCACTACGGCGCGCCTCATCGCCTACGTTGCGTCGGCGCGTTAAACCCTTAAATCAATCAATCAGTTTTGACAAACATGATTACAGGGATTTACGTAGGATTTCGTCATCACAACAATACCCAAGCTGTTAGATATGGTGCTAAGATGTTTCCGCATGACTTGTTTCGGCTTTATATTCCAATCATATTCAGCCATATGCTAAAGTTGGCTTTTCTAGTGATGAGGCAACTTTTGAATGATTATTTACAGGCACTAACGATTATCGCCTGGGCCATGGCTAAATTAGGCAGACATTAGCAACGACTTGAGGGTTAGACCTCGTGAAGTCAATCTCAATTGCAACAGGACTTCAGCGCCACCGCGTAGGTTGAGTTTGAGGTAAGGTCAAGGGCGGAGAGCTGGTGAGTGAGGTATACGTCGCATGGTTTTGGAATGAACATCAGTATATGAGCTTGAGGTTAAGCTTAAGCCTGATGTTTGAGTGGGGTCGAGGACAGAACGGCTGATTCTATGCAGAAGACGCATTATAGCTATCTGAGATTCTCACCACACTGAAATACTTAATATTTACTTTAAAACACACGCAAGTTGAAGCTGTCCGGCCATAATTGAACATTTTACTTTTAAAGGGGATTTTTTTGACAAAGTATTGACCAATAACCTTCGGAGGACTATATTATTGCGTATACTTCCTTCGAACCTTTCATTATCGTTTTGCAAAAGCTTTTGTCCTGTTAAACACCAGTCATAAACCATGATATCTTAAACTTATAAAAAAATCCTGATAAAGTTCGCGTAATATGAGTTCAAAGGTTACCGCTACTTATGCCTGAACGAGAGAGAGAGAGAGAGAGAGAGAGAGAGAGAGAGAGAGAGAGAGAGAGAGAGAGAGAGAGAGAGAGAGAGAGCAAAATAACAATCTTTGGCAACGATCTTTCACCCACCGTTCCGCCTCAACGGCTAGCTGATCCGGATTGCCGCGCTCCTTATCTCTGACGCCAGCGCAAAACGAAAACAAACCTGTGTCGACATTGCGGCGCACGTTAAAGATCCTCAGGTCCCCTAATTTATTGCAGAGTCCTGAAATGCGGCGTGCCTTTTATCTTAGGCGTTGCACCGACCCGCCAAGCAATTAACATCTTTATTCTTTTTTTGTAGTGATTTCTAATGAGAATACCTAAGTTAGCCGAGCAAATACGATTAGTTATGCACGACGTGAAACTTGTGGCGAGGTTGATGTGAAGGTTGAGCTAAGGTCGAGAAAATTATTCTGAGGTTGAGCAGGTCATTCGCCCACCTCTAAGCAAACGTGACCGCATGAGCAGAGCCTAAGCGCTGTATATTCAATAAGGAACAGTGCCATTGTTAAAGGGGCTGTAAAACACTCTTTTTAACAGTTTTTTTTGTCAGATTTTGAAATATTTTTGCAACGCTGTCAACCAGCGCATCCAGTAGTTACATCATGGGGCCGCAAAATATTCCCGCGAAAAATTAGTGCACTGTGCCCACCAGATGACTTGCAAACTTACTCAAAAAGCGTTTTCCCTCTTTCTCAATATGGGCATTGTTTGGACGCTTGTATGACGTCATTCAGATGTTATTGCAGCTAGTGGACGGCATCGTACAGTTGCAGCAGCAGATGCATTCCACAGCCACCTGAAAAAAAGAAACCGCACCAAAAGCAAAGGAGAAACTGAAGCCGTGTCTGTTGCGACGAGCAAATGACCCATTGCCGCTCTGCGCTGAGGATAAATATAGCTTTCACAGTGCTTCCAGGTGCCAAGAAAAGCCTGAAAATATTTATCGGCAGTGCTGCAGGGTCCCTTTGAAGGGACTCTGAAACACGGCCGATGAACGCTTTCACTTTTTCCTTCGCATCTGTAAGCATTGTGAAAGCTACAGTTATTGCCAGCCCGGAGCAGCACTGCGCGATTTGCTTGTCGCAGCAGATGCGCCTTCCGTTTCTGCTCTGCTTTTGTGGCATTTCTTAAGTGGCTAACAAATGCGTGCATTGCTGCCACTGAAAGAAAGCCGGCCATTGGGGGCTGCATTGCTCTAGTGACGTATTTCGAGCGCTCGAACAACTCCAAGACCTGGAAAGCAGAAAATTTGTTAGACGAAGTTTCGATGTGTTGGGCTTTATATAAAGGAATCATTTCTGGTAAGGTACTTTGTGAACACAATATTGTAACTACAGAGTCTTTTTGTTGACTACGTCCTGAAAGAGTTTAGTATATAGGAGTTGGAAAAGGTGTTGCAGCGTTTCCTTAAGGTGCTGAGAATTCCCTTGCGTTAACGGAATGCGAACAAGGGGGCGTAGTATTTGATTGCCAATACCTGATGACGGAAGAACCAAATGCTCTTCTTATTTGGTTATTCGTTTCGTTATTCCTACGTGTATTTGCTCGATTGCAGAGCAGATTGGACAGGGTGGCAAATTTATTCCGGTGAATCTGCCTCCTTTCCTATCTTCTTGCAATGCTTTTGCGTGCCGTCCGCTCTGATCCCACGCCACCTCGGTCATCTATCGACGTCCGCCTCCGCTCGGAAGCGGAACTGCGTGCCCGGAACGATCGCGGAAACAATGCTCCGCCGAGTCATACATCGAGCTGCCTCATGAAATTTCCAGCAGTTCCGGCTGCGGACGGCGCGGAGCATAACGACATGCGACGTGCGGCCAGCGATCGAGAAATGCGGGAAACATTGGTTCTGGCCCGGACGGATAGAAACGGGAACTGTGTGCGGTGGAGTTTTTGCTCGTTTCAGGGCGAACGAAATCTGGGTTTACGAAACGTACCATGCTGAATGGACCGACGACGGAGGATAAATAAATCTTGGAAATATGGTTACGGTACGAGGAAAAAACATTTTCATACGGCGCAGAAGATAGGAGATGATTGTTTTTAGGAGTTCTACGTTACTCTGGTGATAGAACAATTGGCTACGCCGTGAACCCACTCGCATGTACTATGTAACAAGTAATGCGCACACACGCATGTAGAAAAGCGCTTATCAGGACCAGCTGTCTTCTTTGACAAAAACAAGTAGCATTTAATTATGCCAGATTTTCAACGTATCTTCAGAAATAGATATTCAAGGGTGACACAATTGAGTGCCATAATTTATTTATTTCCACCTAATAATGACAACAATAGGCAAACTGACATTTTTTTCAGATTTAAGTAAGACATTTGACATAGTCCCTCAGAAGAACTGGACCCTAAAACTTAAGCTAACTCGACTTCCATGCATCTTGGTTAATTAGACGGAAGACAATATTCGTAAACGGGAGCAGTTTGTTGCAGTTAATAAGCGTCGTTCGCAGTCTCATTGTGTAACATCAGGTGCACCCTAAGGATCCCTTCTTGTACCATCACTTTTTTCTTATATACACGAATTATCCCCTGTGGACACTAAAGTTTGCCGACGATTGTTTCATGATATTAACTCTTTCGATTATAAAAATGAACTTAACGCGAATCTGGTTCTCTATACGACGCTGCTGCAATTAATGGGGAATGACTCTTATTAACTCACAAAAAAATGTGTCTCATGTGTTTCCGGCGTAAGAAAACTCCGCTAGATTATGTGTACCAAGTTTTGTATTCAACATCGGGGAAGGTTACTAGCTACAAATATTTGGGCTTAACCATCAACAATAACTTTTATTGAAATGTGCTCGTAGACAACATGCTCAGCTGTGCTTTTCAAACTCGGTTTTATAAAACATAAACTGCGTGATTTCTCTCGCCAAGTGAAGCTTTTCTGTTATGTTTCTTTTATAAGACCTGAATGTGAATACGCCAGACTAGCTTGCCACTCTTATAGTAAACTTAATATTAAAAAAAAACTGAGTGGGTCGGACAAAATTGGCTTTCCTGCAGGGCCTATTGGCGTACGACGGCATCAGTAAGGACACTAAAGCTTCGCCTTAAAATCACGCACCCCTCCGTCTAACGACAACGATTGTTGAACGCGAAGCTTCGTCGTGACGGAGTTTCTGTTCGTCGACTTAGCTTGGACTGAGTCTTGACCATGTCGCAATGGAGGAATCGAATAGACGCCGGCTTCATAACGAGAGGGACCCAGTTTCAATTCCTGGCACTCAAGCGTTTTCTTCCCCTTTCACTGTATCCACGATCATTCATCATCATCGTCAGAGATAGTTGACTTTCCTACAAGGCGTTTTAGTGTTACATACACCCTAAATGTGAACCCTGAAACTTCGCTCTAAAATTACTCCTTCGACTTCCCTTCTCATTTGTTGGCACTAAAGAGCGCACCCGCTCTGCGCTTCCTTCATCACCAACGCGGAGAACCTACTTCCGCAAAGGAGACTAAAGGCAAGGGGGTCGAAACACGAAATTGCTGCAAACCTAATTTAGGGGGAGGGGCCCCGAAGTGGCACTCATTGCGACCGGCGGCGACGGCTTCGAGAGGAATCGGCAGCACATCAGTGCCGCCCGACGTGCACCCTAGTCGTCGCTTTACGCCGCCGTCGTTCTTGCCGTTCATTCCGCGGAGCGTTTAGAAAACCAGCGCGACTACCGTTGCTGGCACCCACCCTCCGGAGCAACGTCGACACACCGTCGACGCTCGTTCGCAAACGGCGATGTGTCAACCTGTATTTCAGGTGTCGTCGGCGCCACCTATAGCTCTTTTCACGCGCCCAGCGCCTAACCCACCCCTTCCCTTTCCGCGTTCCGCTTGGTGGGCTATACAACGGGCGACGCCTGCAACAGAAGCTCCTGATGCGACGACAGATGTCAGTAATGGACACTCTTTCTACTCCTCCTCCTCTCCCTCTTTCCTTCCCTCTATTCCCGCCCGTTCCTGTTGTCCCCATCCTGCTTTTGTAAGGTTCGACGGGCCGCTGCGCTGCGAACGAGCTGTTGCTCGCGATGTATGGCGCTATCGTCGTTGTTTCCTTTCGTTTGTGTAGCGAGACGCTGCCGTGTTAGTTGTTCTTGGTGAAAAGGGAGCAGTGTTTCGAGAGCTAGGTGGCCGTGACGTTGTCGTTTGCGACGATACGTTATGTCTAACAGGCACGGACCGCTTAATGGCCGAGAGGATGGAGACATTTAGTACGGCAGCCACCCCACCAAAACCGGCTGAGAAAAAATAAAATAGGAGGTGCGTGAAAAAAAAAAAAAGAATAACAAAAAGAAGTAAGGACGCGACGTCCTGCACCAACACTTCACATATCCACCATGATGTTGTGCTTGGCATTTTGGGGCCTTTTTTTTTTTTGCCAACCGTCATCGATATTTTGTTAAATTGAAGTTCCAATCCCTTGGGTTAAAGACTAAGATGGGGAAATTTTCTTACCGCCTTCTTTCTTTTTCTAAACTAAAGCGTTGCCGTTTTATATAAGGAGCCTTTTTTTTCGCCTGTGCTGCATGTTCCCGACACCTACAAAGTTCCCGGAATGGCAGTGGTTTGGGAAGGCACCTTTTTTATTTCATGTATAATGTCAACGCCAGTTGACGTCCCATTATTTCTCGGAAGTGCTTTTCAGAGAGCGAAATGCTGGAAACTAATTTACGAAATGTATGGCTCATTGCGAAGCTACCGCAAATTTGCTATTTTTTTTTCTTTCGCAAGTGTACGACGAGAAATACGAAATCGCGGTAGGCGACGCGGGAAAATTACGCAAAAAAGGCGGTCCAGTTTTTTAACCCTCTCATACCTTTGTCATTACTTGCTATCTTGTTCACTCATCTGCCCAGCCTTTGGAGAGTTGCGATTTTTCGCAATACCATCCAAGACATTTACTGTCATTTTCATGAGGCGAAGGCTCCAAGCGCCCAATTCTGAGAAAACCCTACGTTGGTGTTCTTGTCTGGTCGAGAAAATCCCGCCGCTCAAAAAGTAAACAAATTATAATTGGAACCCACGTCACCACAGCACCATCCGGATGCGCTAACACTGCGCTCTCTTGGCACAATGCCAGCGGTAGAACAATAGTTGTCGTTGTTCCCTTCTTCGTTGACACATAGTCATTTGGGGATTTTCCAGTAATCGGTAGTTGTGAGTGGCAATGTACATGCTTCACAAAATCCACAAAACTCTAAATTTGAAATGTAAACCCTGTATAATAGTGCCTGCGGCGTTACACCTGATGGTGACTCACGTGAGTAGAAGAAAAGAAGCCGGTCGAAGTAATTAGCGGCAGGAAACGAAGAAATGAGAGCTAAGAAAGAAGCTTAAAAGGATGTAGGTGTAATTAAAGTTGTTAAGATGCATTCCCATGCTTTCGCCTTCAAAGCACGTAACCAGACGTAAGCGCGCTGAAAAAAATGTTTTACGGCCACAATACCAAGTCCCAGAACTGAGTTTTTGGAACCTGCCTTGAAGCATATTTCTATTATAGAAGACTACACCATCTCTGGATCGATCAGTTCACCGTAGGTGTGCGCACACTTTTAGGGTCGGGTATCCTCGAAATTCGTCCCTGAGGCAGAAGCCTACAAAAGTGGGGGCCATTTCATTTCTCGCATGCTCCTTCCCCAAGCGCTTTTCCCCGCAACAAAAAAGGATACATCTAATTTTATTTCGAAGCAAACAACCAGCCAGCAGACCTGTACCCAAGAAAACCCATTTGTCCCCGGCCCATCCCAGCATCATCTTTCTATCGTTATTGACTCGTATTCCGCACTCCCAGCACGCGTGCAACAAAACCCCGACGCCATCGCGAGAAAGCCATGCAAGCAAATAGAAACGGCCGACCGGAATGCAAGTAGCAGACGAATACTAAAGTAGCAGACGACAGAAAAAAAAAGCGTCGCAGACGACAGGAAAAGAAAAAGCGCGAACACGGGTCTTCTAGCGTCGCAGACGGCAAACAAAGTTGGGGACCCAGAGATCAAGTTTGTTCCTCTCCATTTTCGTCCACTTTACGATGCATTGGTATCCTATCAGCGACCATCCCCCCCTTCTTCTTCCATCCATTTCTTCTTCTTCGTCTTTCTGTCGGCTGTCTACTCCGCGCATCTGCTTACATTTGATCACCAGAAGTGCACCGCGCGGGGATTGGTGAAAAAAAAAAAAGGGAATGGGCGGGAGAAGGAGGGAGCTACGACTCGTACGGAACTGAGCAAACAGTCTCCCGAGCTGTTTCGCAGGGGATCAGTGTGAGCTCGCCGCAAGGCCTAAATAAAACATGAGCCTCCAAGCCTCTTGTACTCCGAGGCGGCTGCGACACACTTATTAAACGCAAACAAACGCGACAGGACCGCGGTCTGTGGACCGAAACTTTGCCCGAAGCTCGCTTCGTAAGCCTTGCCTGCCTGTGTGAGCTGTTAACATTCGTTTTTGTAAATATCCCTGCTTCTGCGTTTCGTATATCTATTAGTTTCTCGTAAACCAAAACCTCTTGCAACGTGGTGTAGCGTTTTGTCTACGCATGACCTTATCAATTTGCTGCTATATTCTCGAAAAAGATCCGAAAACACCACCATGTTTGTTTATTGATTTTCATTTTTATTTTCATTATGAAAAGTGGATTACCGAGCGCCTAAAATATTTGCCATGCACTTGACCTTAGCGATCTGAGCCTATAAGTTTCAGGGTTAAGATCTAAGGTTGTGGAATAGGGCGAGGGGTTGGAGAAGGCATGTATTACCGCGCCTAGTTTGCGCAGTGGTTCTTTTGAAAGCTCGGTTTGGTAAGTTTGAGATAAAAAGGATCGTGCGCTTTGAAAGTTTCGAATTTTCTTTATTATTGCCGTCGCAGTACTCGGGAGGTGCCTGGTAAGATAATCAATCTGACCTCCACTAAGCATGTTAAAGTGTCACACTACGCCATGTGCAGAGAAAATGTTTATGAAAAAATTATTACTGACAATCTTACCAAAAATATTCCAGAATAAACAGAAGAAAATAGAGGAACGAAGCCGAGAAAGCAGTGTTTTTTTTTTTGGCAAAGCCAAGAATGTTCTTAGTTGACATTGGAAAAATCAAGTACATTTTGCAAGAACATCCGATTCCCCCACCAACATGGGCCGCGGTTTCGCAACAACACTTATCGCATACTGTAATCTTTCAGTTTCGCTCTTTTTTTGTGCTTCGTCAGAAAAAAAGAAATGTGAGTGCAAAAATGGGTCTATTATGAGTGCGCGTGTACCTTGTAATTAGGAATACACCTATCAAAACTAAAATATTCACTCAGAGATTGCACCTCAGCCAACTGCAGCTCGGGCAGAAATTGAGTTAGTTCTAAGAATACACAGTGTCCACTTCGTAAGCACCGGGCCAGCTCAAAGAGCTTAAACTGTCTCATGGTAGCTTTACCTATGTTGCGTCCATCGTGGTGGTACCCGTCGCCCATAAGCGTTTGTTGCTACCACGAAAATTTCCACGTGCAGAGCGGTCGCAGTCAGCAGCAACACTTCCGCGTTCCTACAAACTCGCCAAACAACGTCGGAGTCCACCACCTAACAGCTCGCTGGCACGACACCCTACCTGCTATTGTTCCCGCACACAACGCACTTTATTCACAAAGAAACGTAACGAAAGGAGCGAAGTTGAGTTGGAACTTTGCATAATTTCTAACGCTACGCACTACTCGAAATATGGAATGTGTTCTAAGCGGAAATATGCAGCGGCGGTTGCGGAGAACGGTAAGCGCGGCATAATCACAGAAGAACTAATCTCTTATACAAGTAGGACGGGTTTGGTGAGGTGTAGTTATGGTGAGCAGCTAGAAAACCGAATCTGGCGTTGGAAGACAAAAAAAAAAACAGTGTTCGTAATTAAATATTGAAGAGCGGGGACGTGAAGAGCGAGTATGTGGGTGGAACTATTCCCGGAAAAATAAAAGAGCAATTCACGACGTCGAGAAAAATTGTGTCATCCGCTCGTCGCTTCTGCTGGCTACACAAAAGGAAGAAAAGGTGGATAAGAGTATGAGGTAGAAGGAGGTTGCGGCGACGAACACGGGGACCGCAAGATCCTCAACATCCTCCAGAGTAATGGCTGGCGCGTTAAGGAAAAAAGAAGGGAAGGAAGGGGGACAAAGGCGGCTGGTAATAATAACTGCGGACAAATTTGCGACGCCGAGATTGGAAGGACGGCGGGAAACGCACGAAAAGGCAAACGAAGGCGGTATCAAGGGATGGGGAGGATGTGCACGGGTAACCGTGAATTGGGGAGGTGGGAGAAGAGGAGGAGGGTAGGGAAGAGGGACAGACGAGCAAGCGACGCGGGTAAACCGCGAAGACAGCTGGGAAGACTAAGCAAAGAAGGCGGAGACGCGGAGAAACAAACCCCTTCGGTGACCGCGGAACCATGCAAAGCTGAGGAGACGGCTGCTGCGGCGGCCCATTTCTTATTCTGCTTGGCGGTACGTGCTAGGTTGCAGCCGCCGGCATGCCGCAGCAGACTTCCTGCTGCCGCCCCTTTCCCTTCTTTGTCTTCCGACGACTTTTGTTTTGTGTTTTCCCCGGAGGCCGCCTCCCCAGCCACCCTTCTTTCCCGCCTTTGCCTCTCCCCATTTTTTGTCTTCGTCCCTTCCGAGTACGCGCACGGTTTTCCGTCCCTCCGTCTTCCCCGCTTTTGGTTCTTCCCAGTTTCGTTTTGTCTTCGTTCTCTCCGAGCACACTCATGGCTTTCCCGCCTTCACCACGCCTGCCTTCGGGTGTTTGCTGGCTTGGGATGGCGGCGTCTGCGGGAGAACGTTCCCTGGGTGCATCGCTCGTTACGTTACAGCGCCGCCGCCCCCGGCCCCTCTTGGCGTCAGTCTCGGAGGTGTTCTGGTTTTGACGTGCGTGCGCCGCTCCCACCACGCGGTCCCGGCGTCCTGAGTAGTTTCTCGTATGCCCACGGTATTTCCATTTCCACGCGCTTTCAACGTTCGTTTTGTTGGGTCCTCTTCTTTCTCTTGTATCTACGTTAACGATTTACAGGAATGCGCTTACTCTTTTATTTACATGTTCTGATGTGCACTCATGAGTAACTTTCAACAACGCCAAATCGGCTTTTAAATGTTACCCTAACGTTATTTTTTTTTATTGGGGACAAAACATTGCTCCAACACACTTTGCTCCAACAGATGTACATTTATGTTTTACAATAGCAGCCGACCCGTTATTTCAATTATTGATGACAACCCGTTTAGATGGTGTAGAATCCGACAAATACCCGAGTGTTTACATGTAGGTCGATCTCGCAGAGACGCTTAATTCTGAAAATGTAATTGACAATGTTAACCTTTAAGGAGCCTTTCAAAAGAGAAGCCTTTAAAAACCGCTCTCTCGTTGAAATAGAAATCCAGAAAACGCTGGTTCGGTTTGGAGCTGAAGTAGGCGGCGCCGATTTGGGACCAGAATTAGTAATATGTAACATGATCACTGGATATAACAAAATAGCTCTGCTCGGTTACATCTTTTTAACTATAACTGCGCTGCCAGCATATCTCCAACAAAATGTAAGCTTAAATCACCTTAACCAGCATCTCGCAGTATAATTCCCCCTTTCCTCTTTGCCACAAAGGATTTTATTACTCAAATGTGGCGACGAGCATATTTTGCTCCTTCATTTTGTCTCATCTCTTTTGTATTACACTAATAATAATGTCGGAATTCAATCGCTAAGAACAAAAGTATTGTCTAATTTCTCATGCGGAGGACTTAGTGTGGACAAATCCCTCTTCAGCATCAAAGGCATTCATCATCATTCATCAGTTATTTAAAAGCGCAATATCTAGCATTAAATAACTGTAACAGTAAACCTTTGTCATTTATAACTAACTCGTTGTACGTGTTTGCCAAACTTGCATACTTTTATTCCGGCTGGCCGTCTACTTACTTCCCTAACGACGCATCAACCGGAATTATATTTCCGTAAGTAATTTTGTAACATATATTTCAAGCAAACAAATAACCATTTAGCGAAACGCAGAGCGTTAGTGTTGTACGGGGTCCTGCTTCTGTTGCGGGCCCCTAAGGTCCCATTGCGTGCTCGTCAAAAAAAAAGCACGAAGAAATAGATTGCGCCATTAGCTGCAGACGCAGGGGCGTGCCTGCCTGGCGTCCTCATAGGCTGCGACATGTAATGAGGGTACGAACACATTGCTAAGTAAAAGAGCGCGGCGTTTCAATGCGCACTCAGTAGCGTGGGTATATACGCCGACCTTACGTTGGGCCTAGCGTTACCCTACGAGGTCCGAGGCTATCAATCGGTACCCGAAGCATGACGAGCAATGAGTTAGACTTCGGTTGGCATGTCGTTAGTGCTAACTTAAGTGCTTCCAAACGTTATGCGTAAATACCGGCGCGACAAGGGCGACTGGCCGAGGCTCTAACTCGTATGAACGGAGAGAAGATGGAAAAGATGCCCGTTGCAACAGTAACGATGATGATGATAATAGACTCGGTTTTATCACGCATAGCGCGAAGTTTTGCAATAACCACCGGTTCAGGGAGCTCTCGGTCATACCACCGCCCTAACTCCCCGCTGCTGGTCGTCCTTTACACCCCGCAAGGAACATGGCGGCACCCTCAATACGGGCATGCTCGTTTTGCATTTTGGTTTATATTATTTTCTATTCACATCTCAAAAGAAGTGGTTGGTGTTATGGGAGTTTTCCGCTTATTGTTGCCATCACTTTCGACTGCCACTTTTTTTTTGTAACACAGACGTGAAGAGACGGAGAGCCATATAAAGTAATTCTGCCGTATGGTTCTGAGAACGCTAGAGGTAATGCTCTTCTCGCGACGCAAGAGCTACCGACTGTGACGTCAAAAAGTTCAAATACCCATAGAGAGGGCACACACACACAGAAAATAACATCCACGATCGAAGGTGAGATTGTTTTTCGTGGAACGCATGTACTGGACGGTGCAACGAAGTGGACGATACCCACCGAAGTATCTTCGGCTTGCTTACACACCGCCCGGAATAGGAGCGTACCTTCGATCGAGCTCGAGGGAAAACCACTCAGTGGAGTTTGTCCACGACCGTGTCCCCAGGAACCGTAATATTCTCGCTGCCTGCTTATATCTCATCCAGGATGATGAAGGTACCCCCGCCCCCTTCCCTCAACCCCCCCCCCCCCCCCAACTCTACAAAGTACTTTCACTTTATCGAAGTAATTTTTCAGAGATGCAACTGCCGACGTATGCCTCTCGCACATTGTTTATTCTGCATGTATGTCTAAACTTATTCTTTTAACCCTCATTCATCTAATGCTCTCTCTCTCTCTCTATCTCTCTTTCCCTCTGTTACACCCCACATCTGTTCCCCTATCATTCCCGATCGGTACACAACAGGGCGGATCACTTTTTTCCATATTTTCCATCGTACCTCGACAGCGCAGCACTCAACTTCTTCGCAGCCTTCACTTTCTCGTCGACTGCCTATTTCTTGTAGCTCTTTTTTTCTTCCTTCAATGCACACCCGTCTTCGATTTTCCCGTCTGGGACGCCGTCACAGCCAGCGCGACGCCGGCGGGTTGACACTGATCGAGCACTTTCGAATTTTCGAAACCACCCCTTCGTCGCCGCACTCGCCGTCCGGATCTGCGCCCCGCATCCAATGACCTGGTGGGGCAACTGCAGCCTTAGGACAGCGTGTTCACCGCTACGCCTGACTGCGAGTGCTCAAGCAAGTTAGCTGCTTTGTGTTCAGAGATAGAGTGAAGGCGGTTTTCATAATGCGGCGTCTTTCCATAGCATTTGCGCTTTCAACAGCGAAGTTTCATAGGAATTCCTTGATTCCGGCTTTTCACAAAACTCAGTGTAACAGTATAAAAACAAGAAATCACTGGCACCGGAAGTATTTGAACCTGTGTCTCGTAGATCAATGGAGTTACAGTTATTCGTCTTACACACGCGGTTATGACCATTTTTGTAGCATATTTTGGCAAGAACACACATTACAAAATCAACCTTTGAGGTTGAGGACAATAAACCTCTGCCAAACTTTTAGCTGGCATTGACATGTTTATGCACTTTCATTACATTAAGCTCCTTCAGAAAACTCAAATCTTCGTGAATGCAATCATTATTATTCATAACTTCTCGAAGACTACACACATCTTCCACAAAAAAATCTATTTACTGACCGCGTGTCACCACAATTGTGACGGACGTCCATTCTGATACGCCATATTGTGTGCACACCCAAAAGAAAAAGCAGGTCGTATGGAATACTGTCCTCGTTCACTGAAAGGTATCTAATACTTTCGTTTCTTATGTATTTATTGCACGAAAGAAAGAAAGGCAAATCCTTTTTGATAGCTCTTTGAAGGACGTTGCAGAAAAGGACTGCGTCTCAGCAATCCAGGAAAACTTGCTCCACACTTTGGGGATTTTTTCACAAAAAACAGTCTGATCCCCACGGCAAAAACAGCCCTCTTCGCTCTTCGCATGTCATTACTGGAAGGGTGTCCGTGTGGAGCTTAAAGAAAAACGTCTTTGCGGCCCCTCGCACGGTAATTTTATTTACCCCCTTTAAAACGTCGCGGCCGGTGCTCGCCCGGTAGCTGAATCGGTAGATTCGTTCCGGAAAGAGTGATTCAGTTAGGTCTCTAGAAAGACTCTTGCGGGAAACGCTGGACAGGTGTTCCATCGAAAACCATGGCGTGCGAAACCGGAAAGAAGCGACTACTTCTCCCAGAAAACCGCTACCAGTGTGTCTTACACAGTCAACACATGAAACTACAAAATTTGCCAGGTCAGTCGCTAGTGTCATTTGCGAATAGGTACGAACAAAAGGTATGTCTGGCCCCGTACAAAGAAAGACCTTGATACAAACTGTTTCACAAAAGGAAGTTGGAGGAGGCCAACGGGTCTCTGTTTGAACAAGCATGTGAAATCGAATTGCACGAAATACAGGACTTGAGTGCAGATGAAGCTTGCAGCCTAATAACTTCACGGCTCTTGGAAGCTCCAAAAGTGTCTATTCCCGAGTCCTCCGGGACACTCCCCAGGAGGTCAAAGCCGTGGTGGAACTCCGATTGCAGGGACTCCCGTAGGAAGCAAAACTGCGCATGGTCCCGTTTCAGACGCTACCCCACTGCCGAATGTCTAATAAACTTCAAACGACTCAGAGCAGAGGCATGCAAGATAAGACGGCAGTCGAAAAAGGCTTCATGGCAGGACTTTGTAAGTTCCATAAGTAGTAATTTAAGCACAAAAACGGTCTGGGATAGGGTCAGGAAAGTGAGTGGAACTTACAGTGCATTTACCATGCCACGTTTTGATGGTAACAAAGGCTTTGCCCAGCAGGCAAGCATTCTAGCGGAATATTTTGCCAAAGTGTCTAGTTCAGCCCTGTACTCTGAATCATTCCTCAGGTATAAAGAACGGCACCTTTCTCCATAGCTGAACTACTTCTGGCGATTGCTCAATGAAACAGTCGGGCTGAAGGACCAGACCGAATACATTATGAAATGTTAAGACATCTCACCCCAGGAACCTTAAAAGTCATACTACCTTTCTTCAATAAAATATTGTTTGAAGCCTACTTTCCAGTAGCGTGGCAGGAAACCATTATGCTCCCACTACTGAAGCCAGGTAAAGACTGCAGTGAACCAGCAAGCTACAGGCCGATTGCCTTGACAAGCTGCCTCGGGAAGTGTTTTGAACAGATGATCAACAAGCGGCTCACTCACGTTCTGGAAGAAAATCACGTTATTGATGCTCTTCAGTTGGGTTTCCGTGCAAGGCACTCAACAACTGACCACCTTCTCCGTTTAGAAACTAAAATTAGGGAGTCCTTTATTCAACGACAACACTGCGTCTCCGTATTTTGCGACTTGTCGAAGGCTTATGATACCACATGGAAACATGGTATAATGCTAGATCTGCAGGGTTATGGTGTAAAAGGCAGAATGCTTGGAATGCTAAAAAGTTACATTTCCAATCGCTCCGTTAGAGTGAAATTTGGAACAGCATTATCCGATGTGTACACTCAGGAAAATGGCGTACCTCAGGGAGGTGTTCTTAGTGTTACGTTGTTCCTAATCAAACTAAACTCAGTTGCAAATGTGATACCGAAATCTTTTATGTATTCGCTTTATGCGGACGATATTGAAATCAGCTTTTCCTCGTGCAACTTAGCATCCTGCGAAAGGCAACTGCAACGTGGCATAAACCGTCTGGTGCAGTGGGCCGAGGAAAATGGATATACCTTTTGTGCAGAAAAAACAGTCTGTGTGCCTTTCAGTCTGTACCGAGGAATTGTGTTAGATCCTCAGTTGCACATTAAATCAGCCCAAATCCCTGTTCGAACTGAGCACAAATTTCTTGGTCTAATATTTGACCAAAAGTTAACATTTAAAAGCCACATTAATTATCTAAAAAAAATGTCTGAAATCAATGAACGTCTTAAAGCATTTATCCTATCGAACCAGGGGCTCAGATCGTACCTGCCTTTAGCGGCTATACAACAGTCTAATTCGTTCCCAGTTGGAATATGGCTGCTTTTTTATGGATCTGGTCGCGAATCTGTACTCAAAGCTCTCGACCCCATTCACCACTCAGGATTGAGAATAAGCACCGGAACTTTCCGGACATCTCCGGTACAAAGCCTGTATGCAGAAACCAATCAATGGTCACTTAACAAACGGAGAGTACTCCCCGGAAACATGTACATAATGAGAATTTTTTCCTGCACCACTCACCCTTGTCGACAGCTGTTTTTTGAAACCTCGCTTTGAAACTCTCCTTACTAACAAGCCTCGGACTATTCCAACCATGTTTTTCAGGTACCGCATTCTTAATGAAGCCCTTGACTTCTATGTAGATGATACCATGCTGGTCACCCACAGAACCGGTTATGCTCCATGGGAATACCGCAAGCCACAATGTGA
This sequence comes from Haemaphysalis longicornis, assembly GCF_048455015.1. NCBI lineage: Eukaryota > Metazoa > Arthropoda > Arachnida > Ixodida > Ixodidae > Haemaphysalis > Haemaphysalis longicornis. The sequence continues at coordinate 90,086,583 of NW_027526460.1, read as the reverse complement.
CTTTTCCTTGCTGAAGTACAATAAGCACAACACTCCAAAGGAACTACTGCAACAAGAGTTCTTAGATATCCAGTTCAGGTATGCCGGATGTGCTACTTACTTCACAGATGGTTCTAAAGGAGAAAGGCATGTGGGAGCAGCTGAAATTGGACCTAATTACGAAGAATGCCAGCGGCGCAGACCTGACGCTACTATCTTCACTGCCGAACTGCATGCCATACAGCTCGTTTTAAACAAAGTATGCACTGAAAGGACACCGCAGTCAATCATCTTCTCTGACTCTCTCAGCGCCCTAGCAGCCCTGTGTTCAGGAAACAAAACCAAAAATCCGCTTGTCCAACAAGTGCTTAACCAACTGATGGACTGTAGCAAAAATCACTTAGACGTGAGCTTCTGTTGGGTACCGAGTCATGTAGGAATTGACGGTAATGAAAAGGCAGATGCCCTCGCAGCCCAGAAAAAAAAGCTCGAGGTGACGGAAACTCGTTTACACTACCAGGATTATAGACGGAGACTAAAATTATCAATAACGAAAAAGTGGCAGTCTGAATGGACAGAACTCAATGAAAACAAGCTCCACCTTGTGAAGCCTCACCTGAGAGAGTGGCAGAGCTGCAGACATAAAGAAAGATTTGTGGAGGTGGTGCTATGTCGCCTAAGAATTGGGCACACGCGCTTGACCCACAACTTCCTATTGCTGGGAGAAGACCCTCCAGAATGTGAGCAATGTGGGATGCGCCTTACAGTAATACACATACTTATTGAATGTCCTAGTTACGAAAACAAGCGTCGTGAATTTTTTTTCCCACTTTTATAAATTTCAAATTCCATTGCACCCTCTTTTACTGCTGGGCGATGAACCCCTAGTTCCCTTGGAAAAGGTTTTTAAATTTTTGAGTGCCATCAAGCTTTTAGAGAAACTTTGATTTTACCATGTTACGTCATTTTTACATGCGCGGTTTTTAAATTTTTGAGTGCACTCAAGCTTTTACAGAAACTTTGATTTTACCACTTTACATGATTTTTACATGAGCTTTTCACCGTAGTGTGTTCAAAATATATTACCTTGTGTCTGGCGCATTATAGCCAAATTTGGCTGCTGCGCCAATAAAATTCAAATTCAAATTCAAATTTCACAAAAGGGTGTGGCAACGCCAGACCCCCATACCCCAGTCTGCAAAACAAATTGCTGGGGATTGTTCTGCTCGAAAGCCGACTGCAAAACGAAAACTGCAAACAAGCAATCGAACTTTTGTACGTTCATCGGGGAACATGATAAAACATGCATTATATACCAAATTCTGACCACCATAAACATGTTTCATACAGTTGCACGCACAATAACGGCCCATCTTTTTTTTACCGCCCCATTTTTCTGTCTGCGCACGCATTTCGCACGCCCTATCATCCCGGTACCCAGTATTTTCGCGACACCGATCCAAAAGTACCCCCAAATACTTTGACGGAGTTGTAAACCACTGCGCATTTTCGTAAACAGCACGTCTCTCTGTCGATTCCCCGTGCCATAGCCCGGCAGTTTTATTGACGTTACATTGAATGCCCGCTACATCCCAAAAGCGTTGCGTCATGCGCAGCGCCTTGCACACACTTTCTTTGTCTGGACAGAAAAAGGCCACATCGTTTGCGTAGACCTTCCATTCACACGCCTGTAGCGAAAACCCCGCATGCTACTACTTGCAATTATCTTTGCACACAAGGGTTCTATACTTCGATAGGGTATAAAACAAGGGCACTAATTTCTACAAGGGTTCTAATTTCGTTAGGGTATAAAACAACACCAAGGTCCCATTTCAACTGGTCCCTCTGGAAGATGAATGCAAACTGCTTGCCGATAAGGTTTTCATCAAAAGGGTAAGACATTTCTTTGATAATAAGAATGTACTCAAGTGTAACAGCAGAAGTGAATCCCTGGAAAACTTTAAACAAAACATTAAAATAATTGCTCTATAGCGACCCAGTGAGATAAAGAGGAAAAAGAAAAAGAAACCGGTCGCGAAGTATCCTTAAGCAATTGATACAGGAGGAAACAAAAGAGCCCGGCCTTTTTATAGATGAAATAAGAAACGCGAAACGCGCCCTGGAAGGTCTTGTTCTCGAGTTATAGTGAGGAGCAACCGGTAGGGCTCATGCGGAAAGATTGTTGTCAGGTGAGCAACCGACAAAGCGGGCCCTAGTCAACGAAAAAGGAATTCGCGCAAGCAAGACATAAAAGGAATCGAATTGTCAGGTGTGGTGACAACAAACAAGGAGTACTCACAGAGTTGACAGAGTACTTTCGCGATTTGTCTGCAATGCGAAAGCCTAAAGAGGAAGGGCTTGAAACAGAATCTTTGAATCGTTTGCCGCAGCTGGAAAGTGAGGAGACGGCACTGTTGGAAAGGGAGACAACCTTAAGCGAAATCGAGGACGCTATAAATGATTTGAACTCTGGCAAATCGCTGGGGCCTGATGGAATTAGTGAAGCATTTTACAACAAGTTTAACGCAGAAGTGGCGGGACTAGTTCATGGTGCTTTTTCTGAGTCTTATGATCGTGGGAGTGCACCGCCGTCGTGTGGACATGGCCACACAGTGCTGATACCGAAGAGGGAGAACAGTGACCAATTGAACAATGTAACCGGGTAGATACCTATCACGCTTTCTAATACCGGCTATAAGATATTAATTAAAGTTTTTGTGAAACGTATGCAAGGCGTCATCAAAGCTTTAATAGGGCCTCACCAAACTTGTAGTATCAAGGGTAGAACTATATTTACAAACTTGCATACAGCCCGTACCATATTGGAGCACTGTGATGCTGACTTTCGAACGGTAGCCATGGTACAAAAAAAATTACACCATCTTCCCGTGGGGGAACCCTGAGTATGCGAAGCAGCCATCGCGTCGACTGAAGTTCCCATTAGTTTTCAGTTCGTCGTTTCCGTTGACGTTCAGCTTCGCGTGCCTTCGTTGTATCAGTAGCTCCTTGGCGTAATTTGAATGAGTGAAGGACATAAGGCGCGTTCGTAGCACGTGCTCTCGTCTCGGTTTGTAGCGCAGTGGGAAGAGCGCCACGTACCTTCCGTTGCGGAAAGAGAGTCGTGGGATCGAAACGGGGCGCAGCCTAACTCTTTCTTTTTATAGTGGACTGCGCTGACGTCAGCCCAAACGCTGACGGGGCTGAAGAGACACGCATGCGCAGTAGAGTGCGGACGGCGGACAACGACAATGAGGGAGGGAGGGACACAGCCCCGAGCATGAGATGCTTCGCATCTAAAATACCTAACGAAAGCGTTCGACCATGTATGTCATGAAATACTGTTTGAATTACTGCAGCAAGTGTTACTTAGGGTCCGTAATTAAAGAAGGTGTTGAAATGGCCTACAGGAATTGTAATACTAGAATAATTGTTAATAAGGAATTACCAGATAAAATACACGTTCAATCCTCACTGAGGCAAGAGTGTCCACTGGGCCCGTTGCTCTAGCCGTTTATGAAGAACTCGGCTACGACCGTGAGTTAGCGGAGAGTCAAACAGTATTCTCACTCGGCTGTGACTGTGGGGAGAGGAATCACGTCACCTTCTCGACACAGAATACGTGATATGTAGGGTTCGCGTTGCACCGGCGGGTGCCTAATTTAAGTATGCGCGTTCCGTTACTTCGTTCTGCTCCTTCGATATTGTTCTTCTTCGCCGTTATAGCAACAACGATGGAGTAAAGGTCTTTGAGGCTGCGAAGAAGAAGCAAATCGGCTGCAATCGTGAACTTGAACCGTCGTGGTGGTCGTGAAGGTTGTGTACAGCTTCACTACCTTCAAGTCTTGCGCGTTAGTTTGTGCTTCCTTCATATTGAGCAACCCCTCAGTTGTTCCCACGGCGCGGATTTTGTACTGCACTTCTCCGTAGTTAGGAGAGTTCCTTTTTGGTGTGTCATGGAGTTTGCTTTATACCAGGTGTGTTTCGAGGGCTTTTTCCGGATCAACACAGCGGCGTGGGGACACTACGTGGCAAGAACTTCCAACTTAGACCGCTTTAACTTTTAAAGCCATTATCACCCCGAAGCTCTGCTGCCAGTGTTTTTAGACTGTCCGCATCGAAATAACAGTTTTGGTTTCTCGGCGCCTATGCAACTGTTTCCTTAGGTAGGCCATCAAAGTGGGTTGGAGGGAGTAAATAGGCGATTGAACGGCCTTGAGAAGGAGGAGGAAGACGGAGAGATAGCCGACCTCAGAGCCACGATAGCACAATTGACGCCTTTCAATTTTCAGTTCAAAAGGAACGCATGATGCGTAAAACAACCCTTCGTGTTCGCAAAGAGATTTCAGTAAAGGCAGCAAGTTGGTTATATTTGGCAAAGAGTTTTGGTAAAAAACAAATAGCGCCGCTTGCTCTAATGGTGCAAGGCTGGAGGAACAGCAGAGCTGGCGGCCCCTCTCCCTTTGTCGGAGACCCGGCTGTAGCATCTCTCGTGGAATTCTGAACTTGCCGCTGAAACTTCTCCATGACTGGCAGGCCCGCATGGCTTAGTCCGAAAGCTTTCACATGTCTCCCAAAGTGGATCGCGTTAGCACGCGCTAGACCACGCGGCAACCGGCTTCGCAAACTCGGCGCCTGTAGCGCGAACTCGGCGCGGTGCTCCCAACTTCATGCGCGAACGCGCGTGAACTGTTAAGCAGGAGAGTACGAGAGAGATCATGCCAAGAACGATGGGTAAAGTGTTCCCGAAGGTCGAGCTGGCCGACTCCAGTCACTCTACACGAGGCACATGCTCCCATGCGCTCGGTATTTTTTCGTATTGTTTTTTGCGAGCTCCTCACGGGGCGCAAGGCCCACGCGCAAGCCTGGCCGACGCCGGGCGCTCCTCACGATGCCTACGCTCACGTGAACTCGGTTTTCTTTCTTTGGTTTTGTTTTTTGCGAACACCAACGAACCAAGCTCAGGCTGCTGAAAAAACTGCCTGCAGCTACTTCTTCACTTCAGCCCAGCCAATGCGGCGAAGCAATGCTCCGTATTTGAAAGGCTGCCCCAGCAAAGTTAGTATGGAGTTATCATTCGGCGTGTGTGAGGGAGAGAGCGAGGAGAGGCACACCTGTGCCTGCGGCTCTTTGCTGTTGTCATGCAGAAGGAATTTGATATTTAGGGTTATTCATATTCTTTCAAGAACTCAGTCCACACCAGGTCCGGCACAGCGTGGTGGTGTTGAAAACGCTCGATGGCCCGCAAGGGAAGCCCGTGGATAACAGTTGTAAGAAAAAAATAAATTGGCGAAATATAAACAGGTTTACTTTCACTTGTTTGGATTTTTTTTTTGCGCAGTTATTACCGCTAAGTTTTTCGTTAAGCAGTTTACAACAAACTCTCGAGCGGAGGGGTAATATGAAAAAAAAAAACTTAATGGCGGCTCGGACCTTATTATATTATGTCTAGCCGTGATTTCATGTCATTTTAGTAGATATCTGAGATTCCAGAATTTTCCCAGTTCGTCAAGGCAACAGCTGATGACAATAGCACCATTCAAGCACGACAAATGCATGTCTATGCTTAAAGGTGCCGTTCAAATCGTCGGGAGGAAAGGAATAAATGCCTTTTAGAATTCTGGATTCTTTGAATCTCAAATGTGAATTTGGCAACCCAGCATAAATATAACGGATAGCATTTGGGAACGAATAAATAAAGAAGGTAAAGCGAAGGCGGGGTTGTTAACCAGGAGATATAGCTTAGCTTTCTATACTGCACGTTGGGAAAGGAATAATAGGCAAAAATCAGAAAACAGAAAGATAGGTGAAAGGTTCGAACGCAGCGTAGACAGAAACGCGCATTGTTGGCGCAGTAGTCGTTCGGCTTCAGTGATTTTGCAAGAGTTTTTTTCGCCATGCAGATGTGTTTTGTACAAGCTCGTCGTTCTGAAGGATCTCACGACATACTTTTGTCGCCTTGTTTACTAATGGGGCCTTATATGAATTGACTACGCCTTGAATTGAAAAGAAATGAACTTTCGCCAACTCTGTACAAGGTTGAACAAGATCTTGCACCACACGCCCTCTCCGTCATGAGTAACCAAAACAGACGACTGGGCGAGTTGGTACATTGTCTTGCTTGGTAACAGCGCATATAAAACAGGACACAAAAGGAAGAAGGAACGGACACAGCGCTGACTTACAAAACGGACACAGCGCTGGCTTACAACTCAGTTGTAAGTCAGCGCTGTGTCCGTTCCTTCTTCCTTTTGTGTCCTGTTTTATATGCGCTGTTACCAAGCAAGTCATGAGTAACTCCGAGCTAAATGTAGGGCTCACGGGGGAGGACTAACAAGCTGCCTAGACTACAACTTGAAATGCTACCACTTTACGTGGAGCTTTAAAATGTATCTAGACAGACTTTTTGTGTCTGAACCCGGATTCCTACGAAAGACACTGTCCTAAAGGCCGTGTCTTAAAGACCGTGCCCTAAAGACACTACCCGCACAGTAATTTGAGCAGCTTTAAAGAGTTGTTAACTTTCTAAAGAGCATATGAGCGGTGGCGCCTGCGTAGAAAGGGAGCACTTAACAGATAATTTCCCAACTGCTTCCCTCGTTAGGGCGTCTAGGCACTCAGTGGAGTTTTTAAGGGCCAGCTCTTTAATGAGAGACCTCCGCAGGCGGGAAAGCTGCCCCAAGTATTTCTTGGGCAAGCCAGCCTCCATTTCTGTTAGTTTGTTTTGGTAATGTTCAGGGCTGGACTATACCTGTGGTGCTTGTAATAGAGCTACTCCCCCCGGTAGGTAGCGAGAAGGCCGCACTTCCCAAAGCCTCTGCAGACAATATGTGGGCACGCCAACGAGGTACTACCCTTTTTACGCGCCCTTCACACGGTTATCTTGTTCTCGCAAAGCCGTTAGTTTTCGCCATAACCATTCCGTACCGATCGCTCCAAATCAGATAAAGAGAAGCGAGACACTTGGGGATACTGTAGCTGTGTTGGTAAATGCCCTGACCCGTAAACAAATGGCCCCCGTTAACGGCAATGGAGGACATAAATTCGGCAAGTAACCATAGGGGCCTGCTAAGTAGCACAGCCGCAATACTTGTCGGGCGTGTTGAAACTGCGCCTGAGGACACATCGTGGTGCTACTGCGCAATAATAATCACAAATGTTTGGCTGATTATCGAAGATGCGCTGAGTTGTATAGAAACACGGTTTTAGGGTGTGATTTCTAATGAAGAAATGAGGCACCCAAGGCAACGAAGGCGCCCAGAATGGGCATGGGCGGCGGGGTGCTTATGCCCCTGCTACACTTAAAGGGACCATGAAACGTCTTTGCAGCACAAAAATGGCAGGACAAAGGGGAGGAGAACACTGGAAAAGCGCAGATTCGTCCAGTCTGACTAGTGTGTTAGCGCTCCGTCTTTGTCGCTTTTGGATGCAGAAATTGCATATCTTGATGAGTGCGGTACATGAGCACATGCGCCTGCGCAGTTGCTTTTAATGGATTCATGTGTCATGTTTTTATATTTGTTTTATACCTTCAAGGGATTTATATTTGCGTGTCTCTTCAATAAAAAATTTAGTTTTGGTTCAGCGCTTGTCCAGTGTTTTCCTCCCCGTTGTCCTCTCATTTGTGCGCTGCGAAGATGAACCTGTACCAACTAGCCCGGTTTTCCAGGCTACTTCGGACCATGAAAACAAAGTAAACTTGGTTCAGTTTGAGCGAACTAGACTTTGGTAGCTAACTCAGGTCCATTTCAGCCATAAAAGACGTTTTTTTTAACCGAGAAAACGCAAGATATGTTGAAAAGCTTTTATGTTTTGCGCCACAGTGACGTAATATGGGCAGGCGTGACGTGGGATGGGTCAGCACTAGAACAATTTTATCAGTGTGTTAACTATGCGTTAGCATTCAAGTTATGCAATCAAAGAGAACACGAGGCTGCACTACAATCTTCCAATCAAGTTTTTTGACGGTAGCTGTTATCGGCGGCCCCCAATCCCACAAAAGTTTATGTGACGTCATAGAAAAATAGCCTAAACGTGACTGGAGAGCCGCCACTGCTTTTAGTGTTTTCTTTATACTTCGATTGTTTATTTAAAGTTTACGATAAAATTGGTATTGTTGTTATTTCGAAAAATCAGCTGCTTTAATCAACGGAACTTCGAGGCCCCTTTAAAAGTGCTCTGTTTGATTATTACATAGGTATCCTCCCTCTGTTCTCTTTGTACCTTTTACCTCTCTCCTTCTGCTCTTTTTTGCCTATTTCCTTTTTCCGAACGTGCTGGCTTTGCAAACTAGCTTCGTTACAAATCTTTCCTTTACCCTGCATGTTTGTTTCGCTCAGACCTGCGTGGATTTGGCGGAGTGCAGAGAACAGGCTGCACGAAAAACAGGGCGTCGTTTGGACGCCCGCTTCACTCGAGAAGGAAATCAAGGTTAAGCATTTAAGACCCCTCTTTGTTCTTCGCCGAATGTTCATACACGTTTTGTCTTGTGTTCGCTTGTCATGCGTAAGTTTTAGTACATTCGTTTGTCTTCTTTCCAAGTTTGGATATCTGGATGATTTAGTCGTCTATTCAGTTGTCTATGCAAGCGGTTGATGAGCTGTCCTGGAGCCATCGTCCATCGTACATTCAACTGTTGGGTGCATACCGAGAAACTGCTCTTGGCAGCTCTCTGCTAAGAGTATGCTGTAGCACTCATACCTCAGCAATTACGGGGACTAACTTCCACTATGAAACTTTTGGGTTGCAGGGTAGCACATCTATCATTTGATTCACCGAGGTTGCTCAGTGGCTAAGGCGTTGCGCTGCTGAGCACAAGGTCGCGGGTTCGATTCCCGCCGCGGCGGCCGCTTTTCTGGTGGAGGCGGAAAGCAGAAACGCCCGTGCGTACGAGATTTCGGTGGACGTTAAAGATCCCCAGGTGGTCAAAATTAATCCGGAGCCCTCCACTACGGCGCGCCTCATCGCCTGCGTTGCGTCGGCGCGTTAAACCCTACAATCAATCAGTCAACATATTTCATTTGTTTTTGACTTGAAGATCGCTTCGAGTGATTTTAAGACTACAGAGTTATGAATCCGGATGCTATTTACAGCATTTTACGTATGAAAGTTCGCGAAATAAAAACCATTTCTTTAAAAAGTTTGGTGCAGCTTGCACAGGTGGTGCAAGGCTGGAGAAGCAGCAGATCTGACGGCCAGTCCTATCCCTTCGTCGGAGACCCGGCTGTTGCGCCTGGCATGGATTTCCCAACTTGCCGCTGAAAGTTCTTCATGACTGCCAGACCCGGATCGTTTTGTGCGCAGACTTCCATATCCCTCTCAAAGTGGGCCGCGTTAGCACGCACTAGAACCTCCAGCAACCGGCTTCGCGAACACGGCGACTGGGCTCCCCACTTCATGCGAGAAGAACAGAAGAAGAAGAGCAGAAGAAGCAGAAGAGCTGACGAGAAGAACCGCACGGGAGAGATCATGCCACAAACGCTGGGCATGGTGTTCTCGAAGGTTAAGCTGACTGACGCCGGCTTCTCCTCACGTGGCGCACGCCTGGAAGAAGCCTGGCGCTCTACACACGAGGCGCATGCTCACGTGCACTCGGCTGGGCTGAGTTTTCTGGTAAGGTTCCGCGGCGGAAAAAAAACAGCTTAAACGGCTCTGCTGTTAAAATTCAAGACTGTGATTGCTTCCCTGTATACTGCATCGGATATTGTACAGTCACCTGCGTTTCTGCAGCACAACCTAAACGAATAGAAATCATAAATTATATTTTACGCGCTAGAGTATTTGTATCGCTATACCCGTGTAGCAGGGCACCATAACAGCACCTATGACTGCCATGATTCGGCGACGGCCGAAAAAGACGAAAATGACGTGAAGCGGGTTTTTTCTTGAGTAATATATAAGAAAAATACTGTACGTATTGGAGCAAAGTTGCTTTTTTTATTTTTCATGTAAAATAGGAGCGCTGATTTTGCCAGTCATTCCAAGTCGTCCATGTAAGGCATTCGGGCCTTTAAGTAGCGAAAAAACATTTCTCGGGGCGCCTGCTTACGTTCTTTAGGCGCGAAATCCTGGCGTACTATTGTGACGGGTACAGTGTTTATACACTTAGACCCATCGACACAGTTTCCAGGCTGTTTTACCTTCCTTAATCCACCATGTTCCACCTTAACTCATCTTAATTTACCTTAAACCCTACCTTTTTCCAGCAAATCCTTCTTAGACTCAGTCACCTTACACGACCCTATTTAGTCTTAATCCACCCCAATGCACCCTATTCCAGCCTATTCCAGCATATTCCATCTTAATCAACCACAATTCGTTTAATCCACCCTGAAGCACCTTCATCCATCCTAATCATCTTATTCCGCCTTAATCTAGTCTAACCTAATTCAGAATATTTCCACCTTGCTAATCCTAACCATCAATCGCTAATCACTGATTAATCCCGCACAGGCACACGCCGACCAGCATTCAGCGTCGGTGGTAGCCGCGCAACGCACCTGGAGCATTACCGCGCTCTTCTAGAGCGCAGTGGCCGCCGCTGAGGTCAGGCCACTTTTGACAGCATTCGTGTTGACGCTGACGACGATGTCGGTCACTTTCTGCGTTTCAGGTTCGCATTTGATGAGGCGTAGCAGGCTTTCACCTCATTAACGGAGGTAAATGAAAAGAAGGTCTGCAAGCATTGTGAGAGCGTTGCTTTTACGTTGGTAATCAACCGTAAAGATCCTTTACCGTAGCTTCCACTGTGTCAGAAAAGGCCACCTCTTACAGCTCCTGGCGAGCATCCACCCTTCGTGCCTTTAAACAAGTTCGCGACATCAACTTGACGAGTTTATTTAGTTCTCTCTCTCTCCCTCCCCCCTCTCTCAATCCCTCTCTCCCTCTCTCTCCCCCTCTGTCTATCTATCTCGATCTGTCTCTCGCTCTCCCAGTAAAGGGAAACCGGGGTCAAAGGGTCACAGTATATTATTCTTCTACTTTTTTTGTGTGTGTGTCGGGACTTACACGTGTCCTGCTCCGACAATCAGCTCTTGGTCTCTATTTTTTCCACCAGTAAATCCCTACACTGCATTTTCGGCGTCGCAGAAATCTGAGCTACACGGCTTTGTTATCCGTACTTCGATTTCGGCAAACCTGCGTAATCTGAGTGTACCGTTTTTCATCCCGAGGTAATGGGCTGGGTTTCTTCTGGTCCCCACGAAAAGCCCAATTTTTGTGTGCATTGCATACAGAGCTGGTGCTGTTACTTTTATCTCTTATGACTTGTTTCGGAATTGATGATGTCACGCTACAGTTCCCACGGGAGCTGTTATTCTCCTTTCGCCATGCACTACAATACAATTCATGTTTTCTTTCGTTAATTTTTTTTGCTTTCTGCACTTCTCGTGTGTTTTGGTAGCTTAGCTCCAGAACTTCCTCCCAAACCTGCCGTAAACGCCCCCTTCTCGGTACAGTTGCATTCCAACCATGATAGTTTTTAACTTCGCAGCCAGAGGCAGGTCATCAGCTTTAGTTTTCGAATCATGGGCATGTTTGGGGTCTCCTCACTATTCGCGCCGATCTTCCGTTGGCCCTTCTCTTGGTAGAGAGGATAAAGTATTTTTTGATCTCACTTCCACCTTTTTACCTACTTGTAGGTTAAATTTATGCACTCGCAACAACCTGCATATATAGCATGTACAACATCGCAATTACTGGCTCTAAGCTGCGGGCGGGCACTCACTCACTCACTCACTCACATTCACTCGTGCACACTCAATTACTCACCTTCACTCATGCGCACTCTCACTCACTCACTCACTCACTCACTCACTCACTCACTCACTCACTCACTCACTCACTCACTCACTCACTCACTCACTCACTCACTCACTCACCTTCACTCATGCACACACACTCACCTTCACTCATGTGGTCCACTCACTCACTCACCTTCACTCATGCACACACACTCACCTTCACTCATGTGGTCCACTCACTCAATCATGCACACTCACTTACTCACCTTCGCTCACGCACACTCACTCACCTTCACTGACTCACCTTAAGTCACTCGCACTGACTCACAATCACTAATTCCCCTTCACTCTCTCACTCACCTTCACTGACTCACGTTCACCTACTCACGCGTACTCACTCTGATACTTTCACGCACTCACTCACCCAACCTCACTTACTAAGCTTTGCTCATCTTCACAAAAACTAAAGTTTAGGACTGTCGATTCGAGCTACACCTGAGGCGTCCGAAGCGCATTTAGATCCCATTTTCTGTGTGAGCAGCCGGACCTCAGCACGGACCTGCAGCCCTGACACAGGTGGCTGCAGCTGTCGGACACCGAGGAGGCAGCGATGATCGTGAATGTTGCAAGGGCTGGCCATGCTTCCCGCTGGTCCGTCATGGCTGGAAGGCCCCGGGCGTCGTTCGATTACGCCATCAAACGCGGCCGCCGGCATGTTTATGACTGCCAGCTTGTTGCTCTGATTAGGAGGATCTTCCCTCGGGGCACGCCGCGCCGCATATCGATCGGACCAGGAGCCCTTTTATCGCGTCTTGCAACATCGCGGCGTAATCTCCGCACAACAGCGCTGATTAGGCCCGCATGGGCCCGGGATGAAGCGCACGTCGATGAAAGCGACGACGAAGCTGTAGGCAGTCGTCGCCGGCACCGTCGCAGACTAGGGACGAGGCAAAAAGACCCTTCTGGTCCCGCGGTGTTCATTAACTGTAGAGGCATTCGATGCCTATTTCAAGCTGCGCCGCACTACGATTTTTTTCTTTGTTTGTTTTTTGTTTTTGTTTTCGACGGGTCCGTCAACGCAATCAAGCCCGTTTGCGCTGGTGTATTACGAGAACGTCGCCTGTGCTGGTTGGTGCAGACGTGATACCCGCCGTACACTTTTCTTTGTCAGATTTTACGTTCTAGGTTCCGCCAACTCACCTACAGCGAGCGCATAACCAACACCGGCGCAGACGCCTGTTTTATATTTCCTGGCTAAAACAGGCCACTCAATATAATTTGTTGTCTATAGAAAACGTCGTTAAAACACACGAGTGTGCGAGTAAACACGCTGATAAGCGTGCGTGCGTGAAGGCTTTCACAATTATAAGTCCTCGATTAGCATTAAAAATAGGCCGCATTCACTGTTACAACGAGGAAACATCAGGCGCCTTAACTTAAAATTTTGCATCCCGAAAGGGATGATGGACAGAGGAGATTCATTTTGACTTATTATCATAAGTGGGCTTAAAATTAGCGCCGTCTTTATTTTTATGAGCCGCTCGATCCGCTTGCTCCCCAGTGGGTTGGGCCGTTATGCGAGGGAAAATTTTTCATTCACCCGAAATGCAACCGTACGGCTATAAAAGAAAGCTGGACGGCTTTCAGGGTAATTTTTCATTTGAACAAGAACTCGTCCTAGTCCAGGATTCGAACTTGGTACCACCGTAAAATCTAGGGCGGGCGCTCTACCGAATAAACTGGTCAAAAGACTAGCCGCGTGTAGAGCGAGAGCGAATTGGTCAAAGTTTCGAAGTGTTACCACTTTGACTGTGCTGCGGAAGATGTCATGCTTCTCCAAGAACACATGATGTGGCGCTCAGAGCCTACTCATTGAAGCTACATCACTTCAGCGTCATTCCGAGGGCCCTGCAAGTTGGCACACCTTTGGGTGGCAGAGTGCTCCCAAGCATATTCTTCCGCACATTGGTTTCACTATCAGCTGCAGCATGTTCAACCACTTTCGGCTAAACTTCGGCCTTACCTGGATCCGTTTCAGCTCCAGTATTTAAATGGGCAAAGTTAGCGCTCTGGGGAACCCGCTCTTCAGCTGTTGGCGCGCAGCTGCGCATCTGCAGCTCATGAAATTATGATTATAATGACGATGTCCTCCCTTGGTGAACGGCCCAAAGGCCGAACAAATTTCGTTCTCCTCACTCTTTTGTACGCTGTGGGTCACTGTCAGGCCGTTCAAGAGCGGTTTGATGACGGCCTCATACAGCCGGCCCATAGCAAATGAGTAATGAATGACCGCAATCAGCTACGGCGTCTCAAGCATGTCGATAGCTTTATCGGCCGACTTGGCAACCTTATCAGATGATTGATTTTAGGGTTTAACGCGCCGACGCAACGGACGCGATGAGGTGCGCCGTAGTGGAGTGCTCCGGATTAATTTTGACCACCTGGGGATCTTCGACGTGAGCCGAAATCTTGTACGCACGGGCATTTTTGCTTTTCGCCTGCATCAGAAAATCGGCCACCGCCGCCGGGAATCGAACCCGCGACCTCCTTCTCAGCAGCACAACGCCTTAGCCACTGAGCCACCGCAGCGGGTGGCAACCTTTTCAGGCGGTATCGATTGAGTGGGAAGGCCCTTTTCGTTTGCAATGGCTGCATTATGCGGGTGGCTCATTGCGTCGAGGCCAGTGCGAATCTTGTGAAGAATTACAGGCAACCAGATACAATCTCAAGGACGCTAAAACGCCGACAGGCAGCCACATTGTTGCGTAATGACGCTCGAGGGGGAAGGGACAGTGGTGTTGTTCGCATCACCGAGATTGATTGATTGATTGATTGATTGATTGATTGATTGATTGATTGATTGATTGATTGATTGATTGATTGATTGATTGATTGATTGATTGATTGTAGTGTTTAACGCGTCGACGCTTCACAGGCGATGAGGCTCGCCGTAGGGGAGGGCTCCCAATTCATTTTGAACACCTGGGGATCCTTAGCGGGCCTCAACATCTCGAACATTTGGCGTTTTCGCTTTTCGCCTCCACCATGAAAGCGGCCCCGCGGCTGGGAATCAAACCCACGTCCTTGTGATACCGAGGTGGGCGGGACAAATAAAAGGGCGGGAAGAAATTCTGTCCAACTTGAGGTGTAATTTCTGAAACTGACCGGGCGAAACGGGTTTCCTTCCCCCCTCCTGACTCCTGCCCCCCTCCTGGTCTTCCTAAGGACACAGAGTCGAATTGAGCACAAATAGCTCTGCTCTGACCGGTCACCAGCAGCTTTTGTGAATTTTTGTCTCCACAAGTGTCATTATCACCTAGCGTGTTTGACAGGGCGGAGGGACATACCCTTCCTTATACGTACTCATATCGCCAAACCATTATTGTGCCCATGCTGTGCTCGACAGCGGTGGGGCTTAATGCTCTGGCCTCTCCTCAGACAAATACGAGGTGATCGTTCGCCTTTTTCCTGGAGACTTTTTACCGCCTTTAGTGCCAACCTCTTCCTCGTAAATGGAGGGAGGAATTACTATGGTCAAATACAGTTTCGCTAGATTACAATTACCTGAAATGGCTTCAGAACAGTCGGTTCGGAAATTGAATATAACTGCGCTCTTCCATTGTGCGCGCAGAGCGCAGGACTATTCGGGCAGTCAAGCCTTTAAAAAATTCTTTTTGGCGCTCACATGCTAACGGTTTCGAAGCGACAAAATGACAAGCACATCACTCACGATTTCTTGCCTTCGTAAAGGTCCCATACCTGTCCCAGTTGATCCCTCTTTCGCATTTCCAGAAGCAACAAAGCAAGAAAAACCTTGCAAACTTGGAGTGAAGTGGATTTTAATTAATAGTACAGTCAGAAATAGTGTGCGGTAATTACCAAAGTAGCTACATGGGGATTTAACGAGGAAGGCAAAGCCGACAAAGGAAAGGAAACAGCTCCTTTGTTGCAAAATATTTTCCGCTTTTCTTTGGTTGCTAGCCAGAATCGATGACGAACAAGTAGCGCCGGTAGAAGGGACAGAAACACAGCAGGTAAACGGGAACGCGGGAAAGGGGAAAAGGAGAGGCGATAGAACCAAGCCCGGAGGTGCGCCAAAAAGAAAAGAGCGGTTTGTAGGGCCTTCGTGATGGATTAGAGCACGGTTCAAGTAACCTGACCGGGATAAATTGGCGATCGTCGCGCTCAGCCGGGCGCGAGCGCAAAGCCTCCCGTTGTTAACGGCCCGCATCGCCGGTGAGCTCGACTCCTGTTCAGCCGAGCAAGGCAGGGAAGAAAACGGAAGGGGGCGCAAGATGGAGGCTGCGTTCTACGGGGGAGAAAACCCATGTCCGCCGTACCGTGACGGGCGGGGGCGATTTGACTGAATGTACACTTCGGGCGTTCACTGCCGAACGGTTTTTTCAAGCGCGGTTTATCCCAGATTTCTGAGAAAGATGCCAACTGGCTGCCTATTTGCTCACTAAGCGATGCGGAGGTAAAGAGAGGGGAAAAGCCAAATTGTCATGCCTCTCCTTGTTACGGGAGGCGTTGAAAGATCGTGCGGAGAAGTCCCGCAGGGAGGTCAAAGGGGGTCAATATATACAGTGAAGTTGGACGGAGTACGTGAAGGCGATCGCGCCAGCAGACAACGAAACAAAGTTACGGCTTAAAGGGGCTGCTTTAAACGTAATGCTTGCGTAAAGAATTGCTGAAAGATTGAAATTTCAGACGGGACGACTTAAAAGAAGAGCAGTTATACGCAACACGATTCTCTCTCTCTTTCTCTCTCTCTCTCTCTCTCTCTCTCTCTCTCTCTCTCTCTCTCCTTCTTCGTGTCTCATGCGTTTGCACGTGCGTGTATGCGAGTGTGCATTAGAATTTCCACTGCATTTAGACGACGAAGGTCGGATTGGTGTCGCACTTCAAGACCCTACCAAGACTAGTAGGGGTGCGTTGTAGAGAGATACGGGTTATTTACGTTAGCGGCGGATGCCTAAGGCGCGCAGACATCTTGACTCACGGGAATTACTGTGTTTTCCCGCCGTCGTTAAAGCGGCTCCCTCGCTGCCATGCTCAGTAGCGCCACGCCTTAGCCACTGAGCCACGTACCGCACAGACCCATAGCAGAGCGGAGCTAGATTGGCTAAGAATTAGATGTTTCCAGTAATGCGAACGCCCCTCTAACAAATACACGGCAGAGTTATCTGGGAAGGAGGCCTCTAAGTGTTTCAGAGTGACATCAAACGGAATCTCCGAAAGGAACGTTACGGGCAAGTTCGGGGAACTCACTACGCGAGACTCCCACAATCCCCCTTACTTTCGCGCGCTCACTCCCCCTCTTTCAACGTCATGCCTGTAAGTTATCTTACTTTGTTTCGTTCTAGCTACGACATCGAAACGCTGACAAAAAAAAAAGGGGCGTCCGCCATCGATCGCGCACCTGCGCACGTTTGGAGGCGCCACCTGTTGAGCGATCGGCTAAGCGTCACCGCTGCGCCGTCGGTTGTGGGTGTCTCGCGCTCCGCTGATTCGCGCGGTGTCACGGCGCTGGCAAATGCGCGCGCGACTGGGCTGCTCCCCTTCAAGGTATACGAAAAGCCTAAGCAGAAGCTACAACGACATTGAGTGGGGTCAACTCTCTGCAGGGCCGCCTTTTAGCCTCCTGCCCCTTTCGGAGACTAACCCGAAGAAGCCCGGTACAACCGACCATACCTATGCAACGTGAACGCTTTGCGCGTGTGTAGGGGTCGTTCCCCGCGTCGTCTCGGCTTTTGTGGCACGCAGCGAGCCAGTAGGCAGCGACGCAGAAGAAATAGCAAGAATCCTCGCTAGGATGGGTACCTTTTTCTTCGCGTGTTCTTCCGGTTTCTTGGTTCTCCCATGGCACAACCAACCATATAAGTTTTCCGTGCGCCTCTATTCGCCTTACAAACTAGGGCGAGACGCCCGTCTTCCCTTCCGGCGATGCCCCTTTATAAGGCGCCCATTTTTCCCGACCCCATTCCTTTTGAACGGCGCCAACGGCACGCCGAGAATTTCAATACAACGGGCCGGCTGCAGAAACTTCGGGCAGTCATAACCCGCCCATTTCTAATTCGATTTTTGGTCGGCTTTGTGGGCCAGCTATGGTAGGCACAAGTAGGGCTTGAAAAAAAAAAGAGGAATAAAGAACTTACTTTCGTTTTACTTTAGGAGATGGGAGGGACACTGCGCATACCGTTATTGCAATGGTGCGGCCTTTCTCGAGGAGCACAGTTCACTGTGCTGGAGGCTCTCAATGAGATGGTTCAATTCAGCGGCATAACTTGAATTCAGCGGCTTGAGCAGAGTTCGAAATTGGTCTCCAAATTAGGGCGTGGAATTATTTTTTGTTGTTGTTTTGCATGCAGATGAAGTAGTGAAAGGCCCATGTACCAGAAGCGTCCAGAAAACCTGGTTGTGTCACATAAATACGCTACCTCTGTGTGCAAATTGAGGGGCGTAAAAAGGGAAATAAGTGCGGCGTTTGCTGTCAAGTCTTTGACTGCGGTGGCGACCGCACATTGCCTTTAATACTTCCCAATTAGAGTAATTATCTCAGTGCTTCTCGAAGTGTTGCCTTTTGGGTACACACGTTACATGTGCAACATTAACAATCCATTTCTGTTTTAGGTACCATGACGTTCGGGAAATGTTAGAGGAACTCTCGCCCCATCTGAAGAATAAATTATGTGCATCTATAATTTTACGCGTATCTGCTGCTCTTGCAAACAGTCTTAGACCTAAATAAAGCTTAGGTGCAAACTAGCCGGTGGCCAAGCCTGTTAGCGGCATGTTTATGGGTTATTTGCGTCTATTTAAAAAGTGCGGGAAACTTAAAAGTTGAAAGGAAACTTGAAAGGAAACTTAGATCCGCCCAACGGGCTTTGGAAAGGAGAATGCTAGGGGTCAGGCTAAGGGATAGGAAACCAGCCGCGTGAATTAGGGAACAGACTAGGGTGGATGACATTCTAGTTCGAATTAGGCGAACGGCATACAATGCGTGTGACGGGCAACAGATGGACCATCCATTTAACAGACTGGCTTCCAATAAACCGGAAACGCAATAGGGGTTCGGCCGAGGACAAGATGGAGAGACGAGTTGCGAGAATTCGGGGAGAAAGCATGGACTCAACTAGCACTCGATAGGCGTGGTTCGAGATCTTTGGGAGAGGCTTTCGTCCTGGAGTGGACACAACCAGGCTGATTGATGATGATGATGATGATGATGATGAAAAAGCGCGAAGATGGTTTGAGCCACTTAGCAACTCTTCTCCTGGCTTGAACAATTTAGTCTGAATTAGACACAATTTTGTCCTGCAGTTTGTCCGCCCTTCCACCTGCACGCACGATTGGGCAGCACTCAAGAGCCAGGCAACCACCATTCAAAAGCGATAGCTCTGTTTCAGTAACTTCTGCTTGAAACACACTAAGCCGTATTTGTGCACCGTTTCGGAAGCATCTTATGATGTCTTCAACTACTCACATTCTCACAATTAAACATTTAAGGTGAAGAAGTTAACAATAAGAAAAAAATTCCCCCGCATTTCCCCGAGGGAGAGAATGTGAAAGTGCGAATGCACGGTTGTCGGCCCGCTTGCGGCGCTTGCGCTCGGCCCCCGCAGCCCACCGCCTCGCCGCCTTCTCTTCCATCTCTTCCATCGGGTTTGTAGTATCACGTGTACACCACGCAGTTATCTAGCCGCTATAACGCCGCTGAGTCGCCAACGCACGCCGCTGACGACGTAGTTTGAATGCGTTAAAGATATAAGGCGCGTCACTAACGCTGATATCACGTCACGTCCGTGGCTTGGTCGGTAGAGCGTCGCGCTGCGGCCGCAAAGTCCGCGGATCGAAACCTGGCGCCGGATGCTGTTTCTTTATAGAGGAGCACTGCGGACGCCGCCGCCGCCGCCGCCGCCGCCGGCGGTGGATGGTTTGGGGTCGCTTATAAAGTGCATTCGCACTTAAAAAAATCTGCCGCTTTCGCAGTTGAGGGGCGAAGACTGAGGAGACAGTGGAGCGACTGAGTGGTCTCAGTCGCTCCCCGTGTCAAGCGGAGCGACTAAGTGGACGCTTCTTGACACGCTCACGATCGGCTTCGTGTTTCGTTTGCCAACGCTCGGCTTCTTCCTTGGGAGAGAACACTTCGTTAGGTCTGCCCATATTAGTGGTAGATCGGGCGTTGATGCCGCCGAACACACGCCGTCTCCCTCAACTAGAACACCTGCACGTCAGAGCTTAGGTCATCACAAGGCGCAGCCAATCCCCGACGCGCGCCTCCCCACACCTGCTCGTCGTCTCCTTGTCTTCTCGCCGCTTCTCCTCCCACTTCTTGGCCTAGCATTTTTCTCCTCTTCGTTTTTCTGCGCCGATTTTCTTATCTACGCCTAGCGCGACTGGATCTCAAGCTAAAACAGGTCGGCGGTTAAGGAATTCATCGGTTGACATACCGCACAAAGAGGAACGTTGACGCTTCCGGATACATTTTTATAGCCACTTCTTTTCTGCAACTAACGTTTTCCGCTTGTCTATTTTAGAATATAGAATTGCGCCTTTGATACCATGTTTATTCAAGTATTCCGACTGTTGCAAGTCTTTGCAAGTCTACGCGGCTAGGCGCAGGACGACACCTTCCGCTTATCACTATTTCACAGTGACGCTACTCATTCCGCACGAAAAAAATCGCGAGAAGAGCAACCTTTTGGCTCTACTGCTCGCGAAAACCCCAAACAGCAGTTCCCGCGCGTTCGCACTTCAGCTTTTCCGACCATCAAGTATTGACTGCAACAAGGCGTACGTGTGGTTGCAGCAAAACAAATAAAGTGTAAGACACATGCACAACTACAACATGCGATTGGCATACGACTGATCGTTACGACTGTCGCCGCGACTAGTCGTACGCATGAATTTGAGACACGTGCACCAAAGGGCGCGTGCAATGCGTCGTAGGCATCGCGCCGCGCACTGTTTTCGCTCCATGGTTGCCTGCCTGTTTAGGCGCACTCCGGCAGATTTAGTTATTCGCAAGGGAATTCTGAGCACGAAAAGAAAGCGTTTATCAACTTGAAGTGCAAATGATAAGTGCTATTATGTTATACATTGCATTTTATATGATGGGTAAAGCAGTGCGTGGATGTTTAGCGCTGACGGTTCCGCTGGTTCGTGCTATTGGTACCGCTGTCAACAGGTGTCTGTCTACCAAGTGTTTTTATTGTTGGTGGAGAGTTCACTGGTCAACGGCGCCGGCGGTGAACTGCTCCCCACTAAATACTCGGAACTGCCGCTGGCGCCTCTTTGGGGCTTTGAAAGAAACTTTCTCAGTAACGTGACCTTCGGGCTCTCATTGGCTGTGGCCGCACGATGATCGCAACGATGGCACGACTGCATCTGGCTCGTCAATCACACGTCGTGAGCCTCTCCCGACCAACGTACGACACCAAAACCGATCCTAACGATCAGTCGTAACGACCAGTCGCATTCCAATCGCATTCTGTAGTCGTGCATGTGTCTCTGATCGTTGCGACTAAATGTTAGGACCGATTTTGCTGGATCAGTCGCATACGGATCGCGTGCACCAGTCGTCCATGTGTCTAGCGCTTAAATCATCCTTAGAGCAGATAACCTTCACACTTCCTCTAGCTGCTCTCCCTTTAAGCGGAAGTTAGATGTAGTGGTTGAATCGGAAGAAAAGCTGCACTCGGTGTTTTGGTTTTTCTGTGGTAGGCAAGCCTAAAGAAACAAGTTTTCTGACCCCCCCCCCCCCCCCCCGCTCACTTCTTGTTAAAAACCCCCCAAGAGAGTAAGAGAGAGAGAGAGAGAGAGAGAGAGACGACGACGACGATTTTATAGCGCCGTGGGCAGGAGGATGTTGTTAGGGCCTCCCCCCGTCAAGATTTCTCCCCGTTGCGTACTTAATGAGGGATACTACAGGGCATGTTCTTTTGATTTTCACTGAAACAAATGAGTGCTCTATGGTGTCTTCTGGCCGTATAAGGGTGTGTTTGAGCGAGATAGCGTGACCCCTAAAGTACAAGGGCCGAATTACTGCGACGGGCCAAGCACGCCATACGGCAAGTGGTTGCTGGCTAACCGCTGCGCTAACCGCTACGTAACCTCTGCTTAAAGCATGTGAATCGAAAACTTATCACGTGTTATTTGAATTGGTTTGTCTTTTTAACGGCGACATTTAAAAATCAAATCCGGGCCATCAGCTTATTAAATTCAAAAGCGCCATGTGTATGCCGGTTTCCGATTCGGACATTCCTCCGCTTGCTGCTACGTGTTGCTCCTGTTTCTTTTTTTCTTCATTTTCCCCGGGTTAAAGCTCCTGCAGAGGTTTCTTTTCAGGGACACCCGGAAAGGCGCCCTTACCGGTTTTAATTGGACCTGTTGCACGGACGTTGTTAACGTGAAGCCCGTGGTTTGTGCACTATACATTTTATTTTCCGCTGCTTCCCCTTTGAAACCACCGCCCCCTGACGTGCCGACCTGTAATTGCGTTAGCGTCCCTACACACCAGCGCCGGCGGTCTCTCGCTCTTTCGCGCTCTGTTTAGAAAGCGTTGAAAGCGGGTTCTCCTTCTCCCCTTCCTTTTCTTTTTTTTAGACGCTGGTAGCACTGCTTCCGTGTTTGAAGGTGATTTACTCTTTTTGCCTTCGCGCCCGACTATGTCCTCGTAGGTGGCCGTCTTTCATCAATGTCAGCGTGAAACTTCCTAATTGTCCATTCATATACCATTTTCTGCTAATGTGTATATTTCTCCGCAGCAAGTGTTCTCTAAAATCATGCTGTTCCACGTGATCCCGGCATGCTGTCTTACCTGGTTGAACGTGCACAGAAGGGTCGTCGTAAAGCAGGTGCAAGTTCTTGCTGGCGTAGATTTTCAACAAAAGCAGCCGAGCTGGTAATAGCCAGAAATGACCCGAAAAACATCTTCGGCGTTGGTGCAGTTCATGCGTTTCTTCAAACTGTCCCAATCGCGTGTTCTATTTTGTCCTAGAATACGATATCTGCCTACCTCGAGCTCCCCTTTGTCTTTTCGTACGTATTTTTGTCACGCCATCCCCATGGCGATCATCATCATCACCCATGTCCAGCTTCTCGCTAGCGTGGGTAGCCGAACGAACCACCTGATTGCCAAAACGCCCGTCATGAGGGGCAGCGACAGATGAGTTGTAAGTACAGTGGAATGCCATGCCCTTGTGCCTTTTACTGCGGAAGCAATACACGGCCCATTAAGCGAAAAGCCGGCGTCCGGTGTTGGTAGTAGAGAAATGGCTCCTAAACCTCCCATTGGCTAAGACATGATGGCACATACCAAACGCTTCACTGAAGCGTAACCACCCTGCTCACCAGTGGCTCAGCAGTCTCCAGTGAGCCAGGGCGCTTTGAGCTGCGCAAGGCAGTGCCCACAATAGCGGCAGATTCGTTTGGAAATGGGACATTGCTGCTTTTGTCTCACAACTAACAAGAAGGGCTTGGGCACGCTAGAGGTTGCATTTAGGTGTACTATAATGGCGCATCTTGTCCCGAGAGTCAGTAAGGATGTCATTCAGTGCAATGACTTGCAAAATTATGACCGACTACTCAAGAGAGGCAATAACTTCTTTATTATATACTTACCTGTAACTTCAAGTTTATGCCGTTCCTGCAAAAACATTCCTAAAGGGATTGCCAGCGTGTCTAAGCAAATAAATAATAAAAATAACGAACTCTAAGGCTACGTGTGTACGTGTGTACAAATGCGACAACTTGCAATTCTTTCTTTCGTTCCTAACGATTCTTCTCAAACAGGAGTCATTACAATGATTTTTTTCTGTTTTATGTTATCGTGAACTCAAATGCGCTTCGAAAACTCTTTGCTTAGTTCGAACTGTCAGGGCTATGTTGCTGCAGTGCAAATAAACGAAAGAAACCCGAAAAATAGCGTATTACTTTTGTTCGCAAAAAATTATAACCGAGTTCGCGCATTCGCTATGAGGACAATGTGTTCTCTGTTTTTTTTCTTTGTGCGAGTCAGCTCCGGGCAAGTACCAACGCTTGTGTATACTGACCAATTATGCCCTGCCCATGAAAGAATGAGTGTAATGGTTCGGTGAGCTTTGTTGCAATGAGCCAGAAGCACCATTGCAGGCGCTTCTGAAACAAAGTGAGAAGGTTGGGTTTGCTCATAAGCCCGTGCTGCCGTTCAGTCCCACGTTTGTAAGCATTTTCTGGTGAGGCGGTTCCTTTGATTGATTGCGGGTTTAAAACGCGCCCACGCAGTGCAGTTGATAAGGCGCACCGTAGTGGAGGGATCCGGATTAATTTTGGCCACCTGGGGATCTTGAACGTGCGCCGAAATCTCGTACACACGGGCGTTTTCGCTTTTCGCCTCCATCAGAAAAGCGGCCGCCACGCCCGGGAATCGAACCCGCGACCTAGTGCTCAGCAGCGCAACGCCTTAACCACTGAGCCACCACGGCGGGTCGGGGGGGGGGGGGGGGGGCGTTGCGGTTGAGACGACAACGCCGCCGGTGAACGTGATCATGATGAAGATCGTTGCGGATGACAGCTTTATGGTGTGGCTGGTTAGGGTTGGGATCATAGTGCGCACTACCTATTGTGTGGAACAGGCCGCACGGTGATGCTCCCCTTCGAAGTACGGCTTCCTCGGGGCAGAGGTACTGTCACAAGTCTTGACGCCAGCAGCCTTGGTTCGAGACCCAACAGCAATTAAGCCTTTTCTCCTAAAGTGAATTTTTTTTACGTAACATGTTGTCTTGAGTCAATACAACGCAAAAAATGTTGTTGCTAATAAGGGTGGTTTGGTATCGTTTAGGTCGGTTTAGATAAATAAGGCTCAACAATGCCGCGGTAGGGTCCACAGGATCAATCTGTACATTACTCGGTGGTCTGGTCTAAAGAATACGCTGCCAATTATCCTGTAGTCTGGTCCACAGTATAGATGCTGCCGTGATAGCAGCGTGCTGGTACGGTTGTTGCGGTGATTTTAACAGTGATATTATTGTTGTAGCTTCGGCTGGCGCTGTCTGGGGGTGTATTCAACAATGACGATGGGGCTGGGGTGCTAGCGGGTTAAACTGGCCCTTTAATTAGTGCACCCAAAAACCCTGCTTGTGTTCTTGCACGCCATATCACTTGTTCCCATTTTGGCGATATCATTTTCAATACGAATTTGAATGTCTGCAGGATTACTAATATCCTGAGCTTCGCCCCCACCCCCCTCACATGATACCTAAGCATCAATAAAGTTGTTGCTCTCTCTCTCTCTCATCCTTGCAGGGCGCTATTGTTCCAATTTTTCTAACTGCGCCAATGCAAGGAGTTTTCGCTAAGCGTAAATGGCCGTTCATAAGGCGGACGAAAGCAATGCAATCAGGCGAGCGGCAGAAATCGGCCTTCGTTAAACTGTGAAAAGAAGAGGCATCAGGGCAGATGAGAAGAACAAGCGACGTAGTAATAACGCATACCCAATTGTGAGGCTCTGCGGCAAAATTTATCTCCGAAGGACGTAGCTCGTAGAGTAGTCCAAGCAGTCTCCTGGTTATAAGAAGTTGTTTTTGCGTGTTTGTATGACATCTTGCTTCCCATAGCTTAAAGGGACCATGAAGAGAAAACACAAGTTTAGTTCATTCAAAAGATTGCCTCGTTAGAATCATACTGACACCACTTTTAACGTAATTTTAGCTCAAATAAGCTACATACTTAGGAAAAAAGGGAATGGCCATGCGACCCACTAGCTCATTTCCCGCAACAGTACCTATGATGTCATGCCAGCCAGCTCTGTGATTGGCGGAGGCCGGCAAAAGCAAACGCAAATTAAGCAGTGCTTATAAGCTTGCCGATGGAGCTATTTGCGCTTAAATTTATGACACACTCTTTTTGAAGCAGTAAGAATGGTGGGACAAACCTTGGAAGTTACGAAAGCACACGCAAACATAGAAGTACGATGCGTACTGCTGTTGGTACTGCGCGCACTTTGCTTGGTTTAGCTGCACAGTACTGCGGGTTTTTGGGGTTGTCTCAGACGACACTGGCCTATTGACGCAAGCAACGGTGTCTTACATGGCGATATTTATCGAGCGAGCACAATGTTTCCCCAAACGATTATTTTCTCTCTTAACGGAAACAATCCCGGTTTAGATACGGTCAAAAACAAACCTAAGACAGAAAATGGCTTGCCACGGTATGGTGGCGCCATCTATGTTCACTAACAGTAAACAAGCCTTCCCAATCGGCTGCAAAGAGGTCGCTTCCTGTGATGTCATTGGAGAGCACGAAAACACACGATTTACGGGAAAATCAAAATTTTGACTTAATTAATTTCTCAGTGAATAAAGCATCGTTTCATCCGGACAAGCGCTGGGGGCACTATAAAACGCGAAATCTTTTTAATAACACCAACTTGTATTTTGTCTTCACGGCTCCATAAATTTTACTGGTCGTCTTTCCAATACCAATAAAAATTGCAGCTATATCGACCATGCATTGGTGTTGGTGTCTTCCACGACCGGATTTAAAGCGGGTATAGTCGAAAATAAATTATTTCTTCGATTCCTTCAGTTCAGCTGCTAAAACTTGGTTTAACGCGCCAAGGCTGCCCCCGGGTTATGGTGGCAACGTAGTAGAGGACTGTAGGGCAATTTGTACCACCTGGAAATCTTTACCACGCGCCGAAATTCTCGCTTTTAACTTTCATTTTAAAAAGGGCAGCAGCAGCATGGATTGAACCCGCGTCCTTGTGCTCACCAGCACGACACCACAGTCATTGAGCCGCCGCAGTCGGCGTTCAACTAGGCAGTACTGCCTGATATATAGCTTTCAAGGGTTTGTCACAAAATGTGACTCACATAATAAATGAGATCAACGTTCGATGCCTTTTGGGGGCGTCGATACTTTTTACCAAAGATACGCCACCAATCTCGGCGACGTGGGTGGAAAGCAAGGTGGAAACTAAAGACGGCTTTCTTTCTCGTTCATTTTTGACGATCGCCTGCACGGCTGCTATTGTCCTTGCCATATAAATGTACACGTATACATTAGTGTCTGTAGTAAGCCCTGGTTGTAACGAAGCCCTCTGGACAACAAACTTCCCTCGTTATAAGCGATGCTTTGTTAAATGTGAAGATGGTTTAGTCTAAGTGAACTGCAGTGGGGTCCATGAGGTTTCGAATAAAGCGATTTCGTCACAGCGAATGTTTGCCCTACCCCAATTCGATGTATCGAATAATATAATTAAACGAACACAAAACATTCTCCTCCGTGTTTGCAGTGTGCAGTCTACTTGGCACGGGCATCGCGGGAATCTTCGGGCCGTCATCGGACGTGACCAGCATGCACGTACAGTCCATCTGCGACGCGCTGGACGTGCCGCATATCGAGATGCGCTGGGACTTCCAGCTGCAGCGCGACGACCTCTCCATCAACCTGTTCCCCAAGCCCGCGGTGCTCGCCAAGGCGTACGTCGACCTCATCAAGACATGGGGCTGGAACAGGTTCGCCCTCGTGTACGAGGACCACGAAGGTCAGTGCGCACACATCTACTCTTATTTTGTTTCGAGGATACATGATATTTAAGGGTAGATGATGACCACACATCTCCTCTTGTTTCGTTTTAAGGGTACATGTTCAAGGTACATAAAAGAACTAGCCACGAACGATGTCTAGGGCCGCATGTCGCAGAAAAGCCTGCGTCATCGCCCGCGTTGTCCGTGAGCGAAAAATCGAAGAGAACAAAAGAATTCGTAGCGCTGCCTGGCGGCGACCACTGAAACACCCGAGATCATGAGGCGCTACTTCAACAGGAGGCGCTGCCCAAACAGAAACGGACGAGCCAACCAAACAATTGATAAAATCAGCAAATCAGCAACCCAACTCTCCTAAAGTGAGGGGGATCACCAAAGCGTAGGAAGACCGATGCGGGTATACGCATAATGCAAGCAATCATCGTGAGCAGAATCTCATACACTTTGCCCTACAATACAACATGCAAGCCAAAAGAAGAGACCATAAACACTATTGTCAGGTCAGCATACAAAGCCGCTCTAGCTCTGCCCATATATACACAAACAAAAAACTATATAAATGGGGCATATTCAATACCTTCGAGGACGCAACGGGCGCCCTACTTTCGCCCCAAAAAGAATGACTTGTCCGCACCAAGACCGGATGGCCTATCTTGTGGGTATTCAGCAGCTTCCCAGAAAGAAAGATCCCAGAGGCAATGACCGACCTCCTCCCAGAGCAACGCGCCAAATTTAAAATGCTCCCACTGCCCAAGAACATGGGCTCTAAGCTCCACCACGACAGACGAGAGGCGAGAATTCAAAATCTAGGGAGGAAATTGCAACACCATACCAAAACCATATACACAGATGCAAGCCGGGGAGATCACTTCAACTCTACAGTGGTTGTAGTAGCTACCAGGGCGATCTGCAGGACTACCTCCCAATGAGAAAAATTACACCCATCTCCCCGAAGGGAACCATGAGTAGGATGCGGAGCGTCATGGGGGTTCCGTTTGCGTTTCCGTTATGTTTGTTAGCCAAATTTGGTGGAAATGTAGTGAACCCCGTAATGCTCATATATCCTACTCATTCGGGGAGATGTGTGTAATTTTCCTTATTGTGTGCGTATATACGCGAGTGAGACGAGATTGAAGTGGTATCTGAAAGTCTTTATTTAGGTTTGCACGTTTTCTTACTTTGAGTATGACGGCCTTATGGTCGCTGAAGTGCACAGTCAGTGGATCTCGTAGCAGTGGTTGTATGCAGTCGTCGCCGTTTGAGTTGATATAGACGAGATCGATACACGTTCCGTGGATTGTAGTTGGGTGTAATTGCTGTTGCTGTTGCTGTTGGGGGTAAAACTGACGGGGCTGTTGCTTCCATCCTACTTCATCTGAAGAATCACGGAGTCAAGCGCAAGCACAACCGGAGTTGTTGTTGTTGTTGTTGTTGTTGTTGTTGTTGTTGTTCCTCCTCTATGGCACATACCCACGTGGGGGATTGGCCAAGAAACGGTGGTGTGCGGATTCCGGACCACCTCCGACGCCACGGGACATACCCCCGAGCATAAGACGCTCCGCATCTAAAACATGAGCATCGAGGAGGCCGAAACTGAAACCATTCTCCTGGAAATCAGGCTAGGAGAAAAGAATAACCGAGGAATGAGCATCATTTCACACTCCACGCAAGCCATTATGAACATCATAGCTCGAAGAATCCCGAAGCAGTTAAAACGCATTCTTTCCACGGAGATGACGAAACCCCACAATGTAAACTAGTGTCCGGGCCACGAGGAGCTGGAGGGTAATGAGGCGGCAAACAGGTCGTCGAGAGACCTGACGTACCGTGCCCTACACGATCATTCATACCACTCCCCACCTCCATAACGATACGGCAAGCATCTTGCAAAACTCAGACACAACAGGCAGGCTCTTCCATCTCCTCACAAACAGCTCAACGCCAACCGCTCGCAACACTAGAGCAAATACAAACCAATCTCTGGGCACACGACGCGTGTGAGAAACCGAGCTTCCTTTGTGTCAGAACGGTTACTTGAAGAAGGAAGGAAGGAATAAAGGTAAAGCAATGGCACGAATGTCAACCAAGCTGTGGCTAGTTTGCTATTCTACACGTGGGAAGGGGGAACGGTAATAATAATAAGAAGAATTATCTTTATTTAGGAAGAGGCCTCAGGCCCTGGTGGGGGTTAGGGGGAAAAGGAAAGGGGAAGAACCGTATTGCAATTAATATTCACATGACGTTGTAATCGTTTAGAGCTTCTGCTCCGGTTAGCTGCAATCACGGTTTGAGTGTTCACATAGGCACCGGTCGTTGGTATGTGGAGCCCTGTCAGGAAAGTTCACACACGTACAGTCGCGTGCACGAACGCTTGAAAAAAGGGTGGGAGTCAGTCAGCTGCTATAGAACTCTGTACAGACCACTTTGTACAGCAAAGTTTTTTGTCCTTTCAAGGGTGCGTGCATCGCTTCCCATAAGCTGCAAGTGCGCTATTAGAGAATGCGGGGCTGCCTGCGAGTCTAGAAGTTGCTCTCTGCCCCTTGAAAATGCTGAACAAGACCAAATTAGATGAAAGAGATTGGGGATAGTATGAGCCGCACAGAAGGTACATTTACATGCCGAAGCTTGATTTCTTGTTCATTTAGAAATGATGTCCAGTGTGTAAGCCGCATCCGCAAATACCTTGTTGGCGAATACCTTGTTGGCGAAAAATCAGGTGGGGAAGCCTCGGCGAATCTTTGTCCGCTGAGTCGTTTGAATCGTCGGTACTCCTGTCGCCAATAAGAAAATAAGATTGAAACAGTAAAAAAAAGGGGGGAGGTGACGACAGAGCGTAAACAGGTGTGTCCAGCGTTACGGCACTAAGTTACGGCAGCGTGACTTGAAAATCGCGAAAAACGAACTGTTCTAGATAAGCCAATACACGCATCGATCATGACAAGGGAGTACAATAGTATACCTCTATCTCATAAACCACGTATCGGTATACATTTAGATCGTTCGTAGATGCGTTTACTTAGTGCGGGAAAACTCGTCGCGTGTGTTCGTTCTTCGTTTGCGATTTGGGGTCTTTGAAAGTTTGGCGATCGACTGGACGCACGTCCAGCGAATGTTGGACGCACTTTTAGCTTTCGCTTTTATCGACTTTGTTTAGGAAGAAACGGTAAATTTTGCTTCGCAGGTATGGAAAAAAGGAGGGAAACCATAGCCATATAACAATCGCTCAAAAGAACACGGTAATCAAACGAGTGCTCTCTGTACAGGAGCGGGTTACGACTTTCTTTTGTCCCCCCCCCCCCCAAAAAAAAGTGAGAAACAGCGCGAACTAACGAATCTCATGCAGTTTCGTGCGAGATCTAGTTTCTCCCCATTCTAAAGTATAATTCTTTTGTCTATAACTCAACATTCCATGAAACAAATTCAATTACGTGACTTCGCCAAGTACTCGTCGTTAACCGTGCCGCGTGTTCTACGTCCGAACAGGCTTAACATGCAGATTGGAGGATATCGAGAGCGCAACGTTGTTTTATTCCGCTTTTTTTTTGTCGTTGTTGCGCGAAATTAGAATAACGACATTCTTGAAACGCGACGGTCGAAGAGAACGCGAGCGTTTAGGGTCAGCGGAATGTGGTCGGGGCATTAAAAAAATGTGCTTGCGTAAGTAAGGTGTCGCGCCCTATCGGCGACTTTTCGAACCGTAAAGAGGGTGTAAAAAATACGACCGAAAGAGTTAGGGCAGCAACTGCGCAAGTTGAAAGGAAGTGGGAAAGAAACAGGCGGTTGGATGAACCGCAAAGTGCTTCGTGTACTGTTTATTTTACTTTCTTTACTTTCGCTTTTCGCCAGTCTTCAAAAAACTCTTTCAGCCTTCCGTATCTGTTTTCTTTGTGTCGTCTCCACCTTGCTTTCCCAGTGGGTTGCCCAAAACATGGTCTTCAGGCGATAGGATGTGGCCGTCCATTCGGTGAACTCCTTGGCATGTCCCTCGAAGAAGCTTACGTTTCCTCTCGCCAAAGAAATCGGCCTCGAGGGTTTCGCAAGAAGCTCGGAAAACGGGGAGAGAAAAAATATTTGCAAAAAAATGGGGGGGGGAGCTTATGGAAGGCCGGTTTGCGATCAATGGGCAAGCTAGCTACTGAATCGAACCCCAACGCCATAGAAAGTGAGAGCAAAGAAGAGACGGCTTAGCATGTAAAAAAGGAAATGAAACTCTTGGCCCAGTTCTTAAACTGTGTTTCTGTGTGGACAGTTTTATCTTATGCGCTTCGCACTCGATAAAGTGTGATGGTTATCGCCTCAAAGCGCCGCTAGAGCACGGCCGCCTTTGCGGAGAAATGGTGTTCCCTTCCGTTTCGACCAAGGAAGCTCCTTTTTCTTCTTTTCTTTTCTTTTTTTTGAGAGGCGATTTCGAATAGTCGCGTTTGCCGTCCTTCTTACCGACATTTTTTTTTTCGTTATCAAATAGCCGCAGACGGCGCCGAGAAAGACCGGGCGTTAAAATAGCGATTGACAGCTTTCTCGCCCGGGGCGCTCTGAGACAGAAACGAATTCTCGCTTCTCGAAGAACGTGGCGAAGATTAAGGAAAAGGAAAAAAAAAAGCGCGAGGGTTGATGATAGGACATCTGAAGGCGCGGCCTCTAATGCGCATTCTCTTCGGTGTGGCATTACGGCGGCAGTTCTGAATTCGTACAATCCTCCGCGAAGCCGTGGCTTCGGCCTATTTTTTTCTCTGTAAGGGCGTCGAAAACTTTTCGCATTTGACTTGGGACACGTCATTTAGTGACTGGGGTGGCGATAAAAAGGAGCGCGGTTTGTTAAAAATTCTTCAGACAAGACGCCTGGCCACAGCGAATGTGAGAGGTTAACTCAAGACGGTTCCAGTTTGCGGCTTTCGAAACGTTGTTTGTCTTTGTTTTTCTTTTAATTTAAGAACTCTGCGTGCTGATAGCATGCTTATTCGGGCTCTCTTGACCGTTTTTGATGCGTATGATGCGTAAGTCTCGTCGGCCTTTTTTATATGCCGTAAAAACACAAGCTTGTATGAAAACCGTTCAAAGGCTTTTTTTTATGTAACTTTAGGTGGTTTCTTTTTATTTCGAATATCCTTCATCGTGTAGATAAAGGCCATAGGTAGCATTTGAAAGAAGGCTCTTTTCTAAAAAAAGGCAGTACGCCATGGTTTCTGCGTTACCTAGGTAATACTATCGACTTTGCGTAAAACCATTGAAATTTAACCAAGGAGAAAGCTGCTCACATAAGCGACTGTTCTGGTTCCATACGCAAGATAGGCAAACTGTTCTTTTTGGTTTCCAGCTTGACTTTCAGTTCCCAATGAGTTTGGAGAAGCACTACTTCATTGGCTTGAAAAATTTTGTTGTTATATTCGAAGAAACGTTAGAAAAATAGCAACCGAAACAAAAAGCAAAAACTAGTACCATTTAGCGTGCGTTAATGTTGCAAGAACGTCTGAGGCCGTGAGCACCAAGATCAGTGCGGTTGCTTCACTGCGCTTTTCTTGTGTTTTCAACCTTCCAGCCTCCCACATGCTTGTTTTGTATATGTTCACATTGACTCCGCAGAGCACTAGAGATAACCACCTCCATAAAATCGGTGCAATGGTTACTTATGATATCGATGGCAAGAGCACCAAGGGTTGCAGTTCACTGTGGCTGTCTGTTTTTTTTTAGTGGGCCTCAGCTACTGTGCGCAATAGGCACACCAAACTTTTAACGGACCTCACACTGTCGTAGTGTGTTTTATTGGAAAGTGCGTTATCGCGGTATTCCGTAAGCGAAAAACTGACATTGGCATTGGCGATGTGGGCGGACCCGCGATGCGAGCGCTGTGACGGTCAGATAAAAGTGCAAGTGCAACCACCTCAATACAAAATAAAAATCAATCAATCAATCAATCAATCAATCAATCAATCAATCAATCAATCAATCAATCAATCAATCAATCAATCAATCAATCAATCAATCAATCAATCAATCAATCAATCAATCAATCAATCAATCAATCAATCAATCAATCAATCAATCAATCAATTATTTATTTATTCAATCAATTATTTATTCAATATATATTGATTAAACACACATATTCACAAGGGCGTTGCGTTATACAGCTAAATCAGAACCTTGGTTTGAGATTGAGGGCTTTCGCCATAGAATGTTTCTTTCCCACAATAGCAGTGTCTTGGAACAACCTAGTGAGTTTTTGAAACAATTTAGTTTCTCGCAGTGTCTGTAGTGTCGTCCGACGGCACTCTAGCTCAGAGCTGCAGGCATGATTAGGGTGCCGTCCTGCGAAATTCGAATATTTAGGACTACTGTAGCACCGTCCGAAAGCGCCGGTCGTTCTGGTGCAGAGGTTCCGTCATAGTTTCTTGATGGCAAGGTTGGTGGTTCGAAACTGGCTCTTGCCTCCGTTTTTTTTTTTTGTCTACGTACTAACGTACTAAGCTCTACGCACTAATGCAGCAATAAAAAAGGCCTCTGGGCTCGAGGCGGGTTCTCTGCTTGCGATATGACAGAATGTACCGTCTTTAAGAATGATAGGGATAACAGACCGCAGGTCAACGTGGTGCAGAAACCGAAGAAAAGGGGTGTTTACATGGGGTTACAAAGTATTGTGAATTACCCCACAAGAACTGTGCATCTTTACTGTGCTCGTAGCACAAGTTAAAACTCCATTCCTCAAATTCGGATAAATGAAAAAAAAAAAAAAAGGAACGACCGCAGGATGGGCAAACTCAAATCAAAAGGGGGCGGCCATCACAAAATAAAGTAGGTAGGTAGGAATAGCTGTATTAAAGTGCCAGAAACCGATGGCTTAACGCCTCGTGACGTTAGCCAAGCGTCTACCCGGGGTTATGTCCTACGCTGCACTACCCCAGTTCGACCTGTTTAATGTCAGCAAAAGTTTGACAGAGAGTAAGAAATAAAACTTCTAGCTAGCATTTATTTACCACAACGACACAATTTCCCTTTCCGCCATCTCAAAAGTAAAGTGAATGCGCTAAATATAACTTCTGGATTACGTTAACCGGGTTGATGTCACCTCAATGTGTCAAATTTGACTGCCGAAGAACTGTTCTAAAGCAGTCCTAGGACTCCCCCCCCCCCCCCCCCCCCCCTAACCCCTACTAGCAATAAATGGCCAGTCGAAAATTACAAGAAAAATTTCTGTAGTCTGTCGTATTTTCGCGTGTCGTACTGTCGTCTTGTCGTATTCTCGTCGTGTCCTGATTCTGGTGTTCTGTCCTGTGTCGTATTCCGGTCGTTATCTTGATGTTCCGTCATGCCGAATTCCCATCTTGTCGTGATCTTGATGTTCCATCAGTAATTGCGCATGGTTTGAATGTTATTGGCCATTGTGAAGAGTAGCGTAAATGGCAGATCTGTTGTGGCTACACGAATGTTTGTCGTTGAGAAAATTGACTTTGTCGTTACTAGAAATGTTTGTTGTAACAACAGGACTTCTGTTGTCACAACAAAGTTTTTGTCCTACGACAGAAATTCCTGTTAGGTTTTTGTGGTATTCCTGTTGTGATCTTAAACTACGTGGGCGGAAAACGCGCGGAACTTCTCTCGGTAGATCTTAGAAATTCCAAAAGATTAAATCACGCGCATATTTCAGTAGACGCCAGAGAACACACTAAAGCACAGACGCTTGTTCCGCCGCTTCACCTGTTATCTCAACGGTCACATCTTAGCACTGCCATTTCCGCCACAGTGTCAATTAACACGACTAGAAGCAGAACTTGGATCTTCTGATAAATTTGCAAAGTGCTCCGATGCAATTCTATTAAACAATTTTGCCGTGGTTAAATGCCGCTAAACCAATTTTATCGAGCGATATCTCGCTTTTCGCGCCGAGATCGCACATAGAACGCGCACACGCTTGTACTAGAAGACAAAACACAGAAGCTGCTCAGTGCAGTCGCTGCTGTAGGATCCCACGCACAGCGAACTTGGATGCAGCAAGCGCCTCCCCACAGGTGGGATTAAAAGAAATACGAACGGAGCACACAGACTCCGACGCATGCCGCACCGTCTGGCTGCACTGCCAGAAAACTTCGCGCATGCGTAGTTCTTCCAGAGCGCTGGAAAGTTCGACCCACTGTTAGGGGAAATGCTTGATACAGAAGCCACGTCCGGTCATTTACTTTGAGGCGCCTTTTTATGCTCTGTCGCCACTGAGCATCGTGTTATCTACCTCAATCGGGAGCCAAGCGCGCAGCTGGCTGATTGCAGCTAGCATGATGCCCTTCGACCATCACCCTGCTCAGTGGCGACGCAGCGTGAAAAGGCGCCTAAAAATAAACGACCGCAATCGCTTCTTGAAAAAGCATTTCCCATAAATGTAGGCCACATTCGTAAACGCTGTCGAAGAAGGGCGCATGCTCGCAGTTTACTGACTTTGCAGCCAGAGGGTGCAGCATGCGTGGAGGCTGTGCGCGCCACTGTTCATATTTCTTTTATCCCCCCTGTACCATTTTCTGAAGGCAGGTGCCCTTACTCCTTCCCCTCTCCCCCTCACCACACCCCTCCATTTGGAAATAACGAGCGATTAGACGCTTTCACTCCGCAAAAACCCACGAGGCGCTGCCTTGACCTTGGTTACGGAGTAAGAACAACTTAGTGGGAGCTTCTATTTGACAGGAAGGCTGAAGCCAATGAGGGGGTGGTTGGGGTGTTCTTACTCCCTCAGGAAGAATACCAAAAGTTGGCCTAGTTGGTACATTGCCGAAGATTCGCCCAAAGAGTTTCTTACTATATACACTAGAGAGAAATCTGGCGCTAGCGTCTTTGCGGCTCATATCAAGGCTGTCTTTGTCGTAATGGGCCGCCACTAAACCTAGCGCTCGCCTTATTTTCGTCATTGGCTTGGATTAAAACGTTTTAGTGGATGTGAATTTAAATAAAATGCCACAAAAACGCAAATTTTAGTGCGTAATTAGATAATTATAAAATAAACACTTTGTTGTCCCGCTGAAGAAATGAAAATAAAGCAGGTTATTTTCACTGAAAGCCTGCCAGAACGGTTATGTCTAATATTCCTCAGACCAAGCTGGTAGTTAACAATAACGTAAAATTCTGGGAGAAACTCATTAGACTTATGTTTGAAACAGTTCACATATAAATTGTTTGAAAAGCACAGAAAGGTTTTATGAGCGTACCTATGAAAACATCGCCTTCGCGGTGTTATCGTTCGCGTTTTAGTAACAGACCTTCTGCTACAACTTTCGCTACGACAAATTACCCGCTCAGTCAAGATGTCCGAACGATGTTAAAATATGTACCGCTACTGGAAAAAGAACTGGGAAGTGCATTTTCCTTACCATAAACTTATATCTGCACTGTGAATGGGCGCTTACGTAAATATTTATTGATTGTCGCTCACCGGCACCAGTCCTCCCACTCGATTATAATGAAGCACAGCTGTCTTAGCATGAACTAATTGAGCGAATTTGGAATTTCCAAGCGTAGCGAAGCGAAGCGAGATTCGGCCATTTCGGTCGGAGTGGCTACCTCGTAAACATAGCGATGCATAGGGAAGAAAACAAACCCACGGAGATGCTTAAGAATCCGATAGACATGCCAAGCAAGCAGCTTTGGTCTTCCCATAAGGCCATGACCACCGCACGCCGACATTGATTCCCAGGCACAGTTTCCTCTCCAGTATACATGCTAAGAAACTGTGGATTCGAAGTTATAATCTTGTGCGATCTTACAAGAAGGTCCAAGCCAATGAGGGAGTATGGACAAGCCAGGAGGGGAAATGGCGTTTCCTATAGGGTGGTCATATAACGTCACAAGCACTCGGTTAAAGGCACATATAATCGATTTTTGTAGAGCTGAAGTCCTCTAGCTCATATGAAAGCCACTGTTTTATATAGTCGCGTAACCACAACGAAGTGTTGAGTAAATTGGCGCAAGTAATTTTAATTTGGCACTAAACTTTCTGAAATCCGAAAGGGGGAACCATGTAGCGTTTGAACGTGGCACTACCGTACATATAAATGCAGCGTGATGCGAAAACCGCATATGGGAATAGGTAAAATTGCATGTCATTATTGATATAGCTGGGGACAACCTTTTAAACACCTCTTTTCATCCCAGATGAAGTTAAAAGGATGTCGCCGTATGGATCAAGGCCATGGTTGCCAACATTGTTCTTGGAAGCCTACTGAACGCTGGTAGATCTAAAACTTTCGTTTTCAAACGTTCTAGGGCTCTATAAGAAAACCGTTTTGGTTCAAGGTGTTTCAACTGATGCTCTTTCTTCTAGGATAGAGAGCACATACTCTACAAAAAACGGCGGTCTCTTTTATTGCTGCCGACGAAATTGTATCATCTGCCCTTCCGCTCATCCATCAACACCAACGATGCACGCCTTTCGCGATGACTACAAATCAAGACATTCAACACAAGAATTCTACACAACACATCATCAACCATCCACCCCATACGAATGCTAATCCTGTAAAACACCTAACACCGCAAACCCCAAACTACGTAGAGAGTGTGACAGAGCTTTTTAATGGGAACTGGTGAGTTGAGCCCTGCCAGTGGCAAGGCTTGCTATGCCAGATGGGGGATGACTCCTATAATGAGTAGTGAATGATGGACATTATGGGTACATCAGGAAGAAGAAAAACAAGAAACGTTAAAAACGGGAAACAAGGGAATGCTGCTAGCATAGTCCGGACATAAAAAATGAACTTCAAAAGGAAACCATTAATGTAAACGCTGAATCAAAATACAAAGTAAAAGGTGCCAAAGAAAAGATGTACACCAACCCAAGGAAACGAAATAGATGAACACCACAGCGCGAAAGAGTGCATACCTTGACACACTTGCGCTGTCTATGATCTAAAAAAAAATGTCTAGTTCAGAGTCTCGTAGGAACCGGAGCAGAGCTTTTGTTCCCAAGGTACTTGCCCATACAACCCAGACCCCAACCTTTCCTCCTCCTTGGAGCAGTGGAAGTGCGAGCTGACCAGCTGCCTGCTAGATACGCAGGTAAACCTTGTGTCTCATGGAAGAGCGGCTACCATGATTCGCGGCTATCCGGTCTAGGCGCCGACAACAGCATTTTCCGCTCCAATAAACGTTTCTCTCCTCCTCCTGTCTCTTTAAAGGGGCTATGCAGACAAAACACAAGTTTGGTTCATTGGAAAAATTGCCTCGTTAGGGTCATACTTACACCTATTCGGCGTAAACTTTGCTGAAATAAGCTATATAATTAGCGATA
This sequence comes from Haemaphysalis longicornis, assembly GCF_048455015.1. Taxonomy (NCBI): domain Eukaryota; kingdom Metazoa; phylum Arthropoda; class Arachnida; order Ixodida; family Ixodidae; genus Haemaphysalis; species Haemaphysalis longicornis. The sequence goes on along the minus strand of NW_027526460.1, from coordinate 90,048,073 downwards.
AATAGAATGGCCGTGCTACCCACTGGCTCATTTTCCGCAACAGAACCTATAATATCATACGTTACAGCTCTGCGATTGGCTGAGGCCGGCAAAATAAAACGCAAATTAGCAGGGCTTATAAGCTTGCCGAAAGAGTTATTTGCGCCTAAATTAAGGGCACGTTATTTTTACGGGAGTAAGAATGGTGGGGTAAACAGTGGAAGTTACCAAAGTACACGTAAACATAGATGCACCGATGCGTACGGCTGTTGGTACTGCGCGCACTATGCTTGTTTTAGCTGCACAGCACTGCGGCACTTTGGGGTTGTCTCGGACGACACTGGCCGAAGGGTGTAAGCGAAGGTATCTTACGTGACCACAATTGTCGAGAGTACACCATGTTTCACGAAACGATTACTTTCTACCTCAATAAAAACGAGCCAGGTACAAATACGTCCAAAAACAAAAGAAAGGCAGAAAACAACCCTTCGCGGTATGGTCGCGCCATCTTGGTTGACTAACGATAAACAAGGCTCCGCAATCTGCTGCAGAGCGGTTCCTGGGATGTAATAGCAGACGTCATGAAAACACGCGTATTGGCGGGAGTATAAAAATTTGAACTTAAATTGGCTAATTTCTCAGTGAATGAAACATCCTTCGTCTCCGGACAAGCACTGGGGGCACTATAAACATGAAATCTTTCGAATACAACAAACTTCCATATTGCCTGCATGGTAAGCTAGCGGCAAGTGCTGTTGGCGAAGAAAGTGCGCCGCCACCACGATCGGCATTTCACTGCGCAGCCCCGGAATGAATTGTGGCCGCTGTCAGTTCGTCAGTAAGGTGACGCTCTCCACTCCTTCGTCGTCGCAGCTACGAAGCTTTGTAGTCAACGTTATCTTTCGTTGTGACATCATCTGGTCGCTCGCCCGCGCCCGCCGCAATGAGCCGTTTCCCATAATACATAGAGTTTCATACTAATATACACTAGAGGGAAATCTGGCGCCACTGTCTAGGAAAGCCGCGCTTCAGCGAGCTTGCCGTCATGTACCGCGCAGGCACGTTCCACTTGTCCTTAGCATGGCTCACGAAAAAGCTGAAAAACAGGCCTCTGGCTCCAAAAATGCAACAATATTACTGCAGCATATTAATCGAATTTGTTTTATTATTATAAAATTAAAGCTTTCTCAGGGATCATTTAGAAGCTTCATGCAAGATGAACAAAAAAAAAACAATGTTACCCATTTTTATTAATTTTGGCTTCAAGACGAAAGAGAAGCCATGTGGCTAACCAAGCCAAGGAGGCGAGGAATGTCGCTAGCTGCAATGGCAACGCCCACGGCGGCCCGCGAATGCAGCGCCAGATTTCCCTCTAGGATATTTTAGTATGAAACTGTATGCCTTAATAGATATACGATATTCTTTTTCCGTGACCAGGCTGATCATGAAGGACAAATCAACGCAAAGAGCTGTTTTCTGGGTTCGTGCTGACAGTAAAAGGGCTTTTTCTGTAAAAACCTAAAACCGATTCCACGCCTGTGAAACCTGCTGAAGCAGCGGAGCGGACTCCAGCACGCTGGCGGTCGCCTCCCGGAGAGGCGGGGGTCGCTCACAACGCAACTTCTCCGCGCTATGTACCTACTCGAAGCTGACCCGCGGAGGTCTGGTAGTTTATCGGTGCATATATGAAAAGTGGTAGTGCGCCGCGTGCCCCGGCAGACGAGCGGATTTCGCGCACTGGGCGGGCGTCGCATCGTGTTAGGAGCTCTTGTTGGCCCGCGGTAGGGATCCAATAGTGGCGGGCCGGTGGTGGGCGTGTTACTGAAGGGGTACGGTTCCTGTACGGCAAAACGTCGTTTGACTACTTCAGTGGTATTTTCAGATTCAGATTATTTATTTTCCCCCAAAACTATAACAGGTGAACAATGGTGCAAGAATGGTAGCCGGAAAAAAAAAATGCAATACAGCAGCTTGACCGGGCTCCGGCAACTGTCAACTAGCAGCAAAGGAGCGTACACACCGCAACACAAAACACACCCTATTTTCGGGCGTATAACCCGCCCCTGCATATAATCCAAACCCAACTTTCAGCCCGCCGGAAAAGAAAAAGCAATCCTCGTCTATTGCCCGCCCATCTGATACAGGAAACGCTGCACCAAAGCTACCGCTCAAGCAACACATGACATACTATGTAGACAGAAGAAAACGTATATTTAGCAAGTAAAATAGACTGACTGCAAGGGAAAGTCACAATTCCCTAATAAAATTGAGTTGTTAGAGTGCGCTCGCCCTTGTTTTTTCTCCCTTGTCCGTGTGTGTTTTGAGCAATCGCCCGCCATGGAAGGCTTAGTCAGTGTTACTGCGTACGAGCTTCACGGCACAACGAGCATAGCCTTGAAGCTATACTAAAAAAACCCACGTATTATCCGCACCCCTACTTTGCCGCTGAAATTTTCGCATTTTTTGATGTGGTTTATAGGCGCAAAAATACGGTACATACGTGCTATTGCATAATTCAATTCTTACCCTATAATAGCTAACACGGGGTCATAAAAGCGGAATAGCTAGAACATCATGCTAAAACGCAAATACAAACAGTACTTGTTCACTTAACGAATATCTAAATGAAGGCGTGCACCATAAAACCAGATAAAAGCAGCATGATTATTCAGCAATGTCGCGCTGGTCACACGCAAAAAACAAGTACGCAAAATGAAAGCAGGCAACGAGGAAGAATTTCAAGACATGGTACGTATGTAAGAGTCCCGAATGACACACGCAACTCGTACACGAGTGAGAATGAATGAAGGTAGTACGATAGTATTTCCTTCATTCAGGGACACGTTTTCGCGAGTAACATTCACACAAGAAATAGGCTATCACAAAAATAGTTACAACATGCTCTTCTCACTTATGGATAAAGCATGAATGCATTGCTTATAAAGCTCATTCAATGTGTTGGCCAAAGTGTGGCATAATCTCTGGCGCCCATATTCTGCGCGTGAGAATGGTACCTGCAAATAGTTTGACATCGGTGGGAGTAGAGCGAAACCTTTTTTTTTTTTAAGTGCGAATGCACTTCTTAAGCGAGCCTGAATCGTCCGCCGCCGTCGTCCGCATAGCAACAGCTGCGGGTGCGCGCGCTCCTCGTCTTCCTCCTCATCTTCCCTAGCAACGGGGGGAGATTGGCGCGCGCTACTCTCCTCCTCCTCTCTCCGCTCAGTGACTGCGGGTGTTGGGCGCCTCCTCTCCACTTCGGGCGGGAGAGCTCTCGCTCGCGTAGCGGGCGCTCCGCATTCCGACGCGTGAGGGCGCTCGTGTAGCCCTCGCCGTAACGGCGGGCGCTACTCTCCTCCTCCTCTCTCCGCTCAGTGACTGCGGGTGTTGGGCGCCTCCTCACCACTCCAAGATCACGATATCCACCGTAATCGCGCAATCAACAACCGTGCATTCGCACTTACACACTCTCCCCCTCGGGGAAGTGCGAGGGAATTTTTGGAGTTTAGCGAATTACACAAATGCCGCTAATTCTGTACCGCATTTTTATGACTTCGAAATGCTCCGACTATCCTATTTTTCTTGAATAATTCGTCAGTGTGTGCATTATGGGGAACCTTGTCAATGGCAGGAACAGCCTTTTTTTTGCAAAACCGTGAGATTGTTTTGAACATTTGCTGTTGTGTTTCCCCACATTCTCACACAATGCTCAGCTGCGAATGAAATAAAGAATTATATAATAATTGTTCAATTTTAAGAGGAAGAAAATACCAATACCTGCTTATAATCTCAACAGTTTTGCGAGCTTCTGAGCATACTGAGTCAACATGGTCGTTCCAGGACATATGTTCGGTACATATCACGCCCAGCGTTTTGACAGGCTTTTGAAGCATTACCGTGGATGAGACCAGTGTAACGACTAGTGTGGCGACTTCGCCAGGCTAGCAGCTCCTTCCCACACAGGCGGTGGTGGCTCACAGCGCCAGTCCCCGCGCTATGTACGTACAGAAAGCTCACCTACGGAGGTCTGGTAGTTCATCGGTCCGCATATTAGGGAGGTGGACCTGCGCCGCATGCTGAGATAGCTACTGGACGATTGTTGAGACGGTTGCGCCATCTGTCGGTAAAACTGGGCACTTTAACTTGGCGTGACGGGCACCATCGCCACACATTACGAGCCCCTATACAGCTCCGCTGTTAACAGTGACGGTTGATTTGACCCCTGAAATTCACCTAAGTCCATTGCCTCGAGGTTTTAAATGATAATGCGATTTCGGGAAGTCGAGATGGTGGAACACGCGTAAGCATTCAAGCACATGCACCCAGACACATGCACAAACACGAACGCACGCGCTAAAACACGCGAACATACTGCCGCTTTCAACAGAAAGGAAAAAAATCGCTGGAACGCAGTAGTAGTGGCTGTGTTCCGTTGCTGCCACCCATAATGTCTGGGCTCCCTTTTCAGGCGAGATGGCGCCGTTAACGAAGCAGGCGAAACACTGAACGCGTGCGTTCTTTTTTCGTGCGTAAAACCTCCGCTTCCTCTGAATTATTGCATGGGGCTTCCCGGCAGCTCATTTCGTAGCTCAGGCGTTTTTTGGCGTGTTAATCGTTAAGCAGGGCATGAGCGATACCTCGGACCACATTATCAATAAATAAAGATGGGCATATCGTACACTTGTGGGCGGACTTGTTTAATCATTCACCACGCTGCGTAGCGAAGAAGGCGCTGAGTGTGTAAAGAAATGTTTCTGTTCTACAATGCGCATGCGTTGGCAGAGAATAAAGAGCGCACGAAGAGATAATTTATCAAAGCCTACTCTATTTCTGTTGAAGCTGACGAGTGCCCTAACGCACCTTCATTGGTTTATCTCCAGGAGAGATTACGCTTATTGATAACGGCCTTGCATAACCAAATAGCACGGGCAAACCCATTTTATTAGGTGCGGAGTACCTTAGGACCGCACAATGTCCGTCCGCGTCCGTGCTCATAGCATTTACAATCGCAAAAAAAAAAAAAATACACACACAGGCACCTGCACGTTTCGAGCCTGTGCCTGGTAGACCAGACAGAGCTGGTGTCAGTCGTCTTACCCATTGGGCTAAGAATGTGAGTTAACAGCCGAGAGTCAAACAGCTTACTCCCTCGCCTGTAACGGTGCGGATTACACTAGAAATTCCCAATGTCCATCCGCGTTCATCCGTGCGCGCGCCACCATCAAGCGAAAATCAATCGAAATTTGATTTGAGCCGTAAGTTGGAGTAACATTTAGGGAATAATCAAGGTGCAACTCACAGATCAAATCGAATGACGGTCGGGGTGCAAATCGGATGTCATTTTGAGTCCCCCTACTCCGCACCCTCGCCATCATCCACGGAGTGCAAATGCTGCCATTTTTTTGTTCTTGTTTGTTTACCCTGCATATATTCGTCTCTATGTTGTGCGAATAACACAGTTTGTATTTTGTGCTTGTCTTGTGAATGTTCCCCCGTGTTCTTTTTCACCATAAGTTACCAATGAGCGCACTGAAAGTAAATGTTTTGTTCTTTTTAATTTCAATCGAGGTGGCAACACCTACCGTAAAATATCTGGTTACGCTTGTACGTGCATATTTCGTGAAGAAAGAGAGCGTTGAAAATACGTCACAAAACGAAGAACGATGACACAGATGCGCATCTGTGTAGCGGCTCTTCGTTTTTGTGTCGTATTTTTAGCACTCCTTTCCTTCAGACACTTACAGTCCGTGTACAGCCTTCTACTAGCCTTTAATAACCTCTATTGTTGTTGTTGACGTTGTTGTTGCGCAGGTATCATAAGGCTTCAGGATTTTCTGAAGGAGGCCCGGAGCAACGATTGGCACATCCAGATGTACCAGTTCCACACTGGACAGCCCTACCGGGACCTCTTCTGGAAGATCAAGAAGACCAAGGAAACACGGGTTGTGTTGGACGTCAAGAGGGAAAACCTTTTCACTGCCCTGAAACACGTGAGCAGGGGAAGGGAAAAAGATGTGCGCTAAACCTTACTCATAACGATATCCCCGCGCGCGATGCGTAACTGACTTCGTAATAAGCAGTGTTTCGTTAAAAGCGGGAGTAATTCGCTCTCTTTGTATTGTAGTAGCGAACATAAAGAAACTTCGAACAAACAGGACTTCGAATAAAGCCAGTTCGTTATAACGAGTATGTATTGCAGTTGAAATGTGCCCTCGTGTCTTGTAGAAATACAAGGGCCGTTCCTGTTAAGAGGGATGCCCTCACGTTGGAATCGTTGCGAGAAAACCACCGGAACTTCAGTAAAGGCATCTTTAGAAATGCGCATTCAAAGTGTACTTAAACACGCACAGTTCCAAATTTTTGTTTTAACTGTGTGTTTCCGGGTAAGCAGTTTAGCTCAAAATGCAATTTACGTTTCGCGCTTTTGACAGGCCGTTATGCGATGCCGGCTTCCTCGTGAATCTGCCTAATAGACAGCTTTTAATGGTTTGAACATTCAAACTACCGCCGTTAAAACGATCACCCTCCGGCAGGGCGTGACCGTTAAAACTGCGACATACTTTGTCTGACAACGCAGCTCGTATATGGAGCATAATAACCTTACTACTGCCGGCATAATGTGGACACGGAAATGTGTCTGAGTTACGGTTTGCAGAATCCGCCTGTAGTAGGCAAATGTATTAGTCCGTTGCTTCGCTCTGCCTCAGGCTGCGTTTAGTAGAGCTGGGACTAGAAAATGAACAAAGTCGAAAATACTACGGTGCATTGGTTGCTACGAGCAATGTAAATTTTATTTGCGATTGGAGGCCACATTGATGTCCCGCGTTTTCGCTGTAACAGTGACGTATCCCTAACTGTGAATGCGGGTGACGCGAAAAAGAAGCCCCTGATTTCTCCACAAATGTTTACACTGAAGTATAATTTAGAAAACTACGCTGGAAAACGATAAAATATTATTTACAGTCTGAAACGACCGAGATCCCTTAAGGAATGTAACCACCCAAGAACTCTAGCATCAATGCCGTGGGTTTGCTTCGCCACAATACAACCTGTTTAACCAATCACCTCGTCAAAGGTAGCTAATTTGACGAGTAACGACCCAGACTTATTATTTCAATAAAATACCATCGCCGATTAATAAGAAAAGTACGATGCTCTGATTCTGTAACTTCACCGTGCCGGCCACACCTTCTCGAGCAGAATTACGTGCTGGTACTCATTATTAGCATCCATTCCTATATTCATCACAATGATTTGTCAGTCAATATATCCTGCGAAGCGATGTTGCGTACGTTGTTTTTTTTTTCTTTTGGAGTGCCTACTAGTATTGCCAAATTAGATAAATGAATGCAGGTCGAGGACGTGCTTTATGAAATTAGTTGCGACGCTACCGAAGCACTCGTGCTAACGATTCGCACCAAACTTTCTCCCCTTGTTCTCCCGGAAACAAAAACGCAGGCGCAGCAAGTTGGGATGCTTACAGAAAGCCACAGTTACCTGATCACATCTCTGGTGAGTGCCTCTTCTTCTGTCGCTGCCATGTCCTGCGCTTGCTTGTTCGCAAATTATATCAGTCCATACCAGCCACTGCTTAGGTCAGCACGTACTAGATCAAATAGAAAGTCGGAGCACAAGATGTTTGGCGATTTCGGCTACATCAGTTGCCGTGATTTGACCCACAATGCCTATGTTTCGCGCGGAGTACTGAATAACACACCCTTAGCCATTCTCTCGAGGGTGATAAAAGGATGGGAAGCAGATTAGCGGCTTACTTATCTAAGGGATGTTGCTGGCGCACTTGCTGGTAAGCCAGCGAGGGTGCGTCTATCGTGGCACACGGATGGCCTCTCGCGGTGGCCTCCAATCTATTTGCACAGCGCTCACACGAGCCTCTCAACGGATGCGCGTCTCTCCCGAATGCCGGTTTGTGACGTCGCCTTCACTGGGAAAGCTACGCAAGATGATGTATTGGGCGAGCTGACAAGTTTTGTCGCCAGCCCCTTTACGTCCTTTTGTGGCCACAGTAGCTCTTTTTCGGCGTGCCGATGATTCTTTTGTGGCTTTCCACGCACTCGGCTTGCGCACAGCAACTTGCTCATTTGAGACGGGTTGCGTCAAACTAGGCGAGCGGGTGTAGGTTGTTTGAGATGCCCTTCGGAACAGTAGGTTTTCTTGCAGTTCGCGCAGTTGGATGGGAGTTAGAACGAGACGGCTGTATGTTAGCATTGAGAAGTGCTGATTGAGAGTGCTGTTAGCATTGAGAGTGAGAAAGGGACACCGCACCCCGCACGCGCTTGTGCTATAATGAAAGTTTATCATTTTAGCAACAAAAGGCCGGTAGCGAGGAAGAACCACTGGGCCCAAAGATCAAAAAATACCATTACAATTTCAGCTGCTTGATCATTTCAATCGGCAACGCACCATGAATGAATATAGCCACGTAAGGTTCAGCACTGTGATCAATATAACTCTCAATATTCAGTTCATATGTGCACAGCAGAAGGCCCAGCACCATGTTACGATGCAAATAGAGGAGTCCCTCAAGGAGCAGTCTTAACCCCGTTGCTGTTCCATCTTACGCTCATTCACCTAAAACGCGTTCTCCCCCGGGGCGTCAAAGTCACACTCTACGCGAATGATATCTGTGTTTGGAGTGCGTCGAGATCACGTAGGATCACACAGAAGAAGCTGCAGAAGGCTTTTGCAAGAATAGCGGCGTACCCATTGCCGAGAGGACTCAATCTTTCCTCCGAAAAAACTGTCACAATGGCGCTCACCCGCAAGTGCATAGATCGATATCCTTTAATCCTGATTGGCCGGCGTGTGCATAAAGTACGAACCCAAATATACCTAGGCATTGCATTATAAACAGAAACATTTCCTGGTCCCCCAGAAGTAAAAAGATTACGTACGCTTATATCAGCAGTATACAAAACTATTTGATATCTTTGTAACACTCGCTGGGGCAGTGATTGTCGCTCTGCGGTGCTGTTCTTAAATGTTGATGTTGTCTTGCGCTACAGCCTTCCCGTCCTGCAACAACTGTCCCCGACTAGCAGTAAACAGCTGGAAGCGGCAAGGAACAACTGTCTGAGGAAGAACAACTGTCTGAGGAAGTTCCTTGACCTTCATGCGAGCTCGTCATGTTGTGGGACTATTGCAGAAGCTGGCTGCCTGCCCATGGATGTGTTACGGCTTCAAGAGACGCTACGCAATTTGAGGCACAGGCTACATGCCACAACCCATTTCCTGGATCGTAGTGCGGATCAAGACGCTTCCAGCTTTGGACAAACAATAAGGACAAGTAATGCTTCCGATCCAGATCAAGCACCGCAGACCATGTCCTTTGGTTTTCCGCCATGGACTCTGTTACCTGTTACCATAAAACATTCTATACCTGGAAATCATTAAAAAAAGCGCATATCCCAAAATGTTCTACTTCAGATTAAACTTGCGCATATTCAGAAATTTTACTCAGCAACGACCTATAGTTTTACAGATGCATCGGCAACATCTGAGCGCAGTTCTTCAGGAGATTTTATTCCGTTAGTTAACACATCACTGTCACACCGGCTTGAGCGAGCGACTTCGTCCACGCTAGCTGAGCTTTATAGAATCAAAGAAGCCATCCGGCACATACTTCGTCAGCCACCGACACAATGGGCCATTTTCAGACTCGAAAGCCGCCCTACAAAGCCTGCGAGGTGCTAGCGGCTTCAGCATCCACGACCACATCCAGCGCGAAGTAAAATACATTCACCATGTCGCGTACGCTGCTGGCCATCCATTTTCAGACTCGAAAGCCGCCCTACAAAGCCTGCGAGGTGCTAGCGGCTTCAGCATCCACGACCACATCCAGCGCGAAGTAAAATACATTCACCATGTCGCGTACGCTGCTGGCCATCGCGTAACCCTTCAGTGGCTCCCTGGGCACTGTGGTGTTTTAGGAAATCAGCGAGCAGATGAGGCTGCACGAAATGAAAAACAAAAGAAACATTTTTGTACAAAAATTATTGCCCCAATTATAACCAAGACGCTAGCTCTAGCAAAAAGAAACCGCTTATGGTTCCTCCCGGAACATCATCCTGATTTTCTATTCTCAATTGACCCACAGATGAGATTAAGGCTGCCAGAAAGACTACCTCGCCAGCTGGAAGCGTTATTTCATAGAATGCGACTCAATGTGGGATTCACTAATGCCTCCTTGGCATAGGCCAGAGTCCAAGCCCATATTGCGACAACTGTGGCTCCCATGAAACCGTCGAGCAGGTCCTCCAAGAGTGCTCCACCTACACCGATGCAAGGAGCCGGTTACAGCAGATGATGTGTCTTCACGCTGGACCAATTACGCTGAGCCTGCTACTTGGACTTGGCACTCTCGCTTCTCTCAGCGGAAAATCCCGGATGCGTTATTTGGCTATCTTGAAGATATTGGCGTCGCTGAGACAGTGTAGCCCCCCTTATGCGGACCGCCCTCGCTACATCCCATGCAACTATATATGGCGCTACCTCTTATCTTTCTCCTTTCCTCTAACACTCCTCTTTTTCCTAATCATCTATATTCCCCCATTCCCCTTCCGGCAGAGTAGCATGTCAACGTACGTATGTTGGCAAACCTCTCTGCATTTCCTTCTTTAACAAAGAGCTTCTCTCTCTCTCTTCTCATACCATACCGAAAACTGAATTCTACAGATTTTCCTTACTCCTCTTTTACAGCGAAGTAGCAATAATTCGTTTTGATTGAAATTTCAGTGCGCTAAACAGGAAACAAAATGTCAAGGCGCCGTAAGTGACTCATTATGTTGGAGCGACGCAAATCTAATAAAGAACGAAAGCAACTCGCAATTACACTGGAAAGGAGAGAATATATGACATGAAGAAAAATAGATTCGTATGAACATTTTTTGCTGCAAAGCATTGGGCGTGACTAAAAGCGCCCAGAAAATTCTGCGCATGCGTTTTGTTGCCGTGCGAGAGCGCAGATACGTATTGAGTTCAAAGTTCGAATAAATAGGGAGCATGTCAAGGATAACGTGCAGCGAAGATTTGAGACTAGTAGGTTAATTACGCAATTTGGGAAAATTACAAACTTGCTGTTTCTGTGTATTTTGAGGCGTTAAGCAATGTTTGCTAGCTGTGGTGACATAAATAAATGTGGCGTAGAGTTGACATTTTGAGTCTCTGGGAGAAAGATATTTCGTCACATGCAGTCAAAATTTAAAGTAGCTGGGATAATTACAGCTTTAAAAAAAATCGCATGGGCGGCAAAGCATTATACGAATGTTTTCTGCTGTCCTAGGAGAGTTCAATGCGGCAGACAGTTCAATTACGGGGTCAACAGTAGGCCATGTTAAGGTTGATGCGCGAGAAATGATTTAGTTTTGTAGTTTCAATTTTTAAGTAAGTTTCGTAGTTTCAGTTTTATTTGGTAATGTACGAATTTCAAATTTGTTAATTTTGGGGTTAGTTGGAGGCTTTTGATTACGCCGGAAATAGGCTAGTAGTCGCTCCAGGTTGATTCTGCTAAGTCGCAAAAATCTGGCGTGATTTTTCCTAAAAGTCCTATGTCAAAAGCTTAAGGTGAGTATATCGGTATAAGAATTTCCCTGTTTCCTTTTTCTATTTTTCCACTGCAGAACATGTACACTCTACCTTAATTAAGACATTCCAAGCTTGAAAAGTGCAGCGCTTAACACGTCTGTAGCTCTTCACCTATCCTTTGCACTGCTATGTTTTGTGTAGCCAAATGCCAACTTTTCCACAGCGTAATCTTCTGCAAGTTTGAATTATGTATTCGAGAAAAAAGGTTTCGGCAAAGTTGCACCCGAAGTCATCCAGAAACAGAGTGACTTGAGCTTAAGTTTTGATATTAAAGATTATTCTTGTGTCTTTATTTGCTCTATGGAGCAATGGACCGTTTTACGTGTCTTGTGTGGCACCCAAAGATTTGATCGCTTTTACATATCATAATATCGCCATGTCCCACTTAACGTTACGTATCGTCATGGGTGTAAAAAAAATTTTTTGTGCTTGTCTATTTCCTGGCTTTAATTCACAGTAAGTTAAAACAATGACCTGGTTGTTCACCAGTTTATCGGAGGTCATGGTACATGGGCTGAACTAACCGAAGATGACATTTTCCGCAACTTTATCGTAACCTCTGTGGTGAATATCCAGGAAGACAATACTTTGTTTAAAAAAACTTATCGCAGGAGCGGTAATTTACTGCTTTGCAACTTCGAGTATCTGTCACGCTATTGTCTCGATGCGCGTGCTCTAATTACCACCGTGCAATGACCGCAGGACCTGCACACGGTTGATCTGGAAGAGTTCAAGTACGGCCAGACCAAGATCACCGGCTACCGGCTGGTGGACGTGGACAGTCCCGAGTTGCAAGGGTTTCTCAAGGACTGGGAGATCATGTCTTCCCGGATGGATCGAAAGGCTCCCGTGCCGCAGACCATAAGGGTACCGTGTGCACAGCTCTACCCCTCACAGTCATGGTGGCGCTGGTGTTGGCAGCGTCTCCCGGGAAAATAGTAGAGGCTGCGGTAGTGTAGATGTATCAGAATAATGACTATAATGCTATGGTGCTTCTAGCCACCATAGGGCCAGGCATGGCGTCGGAAGTGAACGCCGTCGAAGTATCTCTAGCTGAAGGACTGCACACGTTACAACAAGGAATGTATGCAGTTCCGCCTACTCTATTTGCAAACATTACGTGTGTGTACGGGCGGTTCAATGAATGGGAAAATGAGTGAGAAAGAGTTCGTTCATAATGGCTACACGCTATTATTGGCCATTCGATTTTACTCTTTCAGTATTCATTGTCGAAACAATAAAGGCATAAAAATCCCGTCGCAGGAATAGGCCGTTTACTCCGTAGGTGGACGAAAAGTCTCGTTTGAAAGGGGGTTCACTTTAAACGCATTGGCTTCGCAATCGATGCAGAAATAAAATAGAGGGACGATATTCATAAAAAAGTATAGTAAAGAATTTATGTACTAAAATTTGGAGCTTTAACAGATTTTAGTACATCATTTGGTGTCAGTGAGAAGATCAGGCCAATGTTTACTTTTGAAGAGTTCTGAAAACCACGCTTGATTCTAAAAAGTAATCTTTCACACAAATGGCAAGAATATGGGTGAGTATGTCGAGAAATATTGAGACAATTTCCCAAAAATGAGTATCTCAAGCCACATGCACTTATTAGAACGCGTCTGGGCCAACGTCGAACAATAAGGCCATTACACAGTATGTTACGAGAATACAGCGCACCTCCTGCTTGTAACGTAGCAACTTAGGTAAAAATGGTAAAACATGATCTCAGCCAAACCTGTGCCTTAGTTTACAACACCGGCGAACGCTATTATATTGGTCCGGGGAAAACCATTCTCCCATCAGCCAAGCGCCCCCCATTTTACATAATTTTCGCCGCCCTTAAAACGCGCCTGTTCTGCATTTTGATTCAATAAAACGTAGCTACATCAAGCAGACGCTGTGATGGTTAAGCATGCAGCTCCGAAAAATAAATCACAAGCGCAGTCTTCTTGTGTTTGTGTTTTATACCGCTTATTTTACGCTGTTTGACGAAGTGAATTTTCTCAACACTTCTTCTACCTCACGGACAATAAAAAAGATAAGCAGGTCTCTCGTAGCGGTACAATTACCGTCATAATAATTAACTGACAATCTCTGCTTATAGAGTTTAGCTGGTAATGTTCGGGTGAGGAAGACGTACAACTGGTAGGAAAAGAGCATGTTCATGATTTTAAAATCAAATGAACTGGCGATTACCTTTCGGGCCAAAAATGTGGCTTGGAATGTAGTATACAGGTTGAACTAATCAAAGAAAAAAATTGGCCGTGTATCTGCTCCCCTTTTGTTACAAATGTCGACAAAGGACGAGAGCATTCGTCGACATTTGTCAAGTAAATGCCTCCCTTCGCTTTCCCGTCAGCTCTCATGTTGTTCCTCTCTTGTCGCACTCCTCCAAAGATAAACGCGCTAGAGGTTTGCTCGGGTCAATTTAAATTTACCGTGGTCTACTGCTAAGGGGCCGGTGCCTCTATGCCAGCGCTGCCGTACTGCGGAGACTCGCGTGAATCATGTTCGTCCGCTCGGTTACAACGAGGCCGACGCCGAAGGTAGATGTGAAAGCACAGGAGCGGGTGCTCAAGTGCTGCGCACTGGAACAGTAGTTATTATGAAAGTTAAAAATAGCGCCAACTTTCAATTTGATGTTGCGCTTGTCGCGCAGTTATTCCTAGCCTTAACTAAGCTCGTCTTAATCGTACCTTTGTAAAAGCAGCCTTCTTACAGCTGGTAGGAAGGAAGCACGTGCCTCTTGACAAGGGTCTTAGAACCAGAAAGAAAAGCATGGCCAGTCGACGTCGGAATTTTCTGCCGATTAGAGTGCAATTGGCGTTTCTAAAGCCACGTAGACGGGTATTGAAGTGCGCCCAGAAAGCCGCAAACCACCACAAACATCCGCCATCCCCCCCCCCTCCCGCAATAATAAGAAAAAAAATTATCGCGCCTTCCCGCGAGGGGAACACGAGTAAATGCAGAGCATTGGGGGTCGTTAACGCCGCGTGAAGTCGCGTTAGGGTGGGTAGTTGGGTCGTAGTTGTGTTGGTGTTGGTTTGGGGTAGAGAGAGGAGAGTAAAGTCGCGTTAGGGTGGAGCGAGCGTCAACCAAGGAAGGAAGGAGCAACGCAGTGATTGAAGCACGAGCGACCGCTAGCCGCTTTATATTTGCAGCGCGCGCAGTAGAGGGAGAGCAGTACGGTGGGGGAGAGCGCGCGCCCTTCCACGCCCCACCGCGCTGCTATCACGCACCTGTTACGCCGAGACCGCGACGGAGCGAACGGGCTGACTACGACGCATGCGCGCGCCAGCTGCTGTTGAGAGAGAGGAGGGAAGGAGGAAAGGCGCACCTGCTGCGGACGCGGAGCTGTGGACGCCGTCCGACGCAGGAAGAGGCGAGGCTAAGAAATGCTCTGCATTTAAAACTCCCACTCAAGCGCCGGTTCAACGGTACAGGATCCTGCTTCGTCGCACGGCTTCAAGCCCAAATTAGCCATAAGATTAGGTTTGGCTTGCTCAACCACGCGTGTATTATTACGCTTCCATTGCCCCCAGCAACGTTCTTGAACAGGCCCTCAAGAACACGCTAAAATGGTTGTAATATTTCACCTTGCCTCCCTTAAAAACGTCACCGCCATTCCGTACAACTACTGCAGAGTCGTTTTTAGGGAGCATTGCCTCACACGTAACAAATCACTCGTACCTAACACTGCTCAAATTCCCTGAGCGGTCGGGTTACTGCAGTGCACACTAGCGACAAACCATAGCAGTAAATTCGGCAAATCCGCTTCATGGCGTCGCTCGCCATGCCAATCGACCCAGAAAAATTGGCCACGCTGAAAGATTGAGCAACACTTGCATTGCGTTATGTCCCAAGGCAGTCGATTGTCGTCTTTTTTTTTTTTTTTTGTCAAATAGTCGGTGGAGTAGACTCATTCGCCTAAACCAAACTGGTAACGGAAAGAGTGCCGGCTGCTTCGCGTGCACTGTGGGCGAAGCCAACCCATAGGGTCATATTTGAAATGTCACGGGCAAGGAAGGACACAGGCGAGTCTTTCTTTACCTTGTGTCTTTCGGGTCCTTCCTTGCCTATCTTAGATCGCGCATTGAAATCTTTGTGAACTGCGCTGCTCTAGCTCGCCCAGATATTTATTTGAGTCCCGTGGGAGCGTTCGGCAAAGTCCAACTTGCTGACGTAAGGAAGCGACCAGACAACAGAGTAAGAAATTCCGACGCCGTTTTTACGCATTTTATCCACATGTCACTTTGCAATACGCCACTCAACACTGTCGTCAAGTTGCCAGTGAACAAAACTAGGTAGCCCCGCCTGTTACTCAGTATTGTGCCTAGGAAAAGTGACCACAAACACTATTCAATAAAACTGAACACAGTGATATATATATATACCAGAATACCGGTCTGGTGCGATCGCACCGGAACGCACCAGACCGGTATTCTGGAGGTCGTGGGTTCGGATCCCACCCGGTGGGCATTTTTTCACCACTTTCTTTTCGACACAAAAAATTCTTCATCTCTTTCTATGACCCACCACAACATCCCCTTTGCTTTCCGAGGTTTTCTTGACTGCCAACCCTTATTTTCTGTCTTATATATATATATATATATATATATATATATATATATATATATATATATATATATATATATATATATATATATATATATATATATATATATATATATATATATATATATATATATATATATATATATATATATATATATATATATATATATATAAATATAAATATATAATGAGGAGCTCGTTAAATTAACACAGAATTAAGGGTTGCAGTCAAGTCAAGAATGTCAAGGAAAGTAAAGGAGAAAATGCGGTCGGGCATTTCATATCGTTGAAAGAGATGCAGATTTTTGAATGACAAAAAAGTGGAGAACAAAATGCCAGCCGGGTGGGATGTTAAATACCTTAACATAATTACCCAAGAAAGGATAGGGGAGAACAGCCTCGCCGGTAGCTAGTAGTCATCGCACCGGACGCGTATTCTGGAGGTCGTGGCTTCGGATCCCACCCAGCGGGCATTTTTGCTCCACTTTCTTTCTGTCTTTCAAAAATATGCATCTGTTTCAACGATAACAAAGGACCTACCGCATTCTCCCCTTTGCTTTCTTTGGCATTCTTGACTACCAACTCTTATTTCTGTCTTTATATGCGTGTGCGTGCGTGCGTGCGTGTACGCGTGTGCGTGTACGCGTGTGCGTGTGCGTGTGTGTGCGTGTGCGTGCATTCGTGCGTGCGTGCATGTGTGTGTGTGTGTGTGTGTGTGTGCGTGTGTGCGTGTGTGCGTGTGTGCGTGCGTGCGTGCGTGTACGCGTGTGCGTGTGCGTGTGTGTGCGTGTGCGTGCATTCGTGCGTGCGTGTGTGTGTGTGTGTGTGTGTGTGTGCGTGTGTGCGTGCGTGCGTGCGTGCGCGCGTGTGTGCGTGCGCGCGTGTGTGCGTGTGCGCGTGCGTGTGCGTGTGCGTGCGCGCGCGCGCGCCATGAACGGTAAGCAAGAGAAAAAAAACGGGGCACTTTATAAAAAACATTTTCCTAGATATAACCCATGATTAAACGACCGGCAAGTGTTGAACCTATGAATGAGATTTTTGACTAGTCACAAAAAACCGTCAAAAAGAAAAACACCCTTCGAACAAACTAAACTATAGTTCACGGTCTTTCTTCGCTCGCTTATAAAGTGCCGGCAGACCCGTCGAACAGCTACCAAATTGCTGCAACTCGACTTTCAATAGCCGCCTTCCAATTGCTGTCTCTGTGGTGGGCCTACTATTCTGTTGTGATGAAGCTTTCGTTTTTTTCTTCGACACCGGCAGCTCTGGGCATCCAATCAGTTTCATTTTACGACCGATGCTGTTTCATAACTTTCCATTACGGTAGCAGAGTTCGAAGCTACGGAATACTAGCAACGAAACAAGGCTGAACTTCCCCCTTTAATTTCGTTCAAGAGACCATAAAAGACGCTCTCAAAATATAAAGGCCTATATTAGAGTGGCAAAAATCCTCGAAAGCACGGCAATTTCGCGATGACGTTTTATAAGCTTTCATCTCTGCACCCCTCTTGGCTCCTCGTAGAGGACAACAACGGGAGCAATCATGGCGCTCTTCTAAAAAAATTATTAGTCGGTTGTCGACTTGTTTTTATACACTTTTCTTGATTAAAAGTTTTTATTTATCGCTTCTTTCTTCAGAGGGACGACACGAAGTTTCTTTCAACGACAAGTGCCCAATACTTATTGAGTTTTCTAGCAACAACTTGCCCTTCGGTGGGGCCAACAAAGGACTTGAGAAAAAAGATGTGATGTTACGAGAACCTGATTACCCGCAACGGCCTCTACATGAAAAAAAAAATGTTGGTGACAAAGTAACATCAAGCACGTTTCTTTTTAATTGTCGATTTAGAATCAAGGACAAGTCTTTGTAGGCAAAGCAAACAGCATGTACAAATTGTTTTGCGAGCTCACGCCCGGTCTTTCATTACACACGAAGGCACTTTTTGTAAACCAGGTAGATCTTTTACTTACCTGGGGGATGAGTGAGTCCTGCACGCAGAGCGTCTAAACACCATTCGGACGATGAGCATAGACAGTGCATGTTTCAACGATTTCTGGGGACCGATGACATGCATGTCTTTAGGACGCATGTTGTTGCTACTGTTACAAATCTGCTTAGTAAGTCTTAGTTTGAATTTGACGCTCTGCCCGTTTATTTTGAGGCAGCGGCTTCCCCGCTCAAGCCTTGTATCTTCGGCTTAAACGTACTGCTATGGAGCCACTTTTTTATGAACGTTTATTTTACCACAGGGCCTACATATGGGGGTATGAGTTGATGGTGACTAGATGAAAATGAAAATGTTCGCTTCGCGGATGAAGTCAAGGAGTGAACGATGATGGCGCCCATGTATCCATGCGGCGTATGCGGAGGCGTCGTCTATGCGGAGACCACTTATTTACTTGACGCTTAAACGTTCAGATACACGATGGCGACAAGACGTCGAAGAGTCCAGGTTTCACGAAGATGATATTCAGCGGTGGTGAGTGTGAAGCCTCCACGCCTTGATTTTGTGCATTCATAGTGACGATCCAACAAGGAATTCCGAGGTATGAATTAAAATCACAATTGTACGTTATAGTAACTCAAGGCAGCATGGCTGACTTTTTATCTCCGTTACAACAAATCGATGTGATCAGGTCTACACGCGCACAAGCCAATAACCAGTGTTGTACGGAATGGCGATCCAGGAACTAGTTCCTTTTTGGAGGAACGGAGGAACGCCACCGTTCCATTAAGGGTACGTGGAACTGTAACAGTAACTCGTTATGTTTATTAAGGAACGGCAGGAACGGCGTTCCTTCTGCAAACGTTGCATCGCTAGGATTTGGCTGTTTTTAATGCCAAGGCTAGAGCACAAAAATCCACAAGTCGCTAGTGTGTTTCTCTTTTCATAAGCTGGACAATTTGTCCACCCTACAGCGGAACGTGCTTCCTCGAAGATCAAGGGCTGAGGAATAACCACGCATTCGGCCGCAGCTTGTACTAGCTTTCATGCCGGTTTAGCTTACGCGGCAGCGTTCGACGGGTGAATTGCGCAGCCACGATAATGCTTTTCACCTTTCATAGTTTGTCTGGGGAGGTCAGGAAGCGCGTCTGGCCGATAGAATTGTTCCCTGCCGGGAAAAGGTTTAAGTCCGAGCGGCGCCGCAGGTCCCTTGTAAAACCATCGTATCTGTATATTGTCAGGGGTAATTACCGCATTAGTGCGCGCAAGGCACGGGTGCGTTGTTGTCGGGGGAGTTGCGCTCCCTGTAAGGTCATTCGAAGGATCACCGGTTATGGGCGCACCGTAGTATCTCGGGATATCGTACTGCTCGAAGGTGCAGAGTACGCGGGCAGTTCGTCACGGCGTGGTCTATCGCCGATCTGGCGGGAATGGGTTGACGGGAGTGCCAGGTCCTCTTGTATTGCGCGCGTCGTGTCGACAAAGGACAGGAATTTTGTCATTATTGGGCCTAATTTTGTCACGCGCCGTATGGTCGATGACGCTCTGGGGTCCTACCTGGACGCTTCAGGACTCCTCCCGGCTCTGCGCTTTCTCCTCAGCTAAACTGAACTGTGGTCGTTTTATTTGTGTGCGTGTGCGTGTGCGTGTGCATGTGTGTGTGTGTGTGTGTGTGTGTGTGTGTGTGCGTGCGTGTGCGTGCGTGCGCGTGTGTGCGGGTGCGCATGTGCGTGTGCGTGCGTGTGTGTGTGTGTGTGTGCGTGCGTGCGCGTGCGTGCGCGTGCATGCGTGTGTGTGTGTGTGTGTGCGTGTGTGCGTGTGCGTGTGTTTGTGTATGTGTGTGCGTGCGTGCGTGCGCGCGCGTGTGTGTGTGTGTGCTTGTGTGTGTGCGCGCGTGCGTGTGTGTGTGTGTGTGTGCTTTTTTTGCCTTCGCGTATTACCGTTTAGCTTGTATATATTGTACATAGATGTCATGTTAGACCTGTATATATGTTTATATGTATCCTCTCCTCTCTATCCTCCCTTTCCTGTACAACTGTGTTCCCCATTCCTCCCACCCCCCACCCAGCAAGCGTTCCGGTGTCCACCCTTACGTGAGGCAAACTACGCCTGCTGGTGGTCTTTCCTTTCCTTGTTAAAAATAAATTCATTCATTCATTCATTCATTCATTCATTCATTCATTCATTCATTCATTCATTCATTCATTCATTCATGGACATTACATGAGAGAGGCCGCCCGAACGTCGACGGCAGCGTTCATAGTTGCTTTAGCTGGTGGGTTTCAACCTGTGTTATACTTGTGCTTTCATGAATACGTGATTGTTTGTGTACACGTGATTGTTTGTGTACACGAGATACTCACGTGATTGTTTGTGTACAAATTTTTGGGTTTGTTTACCTTGCCAATCAGCGGCCCTAGTGTGTGCTAGTTACTAGGTCCTCGAGGCGTGGTTTTTGTGTAATAAAACCGAAGTTTTTGGTGTTCTTGGACAGTCAGAACGAGAGCTAGAAAGTCGATATAAAGCAGCTTGAGTCCGGTCAGTTGACCGAATGAGAGAGAACGAATAGTCCCTTGTGAGTTAAATATGTTTAGCTGAGATCATTTAAGCATTTCTCTATTTTTTATGTGAACCTTGTATATCAGGGGAGCAGTTAGAAATATTTGGAGTTTGTCCGGTGCTTCCTGAAAAAATTGTAGGAGCATTTCTTTGGATTCTTTTCATCTCCAGATAATCTGCTGCCGGCGCTGTTAATATTTGTATAATATACGTAGTTCGATGTGAGTTTTCATTTTCTTACTTTATTTCGCCTCAGGATTATGGGCCACCGTATTTTAATTTGTAATAAAGAAATGTAACGTTAATGTAACGACACGTTCCAATGGGCAAAGTAGAACTGGAGCGCGTTCCTTTCGCAATAAAAAACTTGTAACAGGAACTCGTTTCAAAATTGAGAAGGAACGAGGAACGAGCTTTCGTTCCCGTTTTAGAGGAACGTGTACGACACTGCAAATAACTGGTTGGCCTGTCAGCCTTGTACCTACTGCGCATGCGCCAAACAAATGACCATTCTATTCTTTTTTTCAAATGTCGCAACCACTGCTGTAATTGCGGTGGGCCCGTCAGTCTTGTACCTACTGCGCGTGCGCCAGACAAATAACCACCCATATCGCTCTTTCAAATGTCGCACCCACCGCGGAAGTTGAAGTGGGCCTCTGACTCTTTTCCCTATTGCGCATGCGCCAAACAAGTAATCGCCCTATTCATCCTTTCAAATCTCGCGCCGACCGCAGTAGTTCCGTCACCTGCTCTCTTTGTCTCCCACCTTTGCAGACAGAGACGGCCTTAATGTACGACGCCGTGAAGTTGTTTGCCATGGGCCTGCACCAGTTGGACTTGACCAAGGCAGTGGACTTCCCGGTCATTTCATGCGACATGTCCGTCTCTTCGTCCGATGGTAGCAGCCTCATCAACCTCATGAAGCCCGTAAGTGACACCGGCGGATAGTCAGAGTGGAGTTGGCTCATGCACTTCGACCCAGAATTGGACTGCATCATCGTGAACGGTTAGATGCCCGTGTGTAAATTGTGTAGCTGAAAATAGCGCAGTCAGACATCAAAGTGTTCCTAGGAGTATCATGTGCGGCTTACTTTAACGACGCCTCTTCCTACAAGCCGAGGCCTAATCACTAGCACGATTTTGCCTCACCCCTACAAACTTGGGCCACGACGTAGACCATACCTTGCAAATAAGTACACAAACAGAGGTAGCCAATGATTACCGCGCCCGGACAGGGTCCACGGCATTTTGTTTTTGGCTTCCTGTGTCTTTACATGTTATATTGTAATCGGACAAAAGTACTGAATGAGCAAGAATGGTATGTTTTGATAGCGGGTTTCGAACTCATGGCTTTCGGATGTTAAGCTCTGGTGTCGATGTTATCGGTGTCGAGTTAAGGTTTAAAGAACTCGCTGTATTTCGTATTTATGCGAATCACTGTCATTATGGGACAACGAAAAGAAAAGATCTCAGTGGCGAAATGGGCAGATTTCAACACGCAGTTAAAATAAAACAGTTTACCATACGAACAGAATGACCTTCACTATTGTTATTAAAGGGCAATAAATGGCGAAACGTTGAGAGCCCAGTAACCACGGCTGAAAAAGAAGGCAATGATTTTTTGCTGTTGTCATTAGAGTACATGGCTCGTTTTGTAGAGCCATACTTTGTACGTCCAGTGTGCGTTTTATACGTTATAAAACGGAAGATTTCTTTTTCTAGGAAGCATTTTTCATCCTACATTTGTTATATTTGTACTAAGCGTCTCTTTTAGCTCTACTGAGCACACGGCTCTTGCGTTCTACCACCAAGTCATAGGCACCGGCTCCTTGTCCAAACCATGCTAAGTATTGCTCATCCTTATGTGGCGGACCGATATATGTTTATTAGAGCGCAAGTTGTACGAGGGTATAGAGCCGTGATACGAGTGGCCACGTCTGAATCCTCAAAATCGTCGAAGCTGCCGCGCGGGCTCTGCAACAAGAACGAACGTAGCCGGGAGAAAACCGTACAGTACACTCTAAATTGATTTACAGTTTTTGTCTATACGTAACACACTTACACGCCATCAAAAAAAAACATATTTGAAAGTGTGTAATAAACGATAAAATGCCCGTTAAACGGGGGTATTCTTGTGTTTTTACTACATCCTAAAGATGTTATAAGCAACAAAACCCCTGTTTTGTTGTGTGTTTAAGGGTATTTTATTTGTTATTTTTTCTGCTAGGGTGTAAAGGTGTTACTTATAGACAGTGGTTTACACCCTTAAATGCTGTAAATGATTTAACAGTGTAGCACGGTGCGCGCGCCGAGTGGGCCAGAACTAACGATAGCACAACAGAGAAGAAAAATGACAGTGTGACGTCAGCACGCGCCGCGCATGCGCAGTGGCTGTGAACGCGGGTGAGCTGCCGTGCGTTGCACCCGCCGCGGTGGCTCAGTGCTAAGGCGTTGCGCTGCTGAGCACGAGGTCGCGGGTTCGATTCCCTGCCGCGGCGGCCGCTTTTCTGATGGAGGCGAATAGCAAAAACTCCCGTGTGTACGAGATTTCGGCGCACGTTAAAGATCCCCAGGGGGTCAAAATTAATCCGGAGCCCTCCACTACGGCGCGCCTCATCGCCTGCGTTGCGTCGGCGCGTTAAACCCTACAATCAATCAATCAATGCCGTGCGTTGCTCGTGCGGTTATTAATGTGTATGTTTCTGCCTGTGTATGTTTCTGAGATTTATGGGAGAGGCCTTCGCCCTGCATTGGGGGTAGATAGGCTGGGGAAGAAGAAGAAGATGATGATGATTATGGTTCTTCATGGCTGATGCGATCATCACCGGCTCGATAGAAGAGACGACACGCAGATGACCGAAATGGCCCTAGGCGTGCAAATCCATGAAGGAAAAAAACTCAGGGGGGGTTCCATGCATGTCAAACGCATTGCTAAAACCGTGGGCAAAGTGACGTCATTTTAGGAAGTCTATGAACATTGTTGCTTGATTTGTTACAGCTACGGCGACAAGATGAGTATGAATTCCACGGACAATTTTTACAGCGCTCTGACACAGCTGTGGGTGTCAATGAAATTAGCAGCCGAGATGGCGAGCACGGCTGCCATCCCTGAGAAGTACCCCGAGCAAATCACTGAAAAATTAGCCAAGAAATTATGAGAGATTAGAATTCCCAGCGAAATTCGCTGGTATATTTGGAGTTCGGGAGTGTCCGTACAGCTGCGTCTTGAACGGACTAAGCGGCGGAGAAGGCGAGGGGCAACAGAGAAGAATGGGGAAGGGTAGTGTGCTCCCTGGACATCCTGACATGGCGGGAATGTCTTCACACTAGGTGACCTCACGACGTCCCCTGAGAACGTCCATGTAGAACACGACATTGGAGAGGAAAAATATTTGAACCTACGCAGCGTGAAAGAGACTAGGAGCGCATTTAAGGTCGTCCTGAGTCGCCGCTGTTCGATAGGGAGCGGAAAAACCACAACGGAAATGCAAAATAAGAAATATATGCTGAGTATCATACGGAAACACTAAATACAACTCAAAAAGTTCATTTGAAAGTGCTCTGTGGCGCAAATGAACGAAGTTAGAGTCGAGCTCGCGCACTTTGATTAGATCTGCATCGGATCTTCGCAGAATGTTTCATCTTTTCGCAGTGTTGAAAACACTCTCGTTATCCTTCGTAGCTTCTGGATGCCTCAAGAAGTAATGGGGATTTATTGTTCGCACGGGGTGGCGCGGACATGAAAGGAGTGGCAGTATTCCCTTTCGAAAACATTCATATGCTAGAGTGCGTCCTGTGCCCCTAGACGCATGGCGGAGGTACGGAAAAAAGTTCGTTGGGTTCCAAAGGAGGAAATAAATAGCGGTCGGGTAAATGGTCACAAATAATTGTTCCGAATTTAGGCGCTAGACGTACTTTTTTCGATCGAAACAAAATGTAGTTTTTGACTCATTGGACGTGGAATAGAAATTGATTGGTTGATTTTTATTTGTTTAGCTATTCTATGTACCCTACAGAATAACCCAAAATCTGCTGGTTTGTGATGTAAAGGTTATATTTCTTTCCGTGAGCAAACACAGAAATCAACAGGTAATCGGAAAAGGTATTACTCACCACGTCATTTGTTTTTTTCTAATCTCTACTCTCTATTGCTACATAACTCAAATTTCGGCAACCCCTAACATACGTCTGGGACAACGCAATTTACCGCGGCTCTTGATTTTGCTGTATAGGTGATTTGTGGAACCTATGTAGCCTACCGGAGTGAATGTTGTTCCGGTAAAAACAAACTGAAAATGCATACGTTCACCATTTAGACGGGTTACATTCCCAACTTCGAAGTATTTCAGCGACAAAACCGAAGTTCGCTGAAGGTAGGAGCAATACATGAAGCCCGTTAAAGTGAAGAACTTGAACATCGAATTCTTTAAAGTGAGCACAACGTCTAGGCTTCATTATAAATTTAAAGCAGAGTAAGCAGTTGAGCCAGACAGAAAGCAGACAAAGACTCTGGAAATCTTACCTCTGTGCCCTGATACACGTGTGGAACTTTAAAGGGATCAGTGTTTTGCGTGCTAAAATTGAGTGATGTTTTAGGTTTTTTGTCTCCCTTTTGAGTATTTTCTTGGTATTTATTGCGGTGACAGAAAAGCGCCAAGCTTTTGCTCTTATGTTAGCGGCATCATGAAAGGCCGACCGGGTAACAGCATTGGGCGTGCATAATACAAGGTGATCGATAGAGAACTCTGGATATAGCATTCCTTTACGAATCGATCCCCCGTCCGAACTCTTCTAACTATTACGTGTTCGACCAATGCGATATAAGAACGGAATGAGATGGTGTAGAAACATACTGAAAGGAAGAATAGTTAACTGAAACTTCAGGGGAAAAACGCGTGTGGTTAAACTGTGAAAAATACGTTATCAATCTGAATAGAAGCACGAACCAAATGTGGGAGTCGAGGAGATACACCGCCATTAAGTGGAGGGAATGCGATCAGTATAATAGAGGGCAGCGAATGAGCAAGGCTACCCCGGAGAAATTATTGCTGGGGGTTGTTTTCAGAATTGCTTGACTGTCAAGCGGCAGTTAACCAATCGTCGTTACCGATAATGTATTCCCCAGTATCTACAAAATGGCGTGACTCTGAATTACAAACTCGATACGCTAGATGTAGTTTTCAATAAAACGCGCGAACTCGCATCGGCTCCACAAGATGGCCCGGATAAAAACAAACCCCACGTATTAGTTAGCGCTCTTCAGAGCTTTGCGGCAGCTTAATCACCGACGGAACAGCCGGAATTTTGGGAGCAGATGAGGAGCAGAGCGCGCTGGGTGCCGTAAAACTACACGCGTGAGCGGGTTGCCGTCGTGCTGCACGTCATTAACTCCGCAATTAGGGCACCCCACGCCGGAGACCTTTGTCCTTCTCGACCCCGGAAACAGTTTCACGCTCGCGTCCATTTGCACGGCTCAAAACCGCTCGTCCCCTCTGACCTTGCGACATGGCGGGGCTTTGTTAAAGTGTGCATGGCGCGCCTCTGGAATGGCACGTGTTGTCTGGCAGTGCGTTTCTGATACAATGGTGGTTTCGAATGCAGACATGAGTGGGAGAGTGCGCCATTTACGTACTGATAATATCGCCTTACACAGTTTCCTCTCTATTGAGTTGTTTCTCACCGAATGATAAACCAACATTGTCTTTTTAAGTGTGTTTTTGCTTGTTTGAAATGTGGGGGTTGGTTTACTCGTCTCATTCGTGTCGGACATGTAAGCAGTTCTGAGGTATTTGGTCTATATTTGACGTCTGAATATTTGACGTCTGAATGGTCTATATTTGACGTCTGACGCCTGAATTTGACGTCTGAAGCCTAAAAAAAAAAAACAGCAGAACTGGCGGCCCCTCTCCCTCCGTCGAGGACCAGGCTGTTGCACCTCCCATGGATTTCCGAACTTGCCGCTGAAAGTTCCCCATGACTGGCAGGCGCGGATCGTTTTGTTCCAAGCCATTCACTTCTCCCCCAAAGTGGACCGCGTTAGCACGGGCTAGAACCCTCGACAACCGGCTTCGTGAACTCGGCGTCTGTAGCGTGAACCCCGCGTCTTTGCTCCCCAGTTCGGGCGTGAACACAAGTGAACTGGCGAGTAGAAGCCGAGCATTAGAGAGATCACGCCACAAACGCTGAGCCGAGTGCTCTCTAAGGTCAAGCTAGCCGACACCAGACGCTCCTCACGAGGGGCACGCTCACGCGCGCTCGGTATTTTTTGGTATTGTTCTTTTGAGGTCCTCACGTGGCGCAATCCTACGTGCAAGCCTGGCCGACGCCGGGTGCTCCGCACGAGGCGCATGCTCACGGTCACTCAGTCTTTTTTCTTGGTATGCTAACGCTATACGGTGGAACTAAAGAGCAAACAGCACTGCTCTTAAAAAAAGGTGGCGCTGAAACTCCCTTTTCCAGCAAAGCTGTATACCTCTATCCCCAAACAGTTTTATCTCCGTGAGCCAAAACGACAAGGCCTAAGAAGCCGAGCGCATACGTCAGGCTAATCAGGCATACAGCATAGAGCTCAGTCTTCGTTTAGGACAACCACGACACAACATAGAAACCGCATTAGGGGTAATTAGGCACCTGTGAACACTGCGACCCCCCCCCCCCCATGTGTTCCTGGTAAAGGTTATGTTGGCAGATTATCTTTGAAGGCTAGGCAGGACTAGTGTTACCAAATAGAGCAGTTCTTGTCCAAGACGCCGAGTGCATGCGTAAGGCTAGGCAGTACCCAGCATTTACCGCATCTCTGGACACACTTCTGGTGGTGAAATGCTGTTACACGCGTTATCTTGGATTCGCATTCGTAACGACGTCAGTCACGCGGAGCTGCAGAGCAGGGAGAACAAGCTAAGCCTACCAGAGTTGACTGACTAAAACCCGTAAACAACAAAATGGCGGCACCCATAAACCAATGCAGTGTAAACAAATGCCACGTAATTCGAACTGACCTATGACCATTGCGGCTGCGCGGAACAGTAGGACAACCGAGTGCCGATACTCTGTACTACTATCAAGTGTGACACTAGATGAGTGCAAGCGACAAGCCCGCCGAGACGACGAGAAACATTTCATACCCTCCTCCATCACCATTTTTAGTTGACAACAGCTTCGTTCGACATCCACGTTCGCAGGGCGGGATTGCGACCGATTTTTGTAGAAGTTTCTAATATAGCGCGCAGCCTCATGTGCGGGTTAAGTGTAGGACTCTTTTTCCCTCGTATAGTTGTGCCGTCAACTGCGCTTCAAGGAATCGTTCTCAGTAATGGCGTGGAAAATTGTGATATTTTATTTTACCAACAACAGACAATTTGTGCGCTCCGGAAAAGATGGCTTGATCGCGTAGTCTGTTGCCGACGCAGCCTTTTCTAGCGTATATTTGTAACAACTAATTCAATGCGTGGGCTTGATTGGAAGAACACTGCGAGACCTACTTGTGCACTTGTCTTCTGACCTAAATGTTTCTAACGTTACTGGTGTGCTAAACAATATTGACATATAAGCACCCTGCCACCGTTTAGCGGTAGTATATGCACCCTGCCATCCTCCAACTATCCAGTGGTAGTGGTAACAACACTTTGTCTTCCCGTTCGATACTAGATTTCTTATTGCGGAAGATTCATTTAGATGTGAGCGTTCCGATTCTCGAACTTACATGCCGCTAGCGGCTTTTTCCCACTTTCAAAAAAAAAAAAAAAAAAAACCTTTTGCCAAAGTTTAGTTGACCCCGAATATCCACAGATTACTAGCCAGAGAATATTGCGAAATTAAAGGCGGTTCTAACACGCGAATACAACTATTGTGCCTCTAAATGCGCACTCTCCTTGGTTTAATGTAAGTGGGCATTATTATTTGAGTTTTGTTTTGTTTTTCCCGCAGAAGTCGAAACGAGCCGTTCGCGGCGGCCTTTATTTTGGCACATTTTTCTTGGGGAGGACAGAGCAGAACCTAGTAGCTGGTATGAGGTGCGTTAGTTTTATTTATTTATTTATTTATTTATTTATTTATTTATTTATTTATTTATTTATTTATTGAATACTGCCAGCCTGAGAGCCAGGCCTTAGTCAGGAGTGGGAATACAAGTTTACATTCACAAGGACGCGATAGTTGACTGGATACATATTAATAAAAGACAGAAAAAAAATAATAACATGAAACACCTTGACAATGTTTGTCAAAGAAAAAAAAATAAGACAAAACAAAACACGACAGAGGAAGCGCATACCTGCACAGAATTTTACGCACATGACACCTTAACGCACCACTGCAGAAAATTGGGCCGATACCAGCTATTGGCAACTAGAAAACCACGGTAGGATGACGAAATTTGCCACACAAAGAATAAATTGAAAAAAAAAAGTATTCGGAGACAAACGTTTACACATCGCTGAAGAAAAGAAAAAAAACGACAACAATGTTCACATAAAAGAGGACACGATACGCGCACAACTGTTTTGAAAGTCACGTTTACAGATAAGCGATCACAACGGCACAGAGAACATGAAATTCAGATGCAGTGATCTCACCAGTATGAAATATACCCTTAAGGGGAAGAACTAAAACGAGAACAATGAGAGGGCAACTTAAATTGAGAGGTTTTTCATGAACATTTCCACAGTAGGGCATTCGACCGTACTCTGAGGTAGGGAATTCCAACTAGTGACTGTTCGAGGAAAGAAAGAATATTTAAATACGTTTGTGCGACAAGAAAAATCCGCGACTTTGTTCGCGTGATATGAACCCGTTGGTTGGCATTGCGAAGTAAACAAAATTAAACTCGAGTACATAGCAGCCTCTATTCTATATCGGTTTCATCACACTTGGAACAAGCCTGGTTTGGTCAGGTTTTTTTTTTGAAAGAGCATTACTTAATTTGAAATGCGAGGTGCATTAATTGATATCACGCCATAAACTGATTGGTTGCGATTGATTTATTGCGGGGTTTAACGCACCTGGCCAATGAGGCGCGGCGTAGTGTAGGGCTCCGGATTAATTTTGACCACCTGGTGATCTTTAACGAGTGCAAAAATCTCGGCGCACGGGCGTTTTTCCTTTTTGCCTCCATCGTAGCAGCAGCCAACGCGTCCGGGTTCGAACCCGCGTCCTTGGACTCATCAGCACAAATGCCATAGCCACTGAGAAACCGCGTCGGCTCGTCATGTCATGAATCTTAAAAACTACGTTAATACTGACTTACAAAAACAAATGACAATGTTAAGGACCATTTTTTTTTCTTGGCCTTTTTGATTGTGAAAGAAAGATACAGGTGGAAGCTAATGTGTCTGCTGTGAAAGACGCGTTTCAGCAGCGATAATTGTTGTAGCGAACAATTTATTGCGAACAATGAAATTCGACACCAATTGGCCATTTAGTAACTCGTTTATCTGTAATTAAGTCTATTATCTTGTGACCAATCTTGAGCTGTTGTAACGCTAGTCTAGATAGGGTAACCTATTGTAGACAAGAGAAAAGAAGAAAGTTTGAAATGGAATTTTATCATGGCGTGAGATATAACCACCTGTTGGGTATGTGTACGTATCGCATGCTCTGAAGAGAGCGATCAACTTTCATGAATATACGAGCCGGCCTGGTTGGAATGGGTGCATCTTGACAAAATAGGTCACACGTAGGAGGGCAAGAAAGGAAACACAGACAGGCGCTTCTAAAGACTGATATTTTGATGTTGATGAACTGAAATTTTAAGGTTTTGATGAATTCCCGCATAAAACTTCACCACCCCTCGAGAGAGCCTGCAACACCGCAATTATTATCTGATGATTACCCGTATTTATCACTTTGTCTCTTGTTTTTCTGGGCATGTTTTTCCGGTGAGAACTTGTCGCAGAGACGTTATCTAGTGTTTTAAGATGTTGTCAGCCCACAATGACTGTGCCTCCCGGATACAAGTGGCCCTTTCATTTCTTTTAACTATTACACCACTTACGGCAAGGTCTCAATCCTCCGGGGGATGCAAGTCGGGCTAACAGCGCCTTTTTGGTTTTCAGCTCACTCTGCAGGGGCTGACCGGAGAGATCAGCTTCGACCCACAAGGATTCCGGTCATCTTTTAGCCTGGACATCATGACCCTCAAGAGTGAAGGGCTGCAGAAGGTAAGAACGGCACTCCCGCGTTTCGTTTGGCCTGAAAAAGGAGGTAAGGAAGAACGTTCTAGAAGTGTGACTATGGTCGTATTAATATCACGAAGTAATTAACATCATGCTTTTGGGCTAGTTTCGTTCTTCAGGCTGCAGCTCGGACAGCCGCGTTAGAATATGCGAAGGGGGAAGTGATTAGAATGAGTAACTGCCCAGAACTACAGATGATTTGGCTACGTATTAACATTCGGATTTCACACGCTTTTCCGCCAAAACAAGAAAAAGCGAAAAACAGCCTAATTAGAAGACCAGCGTCGTGGTCCCGGGCCCACACACAGAAAACGGCCTAATGGTAAATCCACGTTCTTCTATGCGTCTTATATGAATAGATATATTAATTGCGAATGCATTATATGTCCATGAAACCAAAAACCTGGTGTTGCTCACATCTTATGGCTGGCATAAGTCTACGGGTAACTTAACATTCATTCATTCATTCATTCATTCATTCATTCATTCAGCTTTATTCACTTTTATTTTACATAGTTTTTTCTCTGGTCTTCCTGAGCACCGAATGCTTGTTGGCTTTCCAGGCAGTTGGTGTAAACATACACAAAAGAGAATAAGCACACTCTCAAGTTTGAACATGAAAAATACTTCTTACTCGAAAATCACATAGCAGAATTATGCATTGCAATACAATATAAAGAGCAATAACGTACTTGTGGACAGCACAAATGTATTCCACTCTTCACCCATATGAGTTACCTGATACACAATATTAGCGAATTTCCTTAAACATTTTCCTCCGTGTTTTTATATCATACAAATCGTTTCGGAGAGCATTAAAAAAACAGACAGCAGACAACCCCTCAGCCCTCATTGGTGCAGTGTATTAACAGCGAAGCTATTTAGCAAATCCTAATTCTTTGTGTCCGCAGTTAAAAATACGAAGAAAATGCCGAGCCCGCAAACGTGAGCGGGGGCTTCGCGGCTACCGCCAGGCAGTTAACAAAACCAAGAAAATGCCCAGCGTTCGTGTGCGCCTGCCTTGCGACGACCGCCCAGCGCCCCAGTCCAAGTTTGTCGAGCCAAGCATACCCACTTACAGATATTGGGCAAGATTGCAGCGACCTCCCGGCAGTTAAAAAACCAAGGAAATGCAGAGCGCTCGTGTGTGCGCGCTTCGCAACGACCACCCAGCGTCCCTGGCGCAAGTTTTTCAAGCCAAGCATACCCACTCAGGGATATTGGCCAAGGTTGACCAAAATAAAGAACTCCAGCGTTCGCCGTAATCGGGGCAACACTTGCTCGAAACGAGAAAGACACGTCATTGCGTACACCCCTGCAAGGCAATGTCCAACGATTTTCACTTCGAAAACAATTCAAAGGAACTCACACTTATGGCAACAATGATGGAGTAAAGATCGTTGCGGCAGCGAAGAAGCAGCTAATGGGCTGCAATCGTGCTCTTAAACCTTGGTGATGGCCGTGAAGGTTGCGTGGAGCTTCGCTACCTCCAAGTCTTACGCTCTTGTGTGGGCTTCCTTCATTTTTTTTTCTTCTGAACCAATTAGCAGATTTGCAGGAGCGGAGTCCATACAGGGTCGTGGTGTACTCCCGACCCCAGTTTCGCAGTCGAGGTTGACAGTGCTTCCATCAAACTGTGTGCAGTGATAACTCGTATTTACTGGCACGGAAGGGACGCTATCCTTTCCGAAATATTGACGGCCTGTTCGGCGACAGCTGTTCAAGCAGGCAAGCTAATGCAGATGAAAGGGAGCCGCCGTATAGCTCCAAAACTTCAGTTACTTCCCTCCTTTTTTTTCCCCTAGAGATGGGTTGGGAAGCACTGTATCCCAGGTTGTGCAGCAGATTGTATTGATGCAGTGTCAGCTGCGCACTGACTGAGTCGCAACTGGAACAGTCCTTCGCGAGTTAGGCCTAACTGAAATCCTAACATCGGTCAATGTCCGGGACGTCACCGACCGCGCGACTCGATGCCTACATCCGCACACCGGATATCCAGCGCGACCGCGCCGGATGCAAAGACTGCTCCATAGATAAGCCTCGTACTCTCAATTACGACAGTTCGCAAACACCGATGCATAGGCTACGATTTTTGGAGCTGCGGTCCCCTCGCTGTCGTCGCTCAGTCGGCATTGCGGGGAGAACACAGTGCACGGCTTTGGATGACGATATTTGCTCCGGCGGTGACGTGCTTTCTTCTTTGCTTGAAACCAAAAATAACTGCGGCTGCTGAAAGTTCTACGGGGTTGTCCTGCTGCAGACAGTCGATTGCAAGTAGGGGCCAAGATGTCTATGAGCGCGGTGCAGTGTGTCCGTGGGACCTGTGGGCGCCTGAAACATCAGTCAGCAGTCCTTTTAAAGTGAACCTTTCTATACCTCAGTGATTGCGCTGATGGCCAAGCAAAATGCACTGCAGGAGAGCCAACGTCACACAATGGGTTTCACAGAGGGTACATCAATCATACACCACGTAACATAACTATAGGATGTTTTGCACACCTCACGGACCTTTCGGACTGCGCAAAATATAGTTTGGGAGTACACACGGTTTGTGATGATGATAAAATACACTCTCTGAGCACAGTTGGACTTCTGGCTTTGTACTTTGGCAGTGTGCGGTTTGACTTTGGCTTTAGACAATGGCTGAGTTTGGATTTTGGGCTTTGGGAGAGAGGACTTTGGACTTCGGTTTCGACTCATGTTGCATGGATAAATCTTCGAGTTTTAACTATCTTTCTCTCAAGAAAGGTGCTTTGATTCTTATTGTGAAATTTTCTGCTTCTCCTAGGCAGCGTTCATGTAGCGTAGCAGGGTTCACGTGTAAATTTAAAAATGTGACGCCGTGTTAGGGCATCAGTGCAGCTCATTTTGTATGCCCCGCCAACATCGCCGGGAGGAGGAGGACCATGTAGTGTGTGTAGAAGCCGGTACTGTAGTGTAGTTTAGTAGTGTAGTGTAGCAACCAGCTGTGTAGAAACCTTCAAGTTTGTTACTGTTTCTCATTCAGTTGACAATAAATGCACTAATAATCTGATCAATTTCAACACGCAAACAAAATCTTGAAGTCTGAATTCAGGCAAACACATGAATTCTTGCAGATATTCCGCGCACATTCTTTCAAAGAAATCACGACACTGCCACCCCAGATGTGGGAGAACACCCCCTCCTCGGGTGGATTCGATATCTCTGTGCGTTATTCCATTCAAAAAGGGGTTCGAGAGTAGGCGACATAGAGTGGTCAGCTCGGGTATACAGCACAACAGTGCACGTGCACACCTAACGATGATTGGGTGTACACTGCAGATCGTCCTGTGTGTGCGTGCTGGGAGGAGGGGGTGGCAGATTTGGCGCCCCCACTCGCGCTCTGCGCCTTCCCCGAAATTTCGATTCCCACTCTCGCTAAAACAGTCCGATCGAAAACGCCCCCGGGCAAAGGGACAATGTCTGGCCGCTGTTTGCCGGTATTTGAAGGCTGCTATACCGATGCGCTGATCTATTGAGCGTAAATCTGATATTTCTATTTGTTTTTTTACTGGCATTGTTTTTTCTCCAGAAGTACAAGAAATAAGCTAAGCAGGGTTAACCTTTGACGAATGGATAGTGGGATTTGGATTTGGGACTGCGAAAGAAATCCCTCGCTTTATCTAAATCCTACCGACGATTTGAACGGCAGTCAAGATGCGCTCAGTTTTCATTCCTGTTAAAAAGTTTGCATTCGAACAATTGTTCAGTGTTTGCGCCACACTGCCGGTCAGTTCAATTGGGTGCAACGCCCGTCTAGCGATTCGATACAGAGTCAGCCCAGAGCGATATTTTAGGACTTCTCGTGTAGCTTGCGCAAGCGCATTAGCAGCGTTATTGGTCAGCAAAGAAATAAACGCTAGAATCAGTAAAAAAAGAAACATCGTGTCAGAATAGGTAGCAAAAGAGGCTTGGGTTCTTTTAAACGCGTACGGTCTGATTAGAAGCTTCTGATTGGCCACCGCTTTGTCTGGCGACATAGCTATAATCAAATACTGACCGTAAGAGTCGACAGCGAATCTCGACAAGGTTTTGCAACCTTTAATTATTCAGCCCCAGACAAGGATCTAACAGGGCTTCATTTGGAAAGAAAAAGCTTTGAAGCAGACGTAAGTTACGAAACCTGTGAAACGAAGCGTCGTTTTGGAACAATGTTGGCATTTCAAATCCCTGCACGAGACAATGCCGAATTCATTAAATGATAAAGCTGTACCCACTGCAATAGAAAACGCCCTATTACCTGCCGTTTCGATAAAATAGCTAAGTTTGAAATAGCGTAGAAGTAAAGGAGAAAAAAAATAAATTCAAGATACACTTCTCTCTTTTTGGAGTCGTCGGGCTTTTTTTCCTCTTTATTCGGCTCCACCTCGATCAGACGAGTGCGACGATTCCTTAAGATGAGCTTTAGCGTGAGTTTTTATGCGCATGCGCGAGGGCAATTAACCAGGCTCATTATTCTCCTTATGGACACTGAAGGCCCCAAACGAGGACTAAAATGAGTTTTTCAAAACGTCTTTGTTCTGCTTGCAAAAACAGGCTTCCAAGTAGTAAGGGCAATCCTTCAATGAGCAGGCTGCCCTCTTTTGCGCTTCCAATCTCACTAATTAAGTCTTGCCGCTACGAAGCGAATTGGTGGGTTGCAGATGCTATCAACCAGAGAGCCTTGTTCTTGATTCGATGCTTTTACAAGAACCATCCAGCTTCTAGAACCTCAGACTTAGCATTCGCGTGATTATATTTTGTGTGGCTAAAGAACAACTTCACAGATGAAGCAGCTCCAATTAACCAACTTGAATCAGGCTGACCTGGCTAACGCCACTGGCTTCAAGAGGCAGCGAATAAATTAAACGGTTCGGTCATTTCCAAATTTGCATAGGGGAACAGCCCACGCGTATGTATTTACCGCTTAATACTTTACTCGAAGGCGATTTTCGAACGTGATCATTCTCGAACGTTTTCCTAAAGTGTTCCATTTATGCATACAAAAATGGGCAAAGTTCCTCTGGGTGCAGCCGAAATGTTTTTTTTTTCAGCTTAAATAGAAGGGGACTGGATGAGACCAAGGCGACTTCGCTATTTACAGCAATTTAAGAAACCCCGTGCCTACAAATATCCCTCCTTCAACTGCTTATACTGTATGCATCTGGTTGAAGTGGATTACAAAAAGTTTTTTTTTGAAGTTGATTCGTACGAGAAAAAGTACTGCGAAAGTTTTGTCACGAGCAGGAGACTCGCAGATTAGCATCGTTTTGGCTTATGCAACCGGGTACCGTTTGCCAATATCCTGGGTTAGGTTTGAGCGCTGCAGGACTTAAGTATATTCTGCGAGATCCGAACTAGCTCAAAGTAGATCAGGCGCATTGAGACACTACGCGGGAAGGATTAATGCACCTCTGAAGTTACGCTTATATTGGGGCGAACAATTCTATTCTTGCAGAATCTTCTACAGCGCACTGGAAGCGAGCTCTAATTCGCCGCCGAAGTGAACTTTAAACCGTCTCCAGCGTTCTTCATGCGTGGCTGCTCCCGTCCCGTATATATAGACCTTTTCAACTTCTTCGTCGTTGGAGCTGCCATTTTTAAGTGTAATGCACTTCTTAAGCGACCCTGAACCTGCGTCCACCGGCGATGTCCGCGCACGTGGAGATGGGCGCGCGCAGCCTGGCCGCTGACATGGCACATACCCACGTGGGGGATTGGCCAGGAATCTCCTCGTCTTTCTTGGCAACGGGGGGAGATGGGCGCGCGCTGCCTGGCCGCTGACATGGCACATACCCACGTGGGGGATTGGCCAAGAATCGGGCGTGAGAAGGGCTAATGCACCTGCTTAAAGGAGTACTGACACGAAATTTCAAAGCTGAGATCCGCTCTAGCAATCAAGTACAACGACAACACAAATAGGTGTCTGTGAATAAATGCATCTTTCTTTCTTTGTAGTTGTGTGTGTGTGTGTGTGTGATCTCTCTTTCGCGAACATTACCGAACCGCACAAATTCAACTCGTGCATTCGCACTTTCACATTCTTCCCCTCGGGGAAATGCGGGGAATTTTTTATCAGTGGGCTGTGCAAGCGGCCCGATAATTGGCGCAGTCGACAGGAATGTTTAACTGCGCATGCGCAACACAGCCCATGGCATGTCCTGATCTTATGAAAGATTAACGAATGAAAAGGTTCATAGCCTTACACTTCAATAGCACAGTTGCGCATTTTAGGGCGCAGCCCTTCGGCGCCAGGTACCGCGGTTTGGCGTCGGCGGCGTCAATGCACGCGTAACCAAGTGAGCGAACGAGGAAACGAAAGCAGAAAGAAAACGGAGAGGAGCGTCTGGCGAATGTGTGAGGGGGAGGACGGCACGCGCTGGAATGGCGTAATTTGTCGCACTACCTCCCTCTAACACTTTCGCCATGCGTCGCCGCTGGAGAGCGGCTTCCTTCTCACTCTTTCGCCGTGGCTCCTCCTCCATTTGTGGCTCATTCTAACATCGTGACGTTTGCGCGGGGAGGTACAAGCACGTTTCGCAACAACATGCTCGGCGGCAGCGAAGCGCTGCGAAATAACGACAGAGTAGCGCGCTCCACCCTGCGTTGCGCTGTGATATGCGCTGTGACCGAGAAGGCTGCAGTTCGCGCTGCGCACAAATTTTGCATTAGTAAGTATGGTAATCGTCAGTGCTTTTCTTTTGGCATCACCACTGAACCGCAACCGATTGCAGTGAATCACCTTCGCTGTTAAGTGGGTCGGAAGTGATAGCTTTAGGAGTTTTGATGAACACCCGATTGATTCATTGATTTATTGATTGATTGTGTGGTTTAAGCGTCAATGCAACGTAGACGATGAGGCGCGCCGTAGTGGAGGGCTCCGGATTAATTTTGACCACCTGGGGAATCTTTAGCGTGCGCCGAAATCTCGTACACACGGGCGTTTTTGCTTTTCGTCTACATCAGAAAAGCGGATGCCACGGCCGCGAATCGAACCCACTACCGCGACCTCGTGACGAACACCTGAAAGGAAGCGGGACGGCACAGGAGTGGTGGTTAGAGGCATAATCACAAAACTGATATACGGAATGAAAAATATGCAAAGGTTATCACACCTTTTGCCTGATGGTGTCTAATCAATCAATCAATCAATCAATCAATCAATCAATCAATCAATCAATCAATCAATCAATCAATCAATCAATCAATCAAAGGGTTACGACTCAGAGCATGTACAGCCTCCATTTTTAAGGCGAAGCTTTTAGCTCTCTGTGTTTAAGGGAACGTGTTGCGAGGTACAGGAAATTGTGAGGTACAGTAAATAGGAGCGCGAGCGGGGGAGCACACGCGCTGTGAAAAGTATACTGGAGCACCGGAGGACTATAAGCAGCTGTCGCAAGCGCAATACGAGCCTTCACCTTGACAGGTTAAGGGACCGAGGTGGGCGAGCAGCTGGCTCCTGGAGATGGCGGGTGAGTGTCATGAACTTGGAAGGGTGCTGTCCTGGGGGCTGCTGAAGTTGTGTCGGGTGCGACGACAATGTTCATCATAAAGTTCTACAACCGATCAGAAGCAGGTCCAATTAGGCGTTCGCCTTCACATTGTTAGATAGCTCTAAGCAACCTTAACTTCTCAACGTGAGCTGTGTTTGGTGTGATTGGCTTGACGCGTAAAACCACCTAGCCAAATTGACGAGGCACCTACCTTGCACGCGTGACGTGCATATTTATCCACTGTTAGTTTGCTTTACTGCTACAGTAAAATAGCTGGAGAAGTAGGGGCAAGTGTCAAAGAACGCTCTACCGGGGCGTTCAGTGTCCACTGTCTCCTGCCGCTTGTTTGTTTTGCATTGTTCTGGTTTAGCTGGATACAGAATAGCAGCAGACGCGCACTGAAATCACCGGCGACCATCTAACAGTGACTTAAAGTAAATTCACAAAACATATCTGAACGCACTTACCATCGAGGCATCTACTTACCACATAGTAAATATATGGTCTAAAAAACTGGAAGTTGCGTTCGAATGTGTTGCGTAACAGGTGACATCGGACATTTTCCCATGGACTGCCGAGATCGTGCGACAGAGCGGTTAGCTTTGCTTTAAAAAATTAGAAGGAGAGCCGCTCCGCATGCCTCTTTGGATCATTTCATTTTCCGTAAAGGCCACTGGACCACAAGGAGAGTCATTTTGCGCTTGATCCTCTGGTTTTTAAGGGACGGAAGCCTCAGTGACTCCTGGTGATTTCCCGTGCATAGCGGAAAAACGGTGCTGATCGGGGAAGCAACTGCCGCCATACGACGCATGGCCAGGTCCATCCGTGAATAAACATAACCACCACCACCCCCACATGTTGGGAAGGCCGTCCACTGGTCTGTCGCTAACGAAACATTACGAGTGAGGCATATGACACAATGTGGGAGATAACACAGATACAAAAAAAAAAAAAAAGGTTTCTAGGGATACTTAAGTCTGCTTACGTGCTTCGATGAAGAAAGCCTGGTGTACTATTTTGACGGGTACCTTCTACACGGCGGCATAGCATACACGCTATTTTACCGTCTTTCATCGGTTTTAAGGCCCACTAACTGATCCTAATATGCTTTAATTTGCCATAATCGATTATATCTCTCCTTATTCCGAACTCAATCTATCCTATTCCCGGGGAATTTATTTCATCCCTCGTAAATTGGTCTTAATAAATATTATTCACCTTAATCCTTCCTAATCCGCTATAGTAGCATAATAATACCCCTTACTGAACAATTATTAATTACTTTGGAATAATTATTTATATCGTATGCACGCTGGCAGGCCTTAATTCGCTTGCGGCCTTTTTTGTGCGTTTGTACCGTTCGTGTCGACGCCGGGGTCAATCGAAGTCAACCTTCCAACGAGACATATAATGCTTTCGCCATAATAACGACACTGCGGGTGCTAACGCTTATGTCCAGCACTTGAGGAGTACATAAAATGGACGCTTACGTGGTCAGCTTGTAACCCATGCCCCGGTGTGAGAATTGTGCAACATATTTATATAAAAAATGTTCCCTTCACCCCGAGTTGTGGACGCGGTGCTAGCTACCACACCCAAGCATAGGTTACCATTACATTGACCTACATACCGGAGAAAGTGGAGGAAAGCAAAGCACATAGCTGCCGATTTGGTACGGCATCAGACGTGTATTCTGAAGGTCGTGGGCTCGAGTACGATACGAGGAGCGTGTTTTGACTCCTTTATTTATTTATTTATTTATTTATTTATTTATTTATTTATTTATTTTCCAGTTATAAAGGTACAGTCGCGCTCACTATGACCTAAGGGCACACGCATGCAACTCACTCGTATCTGCTGACGGGATCTCCTAGACCCCAGTGCAGGAGGTGCGGAGAGGCCCTATCCGTAGTGCACATACTAATAACGAGCAAGGCACTTCACACAACACGACACAAACACTTCAGAGAATTCTACAGACAACATATCCCCCTACATCCATCGCTGTTTCTTGGTGACGATGCCATGGTTTCCGTGAAACGTGTGTTTGAGTACTTGTCAGACGTGAAGTTTTTAAACCTCATCTCCTATCACGCATAATCAAATCTGGCCCTATACACCAGTCATCACCATTGCAGTTAATAGTTTTATTGTCATTTTGGCTATAGTAGCCGCTATTTTCTTTTAGATACTTTTGTTTGGCGCTCTTTGCCCCAGCTGGCCTTGCGCCAGAAAACTCTAACCATCATCATCATCACTATAACCTACACCGCTCATTAGTATTCAGACGATTATATCGGCAAAACAATGACTATGGCCATATACGTTAGGATAAGGCCTGATTCATTAGGACATTATGCTCCTAATGCGCACTTGGTCTTTACCCCGGGTGCCAGACAAAGGTTCCACAAAGCGGTGAATACTAATGAGCGATGTAGGTCATAGTGAGCGCGACTGTACTTCAACACGGTAAAGGGATTCTTCTCTAATGACTTCCTTGGCGTTGCAGACTGCTGGGTTTTCCTTCGGTGTTTCCATTCTGTGTTTATTCATTGAGCTCCTCATTTCGAAATTCTGTTTCCCCATATATGGTCACGAAGTGAAGACAAAGACGACGAAGCTGTGCTCGTGGTGCGTTGTGTTGCTGGGTGCTCTGATGGCCGACTTCATGTAAATATAGCGCTTGGCATTCAGTCATTGTTCCGGTCATCCGTCCTGCCGTCGCGTAACATTTCGGGGGAGGGAGCGCTTTGCATCCCCAAAGCGCGGCACCCTAGCTTCGCCACTCTCGGCTCCTCATACGTATTCCTGAGGGTTCCTGAATTGCTTCTGCTCGACCCAGCCCCGGAGCATAGTGGACACGTCCATGTCCCCAGCCCCCAGTCCCTAGCCGATGACCTGCCGCGACCAGGTTAGAAGGGACACGCCGGGACCAGTACTTACGACGCTGCCGCTTCTCCGCCTAGTACACCAACACATCTCCAAAGACGTCCACCGTTTCTCAGCTGCATTGGCGGGCATCACTGTTTGTGCGGGCATCACTGTTTGTGTGTTCATTGAGCTCGTCTCCTTCATCCGCGGCGGCATGGACTTCCTCGCTGTTTATAATCATCTCATTTTCATTTTCTACGCACTCGCCCATCCACCGCGCCCTCGACCTGGGCGGTCGCCGTCGACGAAGAAGCCATGTCACGAAGAGAAGATAAAGACGACGAAGCTGTGTGCGCCGCGCGTGGCATTGCTAAGGGCTGTGATGGCCAACATCGCGTATATATATCGCTTTGCATTGAACCATTTTTCCATTAATTCGTCCTGCCGCCACTTAACAGTATATGTTGTGAGACCCTTGAGCAATAACGAGTGAACAAAAATGTTTATTTGACAGGGGCAACGTGCTCCGAACACCTATACAAGAAGCAGTGATGGTGATGTATGTATGTATATATATATTGAGAGAGGAAAGCAGGAAAGCAGGCCTAATGCAGGGCGGTGTTTATTCCGGCGGTCGTTACTCAGCAGCCAGCCGAACCAGCCAACTCCGATGATGATTACGATCGCGTGAGCCCAGTGATACGATGATGACACCAAACTATGCGTGGGCGAGACGATGCTGATGATAGTGTGTTTGGACACAATAGGGAGAATGACCACTCAAGCAATCAATGTGAAGACAGCGCTCACAATATATATATATATATATATATATATATATATATATATATATATATATATATATATATATATATATATATATATATATATATATATGTAGTAAGGAAATGAGGGGCTTCTCGAGGAAATACAGAAAGATAGGTCAGCAGTCTACACCGCCAAAGGAGGCATAGGGGTGCGGTTAGGCTCTTTTCTTTTCAACTACGGTTAATG
This sequence comes from Haemaphysalis longicornis, assembly GCF_048455015.1. Taxonomy (NCBI): domain Eukaryota; kingdom Metazoa; phylum Arthropoda; class Arachnida; order Ixodida; family Ixodidae; genus Haemaphysalis; species Haemaphysalis longicornis. Next base: position 90,005,866 of record NW_027526460.1, on the reverse strand, counting down.
AGGTAAACATTTTTTTTAAATATACAGAAGAAAGAAAGAAAGAAAAACACGCGCCCAGAGTGGGGACCGAACCCACGCCTTTCGATTACATGTCGAATGCCTTACCAATTCGGCTATCTGGGCGACTGTGTTCTCCTTCACATTCTGGGCTATTATATTTACTAGAAGTGTATCTGACGCTTGAGGGTGGTAGCCAGCGTCACTCTGACTACACGGGGAGAAGGGGACCTTCTTTTCCACCCCCGGGGCGTGACTCGAAAGTCTACAGCCTGTCATGAGCGGGTAACTGGCGGGAAACCCTCTTATGCTACCTAGGCATCAAGGCTGCCAGAACCGAGACCCTCGCTACGCTTTCGCTGTATATTTCTGTATATTTTAGTATATTTAAAAAAAATGTTTATCTCATTAACCGTAGTTGAAAAGAAAAGAGCCTAACCGCACCCCTATGCCTCCTTTGGCGTTGTAGACTGCTGACCTATCTTTCTGTATATATATATATATATATATATATATATATATATATATATATATATATATATATATATATATATATATATATATATATATATATATATAAAATAAAAATTCGTACACACGGCAACAACAATCAAAACGGAGTTTACATGTTTTCTCAGGTGCGGGCAACGGGACTTGCGTTCATCAGAGTACGGTTACTCTAATAAAGGCAAGTCCCGTTGCCGCTATGTAAATCACCCTTTTGTTGTTCTCTAGTGTCTCCAACTGTTAGCTGATACCATTACTGTATATATATATATATATATATATATATATATATATATATATATATATATATATATATATATCGCGTGTTCTGCGGAACCACGCACCCACCCATCATCTGTCCGGCAAGGGGTGAAAGGATGACAAGTACGTTGCGTCGTTTATTCCGTTCAAAAGCATCGATCATATCGCGTTCGCTCTTTTGGCTGTGTTTCACGGGGGGCCATTTTCATTAAACAGAGGGCTGCCGCTATATGCGTGTCGAACAGCACGCAACTGCGCATCCCATGTCGATGTTGACGGCGCTCGGAGCTCCCCTGTTTTATCATCCCTTCAACGCCTCGTTTATCTGATGCAAACTTTCCGACGTCAAAAAAAAGTTTGCGTACACGACTTGTTTTGAACTCCCCGCGAACTTCGCGATGTTGCAGGTCATGCATGGGTGAACTCTCAGCTTGATGCTGCCGCCCAAAATTGGGTTGCCATGGGAATTCAGCACGCCGAGCGCGGAATTAATGCACACCCACAATGACCGATGAAACCAGATTACTCGACATGTCTAAACAATCATCGTAAACAAAGGCCCATCTCCCCGCGAGGGGGACCCGAGTAAATGCGTCGCATAGGGGGTGGGTGTATTGCGTTAACGTTTAGTGTTTGGGGAGTTGGTGGTAGTGAATGCGTTGTATCAGCAGCTTCTTGACGTAGTTTGAATGAGTCAAGGATATAAGGCGCGTTCGTAGCCTTTCATTCTGTGTCGGTTTTGTGGCGCAGTGGGAAGAGCACCATGTACCTCGCGTTCCGCCCACAGGTAGTGAATGCGTTGTATCAGCAGCTTCTTGACGTAGTTTGAATGAGCCAAGGATATAAGGCGCGTTCGTAGCCTTCCATTCTGTGTCGGCTTTGTGGCGCAGTGGGTAGAGCACCATGTGTCTTGCGTTCCGCCCGCAGTGTCGTGGGATAGAAACCAGGCGCCGGTAAGTATTATTTTTTTATATAGTGTAGGGGGAGGGGTGCGGACCTGTTGTTGAGAGCGAGGAGGGTAGCGTGATGCGGGAGAGGAGGAGTGGGGGAGAGGGCGCACCTGGAACGGATGTTGCGGACGCCGAGGCACGCCGACAACGCCGGGTGACATTGTGAGCTAAAGAAATGCTCTGCATTCAAAAGCAGCTCTTATTGCAAGACAACAGCTAACATATACAGGAATAGTCGCAAAAAAATTAGAAATAAAATTGTGCAGAAATTCAGGGAACTGTCTACTAACGCGAAGTATTCGTATGCCGCTTGGGTAAAGAGCGAGTACTTTACAGCCGGAAATGTCTCTGAGTAGCAAAACAAGTTATATTATTTCATTATTTTTGTTCCGTTTTTTTCTTTTCGCCAATGATGCAAATTTATGTCAGTATAGAGGTGAAGCCCCTATACTTCGCTAATTACGTTTTTTTTTCTTCGAAGATGCAAGGTGTAATGCAGGTTTGGTCCGTTTAGGCTATTTTTATTCGTACTGTTAGCGTCTTCCACAGGCTATTTCGTTTATTCCTAGGTTTCGGGGGGATGTGTGTAAGGTTCATATTCTTTATTTTGTCAGAGAATTTTTTGGGAACGATTTGTTTTTCCTATTTGTTGGATTTTGTTTTTCAAACTTCTTTCGCACCAATTATCGCCAGCTCCGCTATTATAACGATTAAAAGTATTACTTCCGTCAAATCTGTATTTCTGTTTGAATGCAGGGCGTTACACGGTCCTGCCTGTGGGTATACTCGGCAAAGAATGCTACGAATCAAAGGACCGATAATTGGGCTAGTGGGTTCTGCTCAGAGCAGAAAAAACGGAGACTGCCTTTTCTTCGATTGTGTTGCTTCGCTGGGTGATTGGATTTTTTTATTTACGTTTTGTCGTTGCTATTCAGCAAGAAATGCGGGTAGAAGGGCAGAGCGTACACGACGTATCGACATAACAAAACATCGCTAAAGGCAGGCTCATGGCTGGTCGGCGAAAGTGCGCTCTGGGCCTGTCGCACACAAAATAAGGAGCACTGTGTCGGCAGATCCGTGGTTAAGAAGGACGTTGGGCGCAGTTTTAGTGAAAAAAGTTGCCTTCAACAAAATATATCAAACCTACTTCATGCTATCATAATCAAAAGGAGACAAGCAAAATGGTCCAAAAACATAGAAGGAAGGGAGAGGGAATTTTTAACCGTACGAAACAGGTCAACCGCCCCCAATTCTGGACTGAATATTTCAAATAAACAAGACTGTCGTATGGAACTTTTTTCTTAGTTCGCGTTAAGACGAACCGACGCACTCGGATGCACAACAAACATGGCTTATGTTACATTCCTAGAACTGCCACCTCGCGGTACATTTCGGTAACTTCGCAATGCTCCTCATTCCCTACTTCATGCCTCCCCAAGACCAGATTCATAGAAATTCCACAATCTGATTTGCGCATTTTGACATCACTGGCCAGATAAATTTTACATTCTTATATAAAGCGTAAGGGACAGTACATGCCCTTACTCCGTACTTCAGCCCACACGTCGCACTTCTCTTCCTCGTTTAATCCTGCTGTGGTGACAATGTTTAGCGTTTTTTGACCCCACCTTTGGTAGTATACATATCGCTACCGGCAGTGCAACCGCTGCGCCTTTGAGGTGCGAGTCAGAACGCGCTATCACGTTAGTCTTGGAAGACGCCACAAATTCCGTTGGTTGTTCACTTCTCATGCGAAACCAGGCAGGTGAGAGGCTACACGTGTGGAAACACGCTAAAGAATACACTGCTGCGGAAAGAGCGACGTACAATGCGCATCGAAGTGGTACCGCTAGAGTTCTGTAGTTTTCTGCCAACTACACCTACCGAAATCTTGGAGGTGTCTTGTTACACGTTTTTTGGGAGAACTTAGGCGAACAGGACTCAGGAATTAATAGTACTAGCGAATATTAAGACAGGGACAAAGCTAAAGAGGAGAGAAAACACAAGCTAGACGAGACGAAACTCACGCTGGTTGTTCCCTGTTTCTGTGGCATCAGTTCAGTTCAAGTCTAGCGTGTGTTTCGTCTCCTCTTTAGCTTTGTCCCTGTCCTAATGTTCGCTAGTACGATGAATTCCGTAGTCAGTGACCAACTCGCCCAACTTAGCGCTTTAGTCGCACAGGACTCCATCGCACGCATAACGATCGCGGTTTTGTTTAAGCTACTAGGACAACCTTGAATGCCGAATCACCCCGTATTGAGATAGACTTACCCTTCTACTCTAAATTCCTTCTTCCCTCGAGCCTCCAGTCGAGGAGCCCCTTGAAAGCGATTTTCTCACGTAAAAGCATTGCTATATCCTCCACTCAGCCGAGATAAGGTAACACATGAAGTGGAGGGGAAACTCAGAATACGGCCCTAAGGGACAAATTGTCGATAAAATGGTCGACAAAATGGTCAAATGGTCGAAATGATCGACAAATGGTGTTAAATAGGACCGCACGTCTTGCTTTCGCGGAAGTTCGGCGCCGTCACAGGCTTCGGCCTTCAACCGCACTGTATAAGAAAAGGACACATGTATTAACTGCGATGCTCGGGTAATAGAATCATTGCATTTATTTCGGTTTCCAGGAGGTGGCACAAATAACTGGCGTGAGGAATTTTGGCAGGTTTTCTTAACACCTCATTTCAGTGAAGAATTAAGATAATACAAAGGTGTTCAAAGCAAGAAAGTAAGTGTCTTTTCAGGGTAAGTATCAAACTAAATCAGGAGTGAATGAGTGAGTGAGTGAGTGAGTGAGTGAGTGAGTGAGTGAGTGAGTGAGTGAGTGAGTGAGTGAGTGAGTGAGTGAGTGAGTGAGTGAGTGAGTGAGTGAGTGAGGGATCAAGTGAACGAGTGAGTTTGAGTGAGTGAGTGAGTGAGTGAGTGAGTGAGTGAGTCAATGAGTGAGTGAGCGAGTGAGTGAGCGAGTTAAGGAGGGAGGGAGGGAGGGAGGGAATGAGTTAGTGAGTGAGTGACTGAGCGAAAGAGAGAGTGAGTGATAGAATGAGCGAGTGAGTAAGCGAGTGAGTGAGTGAGTGAGTGGAGTGCGCACGCAGGCACGTACGCACGCAATAATTCGACAGATTTGCTCGGAAACCGAATACACCACGAGAATGCTTGGCTTGGCGGGATATCCATGAGTCATTAGTCTTAGATATTTGGTAATATGAAGACTCCCGATGTTGCTCCAGGGCAAGGAAGGAGGTCGGGAAAGTGTATGGGCCGTGTCTATGGGCATATTGGGAGGCGACAAGATGATGGTCGGGAGCTCTCCGAAGCTTCTAATCAGGCAATTCTGCCATATACTATGTGCGTCCAAAAACATTCCACACATACAAATCAGAACGTGCCGAAGGAAATGAGCCCAATAATGATCGATTGCATGCATTAACAAGAGTACGAACGGGCTAATTAGCAAGCAAATAACATCCCATACATCTCTCGCGAGACTGAAAAAAAGGGCTTAAAACATTTTTTGAGCGCAATGTGATTCCGCGCCACTTCCACCACGAGCTCCCCGGTAAACAAGGAAATTACAAACTCAGCGTCCAGGCGCGCGTGTTGTAAAATGTTTTGCGGCAGGCAGCCCCCTTAACTGCCTATCAAGTTCAGGTGACCTAGTTCAGGCACGAGCCCGCTGTCATCACGCCCCTTTCACTCGGTGTTGAGGGACTACGAGGGAAGACGAGGCTTCGGACGACGAGGGAAGATCCCCGGACGGGCTCCCTAGCTGGGTTCCAGCGACACGCTGCCAGCCGTTCATGTGCGCTGAGCCGGGTCAAATTGCCTTCGCTTTCCGCGCCATCCGCCAGGGATGGGGAAGGAGGGGTCCCGACGTAATTTTCGGTTCCAAGCACGAGCGGCCGCATTAAATGCAGCGCGGTGCGAGTCAGCGCCGGGATAATTGCGGCGCGAGTTAGGTGTCTCCGGGGGCAGAAACTCCTTCCGGTTGGGCTTAGCGTTGCGGTGACGTCAGGTTGGGAAAGCGCGGGTTTTGTACGGGCCATCCGATGCATATGCAATGTGACGCCGAAGAAACGTGGTCGTCGTCTCATGGGACGATTGTCCGTGGCGGCTTAGATTTCGTCTTTTCGTAGAATGTCTCCACCGGTTAGGGTTAGCCAATGCGTCTGCGATCATTAAGGTTCGCGACGTGCTGCTTTGTACGTCATTGAAGTAGGGAAGTACGTCATTGAAGTAAGGCTCAACATTAATAAATGCAAAGTAATGCACGTATCGCGGAAGAGCTCTCCTAATTTTAATTACTGTATTTAAAATACCCTATTGCATTCAGTGAAATTATTTAAATATTTGGACATTTATATATCAAGCAACCTTTCTTGGGAACCGCATACTAAGTACACAACTGCTAACGCAAACCGAACACTTGGCTATCTAAGAATAAACTTTCGCAATATACCCTCATCGTTAAAACTACTCCTTTACAAAACATTAATTGTACCAAAGTTAGAGTACGCTGCCGCTTTCTGGGACACCGGTATTAATTGACTAACAACCGCAGTTGAAGCGGTACAAAATCGCTCGGCGCGTTCCATTTTAAGTAATTATCACCGTACTGCAAGCGTTTGAAATATGAAATCTACATTACTATTACCACATCTGTCGCTACGCCGCCAACTAATGCGCTTATGTTTGCTTCATAAAATATCCTATCATCCCACTTTACGCGATACCTTCCTGTCTAGTCCTTCCTACATTTCCCGACGCCTTGATCATCACCACAAGATCAGACCATTCGCATGCGACACCAACACCTTGCATCACACATTTTTCCCTCGCACGATAAGAGATTGGAACTACCTTCCCGAACAGCTAGTGTCCATACCTGATAATAAATTGTTTAAATCAGCCTTATCCGCCAACTTCTCTGTGTAAACACCTTCAACCATATTCTACACCTTTGTGTACATTGACCATGTCGTTTTGGCTGTTTATTGTTGTTCTGGCTGTTTAGTGTGTTTTTTAGTGCCGTTAAAATATGTGTCGACGCCTGAATACGCTATTCGTTGTAATACGCGACCGTGTATTAAATGCAGAGCATTTCTTTAACTCACAATGTCACCCGTTCTAGTTGTCCGTCGTAGTCCGCACCCCTACCCCTACACTATATAAAAAAATAATACTTACCGGCGCCTGGTTTCGATCCCACGACCCTGCGGGCGGAACGCAAGGTACATGGTGCTCTACCCACTGCGCCACAAAGCCGACACAGAATGGAGGGCTACGAACGCGCCTTATATCCTTGACTCATTCAAACTACGTCAAGAAGCTGCTGATACAACGCATTCACTACCTGTGGGCGGAACGCGAGGTACATGGTGCTCTTCCCACTGCGCCACAATAATCATACCCACCTGCTAATAAATGATGTCACGTGACCACGTAATTACGTCTCCTCATTTAATTACAATACAACAACCAACAGCAACAAGTGCAACAACATTAACGTAACGCAAACTACTTAACGTTGTGCGCCCCCGGAAATGCTCTGCATTTGATCGTGCCCCTCTCGAGGGGGATGTTTTAAATGCCGAGCATTTCTTTAACTCACGATGTCACCCGTTCTAGGCGTCCGTAGTAGTCCGCATCGCTCGCTACACTATATAAAAATTTCTTTTTTTTATTGTTAGTTTATTGAATATCGCCTTTGAATTGTACAATTCTGCGCATGTGCGTGTCTGTTTTTTGTGCCGTTGCAATTAGCGTCCTACCTTTCTTTTTTTGTTGTCCTTTTGTTTTCTTTTGACACCATGGTGCTCTGTATTCTTATGCGCGCGTATTGCTTTTTCAGTCGTGTAATCCTTCATTCTGTTGTTACATTTGTTTCTCCTGTACCTTAGTTGCATTCATCACACCCACTCCAATCTGTAACGCCCTACCCGGGCCTTGAGGGCACAGTAAACAACAAAAGATTTGATTGCAGGGTTTTACGCGCCGACGCAACGCAGGAGATGAGGCGCGCCGTGGTGGAGGGCTCCGGATTAATTTTTGACCGCGTGGGGATATTCAACGTGTGCCGAAACCTCGCACACACGGGCGTTTTTACTTTTCGCCTCCATCAAAAAAGCGTCCGCCGCGGCCGGGAATCCAACGCGCGACCTCGTGCTCAGCAGCGCAACGCCTTAGCCACTGAGACACCGCGGCGGGTGAAACAACAAAAGAAGTACTGTGAGAAGGTTTGTGCGTCCATCCCAGAAAACAAGTATAAATGGCTAGTGATGCTTTATGTGGGAGTAAATAGTGTGTCCCAAGATGGCGCGCATTAGCACTGCGACCAAAATTGCTTCATTTAGTCTAACCTTCGTACGTCTCTAATGAAGTGAACTGTTTTTTTTCCTCCTGTGTGGACATGCGCGTAGTTACGTACAATAAGCACATTTTATTTACTTCTCCTCCTCCTTTTCGCTTTCTCAGAATGGTTCCTTCTAATAGCTTCTAACCCGTAATGAGTTAACGCTCTCGTTTCACACAACAAATAGCTCGGCTACGATGGCGCTAACGTGTAATGTGATGTCAGGCTCAATCGGGAACCACACGCACAATCAAGACCACCTAATGTATACGCGCTTTCGTCTTCACTCCCTGTTGTTACGAGCTCTGTTTCTCGTCTTACGACCTGGTGACGATAGGGCTAACACGAACTCCAAGGTTCGGACGTCAGGATTTCCTTTGACGCACCTTCTAATCCTCTGTAACCATGAAAGGGGCTGTATGGCATCAAGTTTTCTGAGTCAGAGGACTTGAAGCTGCCGTTGTAAAAAACCCGTCCTTGGACATGCAGCAATCCATGGACGTGTGGGAATTTTTAGACATTCCTGAACATCCACACACGTCATGAAATAAACAATGAAGGAACGTGCAACGCGATAGCGCTATCGTTCCCCGTTCGCACTGCATTATCATTCGCTTGTCATATTATTGAGTCACACAATGACGTAATTGCCGTGACACACACTCCTCTACTTGTGCGGCGCTCGCGGGCGGCGCGAACTTTATGCTCCCACCAACACGCCATTTGTTGCGACCGGCGGCTTACACTCTTAGCCAAAAAGGATTAACGGGGCATCGGCGTTAGTCCTTTTGGGGACTAACTGCGTTGCCACTAGAATTAGTCCTTTTTGGGACTAACGGCAAGGGTACCAACTGTTAGTCCCTCTACACTTAGTCCCTTGATGGTTCAACTGTTGGTCCGCCATAAAGACTAACTGTTGGTCCCTTGCAGATCAACTGTTAGTCACCCCTGTTAGTCGACTGGAGACCAACCGTTGGTCCTCTGAGTATCAATCGTTAATCTTTCCCATTACTCTCCCTAGACCAATTGATGCTTTCAAGACTAAATGTTCATCCCTGCAAATGCTCCCCTCTGGATTAACCGTGCATACTAAAAGACGATGTGCTGGCTCGTGCAAGTACTCCATGAGTGACTGTCGTTCCATTAGACCGACAATTCAGAAGACAGGAGTAAACACAAGAGACCAGAAGCAGTATTTCTTGTCCACTTGTTCACGACAAAGTACTCACGACAAAGAAAATGTTACTTTCAAGCTTTTTATTGCAACACTGTGTGAGCAACATACACAACAAAAGTAAACCGTACTCTACTCTTGACGTTGGAGTCTCTATTTCGAAGGCCTGTACGGCACACCTTATTGAGGCGATGCGCCCAGTATTGGGCTATTCCGGGTATACATGGCTGCTGTCCTTGGCGCAAGCGTGCTCCACTTGTCTTGAGGTACTTGTCCGTTGAGAGGAGACAGCCATCCTCCGTGACGCTGTCGGCAATGGGCGTATGTCGTCACGCTCCTGCAGGAAATAAATAGGGCAACAAAACAAGTGTTAATCATGGTAGGACGCAAAATTGAGAAAAACGCAGTTTCCAGCAGCCCTAACAAGCATCCGTAAAAAGTACCTCAAAAAGCAAAAAGAAGCAAAATCAACGCTTTATGTAGTGCAGCCAAATGTGGCCTGTGAATTGCACTGAGTATAAGACTACGGATTAAGACCATGGCCACGGTAGTTAACAAGCGAAACTCAGACATTGTTGTTTTTCCGACTCCAGCAGAAAAGACGCCACTCAAACCAGCAATAGAACCTGGGGACTCATGCTCCCTCACTCAACGCATTGAACCACTGTATAAGGGCAACAGAAAATAGAAAGATTGCTCATTTCTCGCATGCAGGTTCGCTATCATTCTCAGAGGGTTACGTAGCACGAAACAAGGGCCTCTTCCCTCTCTTTCACAAGACATGTAGGGAAAGAGACGCTTCCTGTCAGCACCAGCTCTAAATCAAAATGGTTTGACGGCAATCAAAAATAAAAAGAAAACAGGAAGGAATATTTATTTATTGGAAGAAAACCTGCTTTCCTGCGCTGATGGTGCGGGTTTGTATAGAACAAGGTCATTATTGATTTCTGGCTGTGATGTCGGTGTCGAAGAATGCGTTTTTATTTCGAAAATGTATTAAGAGCCAAATTTTCTCAATGTTTAGTAAATTTAACAATGTTTAAGAAATAGCCTCGGGCGAAACAAACAAAACGGCGTCCTCTCAGCTTTCTGCATGGGGAGTGGCTATGGCTGCACGTTTTTATTTCCTCTTTGCGGACAGTTCACAGTGAATTCGTACGTGCACACAAAAAAAGGCTTTCAAAGAAAAGGGGCAAAAATGTTTGAGGCTGACCACGCTGCGAGCGCTTGACTACCAGTGAGGGAGCAACGAAAATGAAAAAAAGTGAAGGAAGCTTTCGGCTACGTTAGATGAGTCACGCGAGCGTGCGCCTGCTACTGTGAAATTCATGTGAAAGGCACGGGTGACGGGTGGGTGCGGGAAGGACTGCAGGACGAGAATGTTTCGTGAACGAGTTCCCCGAAAGCCAAACAATTTTGGGGGGGCGCGTTACTGCCAGTTAGGTTCGCTGTGGCGGCCACAAGGAGGGGCGGTACTGGAAAAGGGGCCATTAGATGACACTGTATTCTCAAAAAAAAAAAAAAAAAAAAACTTGCCGTGAGATACATAAAGATTCTACGATTTTGTTAGAGGATTTTTATTACGGCGGTCAGACCGCGCCTTCGAGGAAGACTTCATTTTGCCGTTCTGCTGTGGTCCGGCAGATTACAAGTTCGGGCTCCGCAAATTATGGAAAAAAATGCCTTACTCAGCCAATTTACATCAGATTTTAACCGTTTTTGTCTAGTTTTATTCTGGCCGTAGTTGCGGTTACGAGGGTGCAACTATTTTTGCCCTACTCAGCCTCAGAGTGTACGCGTCCGTTGCAGTTCCGGCGTTGTGCCAGACTTCTTGTAATTTTACTGCTTAAAATATCACGCTTTCATTTAAAATTTAATATGTCTGCGAGTAATTCTTGTGTCCTAACAGCACCATGTTGTTATTTTAGTGTTCATATGTTTGCCTAAAAAGTTAGAGCCCTTCAAGATTCTCGGCCACGTGTTAACCACGCTTTGACATTTCTGGCTATAAATGTATTAAAACTGCAATTTCAACAGAAAAGAAGTTAGCGGTTAGCTTCCTTTTTGTACGCTGCTCCTGCTGGGACGGTTATTTATGCGATTGGGCCACTTGTTTAAAGAGAAATCGCATTTTTACTATTTTAGGGTTAAGCAAAAAATTGGGTAAATATTGACCGACACAAATAAAAATTAGGTCGCCGTCGGCAGTAACGCACAGCGAATCGACTGGCGTTGGTTTTAAAAAAATAGCTGGCACTCTGATGCTACGATGCAAGCTCACGAACTTCAAAAAAAGGGCGAATGGGGAAAAGCGGTCGCCGCCGCAGCTCACCTTTCGCACGTCCGTCCCCGCTGGCCGCCGAACAAGTAGAAACAAATCGGAGGGCCCCCGCAAGGGGGAGCAACAGCAACGTTGCGGGAGCAAAGGGCGCTGTTAGTCTTTCCGTTGGTCCCATTCGCGTCTAGGGACCAACGCTTGGTCCCTTCATTTTGCACACGGCCCTAATCTTGGCGCGTTTGGTCTTTTGGGGACTAAATGTTCCTCGCGAGGCGTAATTGCTGCAGTTAGTCTTATTTTCTCCCATTTTGGCTAAGAGTGTACGTTCCCGGGGAGAGCAGTTGGCGCCGCAAGGTGGTACTACGGGATTTCTTCGCTTACGCTCATTTTCTGCTCACGGTCAACGCCGCCGATGGGGCCAGCTGTCGTGCGACACGGGACCCTTAACGCTGCCCGCCAAAACTAGCGTTCTGCAGCGCCACTAGATCACGGATGTTTCGGGTGAAGGAATCTTGGAATAATGCAACTTTTGGGTCGCACGGGCGGTTTTAGCACTCCACAAAAGATGAGTAAACGAGCTGCGGAAAAGGTCCGACTCAAGCGTTCACAAAATAGAGTGAGCGACCTTTTGAAAACTACTGCGAATACCTAAAAATAGGCTGCTTAGGCAAAAGTTTCAACGTAAAGATAATGATCCGTGATAAACATGCTTTCTGATACTTTTGAAGGTAGCGTAAAAGTCTGAGAATCATACATTCATGTCCCCCTTCCACACTAAAAAAAAAAAAAAAAAACAAACAGAAGAAATCTAGTGCACACGCCTGACTGCTCAAAGGTCCTGTGGCAACGCCATCAGGCTGAAAGCTTCCCCATTTGACACTTCATCGCATCCATCATCCTGTAACGAACTTTCTTTTGCGTCCCGCAATGACCCCCGTAATCAATCGTGGTATCCCGTGCTACACTGTAAGATATTTATCTCAACAAAAGCAGAAAAGCCCGTGGGATTCACTCATATAATTAAGGCATCCATTTTTTTTCACTGGCTCTGTTCTGTTTTTCACTGGCCCTAACTTGACTGGGGCAGTCTTCAATCACACGGCACTCACGGGGAAGATATCGAAGAGATCAACCGAAGTGCACTCAACTACTTCAAAAAATCAATAAATAAAAAAAATTGACGTCTTTTCCTGTCACACACGATCATCAACCTTCTCCGTCGTAACGTATCTATTCCGTCCACCCTTCGTTCTCATTGCCGAGTGGGTTTGTGCAAATCAAGCTGTACAGCCTTCGTCAAAATTTTGTGGGCCGAGCCGGAAACGCGCAGGTTGCAAAAAATTAACTGTACAAGCTTATGTCCAGAGCGAGGCTGAAAATTTTTATGCAGGGAAGCTAGAGAAAACACCTTTATTTCTTACTGCCTTAAAATATTTTGGTAAAGCTGATTCTTTGAATTCTTCGTGGATGAGAAGGCTCAGGATTGGCCGATGAAATTTTGACAAAGGGTCTACATAGTGAATGTATATTGTCCGTCTGTAAAATGCTAGTGGTGTGAAGACTGCCACAAATTCGCCATTGTAGCTTCTTTTGGCATCTGGGCGTACAGCAAATGGTCACTGACGACTGAGAGAAATTGTTTCAGAATAATTACAATGAGAAGTAACCCCTACAACCTGTGCCAACTTGCATAGTGTGTGTACCATTCCATGGACAGATTATCATTTCAAAAGGGCAAATAAACAACTGCTAATCTATAATAATCCGAATGCCTTTGATCTAACGTACTGAAGTGTTATTGCTACTACTGATGGTGTGATTTATTTTTTCTGTTTATTGCCCCAAATTACCTGTATTTTTCATGTACCAAGAGGTTTACGGCTAACATTGCACAGTCCACACAACTACCTACCCGTTCCCCTGGTGCTGTATCCCCCGAAATAGCATTTAACCCTGAAGGAATCGTTAAACTAATCACTGGCCTTAAGATATCTTCAGCGCCAGGATGTGACCAAATAACCCCCAAACTTTTAGTTAACACCGTCACAGTGGTTAGTGAGATTCTTTGCCTCATCTTCATGCAGTTCATTGAAACAAGCGAAATTCCAGACGATTGGAAGATAGGCCGAATAGTAGCGATCTTTAAAACAGGTGAGCGAACTAATCCAGCAAACTACCGCCCGATTTCCCTGACTAGCATTCCTTCTAAATTACTGTAACACATTATATCTTCTCACATCGCGACTCACCTTGAATCAATAAATTTCTTCTATAACCACCAGCACGGTTTCCGAAAGCACTTCTCATGCGAGACCCAATTGGCCGAGTTTACCCACGACCTACTAAAAAGCATGGATGATAACCTTCAGATTGATGCCATATTCCTTGATTTTTCCAAAGCTTTTGATCGCGTACCACATAATATATTACTTAGCAAAATTCATTCACTTGGCATTGCACCGAATATTGTCTCCTGGGTTGAACATTTCCTCTCTAACCGTAAACAATTCACCTCTGCCAATAATCATAACTCCTGTTTAACTAACGTATCATCAGGCGTCGCTCAGGGCGCAGTCTTATCACCACTTCTATTTTTAATATTTATAAACGACCTGCCAACAAATCTTCAAACAAAACTAAGACTATTTGCAGACGACTGTGTCATATACTCCCCCATTCACAGCATTGAAAACAGTACTAAACTACAACAAGACCTCGACACAGTTGCGCTATGGTGCCAAGACTCATCAATGCCGTTAAACCTAACCAAATGCAAATCGATGTCATTTTCCCGTAAGCGCGCCACTGTTCATCATACCTACTTTATCAATTCGCTTCCTCTCGATTCGGCTTCCTCATACAAGTATCTCGGTGTGCACATGTACCCATCTCTTTCATTTGCCCCGCACGTGCAGTCCATCTGCTCAGACGCTCTGCGCACGCTTGGCTTTCCGCGCCGTAATCTAAAATCTGCATCTCCTGACGTTAAAAAACTAGCATACTTAACATACGTACGCCCAAAGCTCGAATACGCATCGTCCATTTGGAATCCATCCCAGGCATATCTCACTAACAAACTAGAATCAGTCCAAAACCGCACAGCCCGCTTTATAACTTCACAGTTCTCCAGAGATATCAGCGTCACCGCCCTAAAACAATCAATCGAACTGCCATCTCTCGCGTCCCGCCGCCTAATCTCACGCCTATGCCTCCTGCACAGTTTCTTTTTCCACCCGAAATCAAGACACGAACTTTTACAGCCTCCTAACAGAACTTCTTCTCGCATTAACCATTCTAACCCTATTGCACGAATCAACGGCCGTACATCCGCAATGAACGACTCATTTTTCCCCCAAGCAATTACACTTTGGAATCACCTCCCCGACAACATTGTTGCCAAACCTGACCGCACATCATTCCGCGCAAAATTGGAATCTCACTTTGATTCCACCCAATAACCCGTGGCTGCAGATATATCCTACCAGCGTACTGTATGTATAATTTTTTTTTGCGAAGTTGTTTGTACTCTAATTCCCAGTCAAAGCGTTTCTTTTGTTTGTTGCTTGATTCGTTTTTGTTGTCCTTCTTGACCAAACTACCATATGCGTATTTAGAACTGTATTGTTTATAATAATTTGTTCATATTGAATTGTATTGTTGTCTTTTTTGTTGTCCTTATTGAATTGTATTGTTGTGTTTTTGTTGTCCTTCTTGACCAAACTACCATATGCGTATTTAGAACTGTATTGTTTATAGTAATTTGTTCATATTGAATATCATATTGAATTGTACACCCCCTAATGTAATGCCCTCGGGCCTTTAAGGATGCAATAAATGAAAAAATATGTCCGTGTATTCTTTACTACTGTTGCTAGGATTGAATGAATCGTGTTGATTTCAATACATTTATTCACTGTCGCTTTATGTGTAAACGCGAGGCATTGACACCGTCATGAGATGTTCGGATCTCGTTTTGCCTTGACTCGTGAGAATATGTAATTATGTCGAAATAAAATATTTCATTTGAATTTATTTGATTTGCATAGAAATTACAGCGTGGAAGGGATCAGGGGCGCGCGCAGTGCAAGCACGGTGTAATGAGTGAAGGTACTCGGGCAGTGCGCCACTGGACTTCGCAAGGGTCAGACGTGTGTGAAGGGACTTCCAGTGAAGGTGTGCTTCCGGGGACTTGCTGTCTTTGTTGGTAACCACAGCCGGGTGCTAGGACCTCGGTACGACACAACGGACCACAGTGTCTGGAATAAATATTTCTGACAGCCTCACAGCAGTGGTCATCCAATGACGGAGAAAATTCCGGATTTGGGAAAACGAGCGAACCACCCGCCATTAAGTTTTGTCCTGTAGCTTCGTAAACGTTTTTTTGGCAAATAACCGTACAATTCTGATTCGAAACTTCAGGCAGTCGAGTCTTTAGTGCAATTGCGTTAGTACGGTGCGCAACACCCTTGTCTATAACACTGAGTTCAACTTCATTTGGTTACATCTCAAAACTGTGGACTCAAACTTGTCACAAAAAACGTTGAGGTTGAAATAAATGGTCTAGACTTCAGAATGACGTAATAGTTTTCTTCAAATGTTTTTCGGCCGAGGCGAGATCAGGCTTTAAGTACAAAACCTTTGTTATAGACAAGGGTGTTGACTCTGTACATAGCAAACGCCTACAAAATAAAGCAGAGCTGGAAAAAACTGAAACTACACCAACCAGAAATTCTTCAACAGCACAGCGTATGTACCTACCCCCGAAAACCGACCCCTTTGATCAAACGAAGTCCTCGTAGCGAGTGGGCAATCAGGTGAATGTTAGCCAAAACAAAATCTACAATAGCACTTCTACCTACAAGGACGCATACAAAAATTTGACAAGAAATGATGGCCCGTCGACGTGTTGCGTCAGGATGTCCCATATGTTATATCCGGCAGGAGCCCATTCCGCAGTGACTGCTTACCAATTTTTCTCCTAGCATATCACGTGTCGACGGCTGCGCAAAAAATACGCCCGTTGGCATGTACGTGTGTTCGTGCTTCATACCATCAGAACAGTTAAAAGGCCTACTCAGACAAACTTTTTAAGAGGAATATTATCTGGGGCCATACGAAACGCCTTCAATCTGCTGTATATTTAGGTTCTGAAAATATGAGATGTTGCATCCCATTTCTCAGCGTAATGCGGTGTTCGGCATTGAGCGAGTGGCAAAGATTAGTGCATGTGGCTACTATGCCGCCTCTATGCGTGCCAGCGATGTCACACTTATACGTGTGCTACAAAAGCCGGCAGCTCATTTAGAGTGTCTTCTTGTACTTCGTAGTGATGCCAGACGATGCGCCGAATAAAGCATTAAGCCAGTGCTGCCAAGTCGCCCTGCTTCTATTATTCCCAATTCCACCATATCGTGGTTGCCGAAGAGGTACTTGTCCAGCCTATTATAGAACAAAGCTTAACGCACGGCAGGCACACTAAGTTACTGAGGGCTGATATGCCGCTACTGAGTTGTGACGTGAACAAAGGTTAGTTGTTCAAAATAAGTGGTATGAACGCGGACGTAGCTGACTTCCCACACCCACCGACGCAAATGCGGTAGTGAAAAGATAATACACAATATATTATATAAACCCTCGTAACCATTCCACGCTGCAATGAACACGCAATGAACATTTTGCAATGAACAGCTGCAATGGACATTTTGTTCATTTTTAAACGTACCGTTTTTTCTGTTCTCTTCAAGAGGAACCACGAGCAAAATAGTTGTAGCGACAACGAAAACTCGCAATGAGCCCGTCGGGGAATCGCATTTCACGAGCGTTCTGTCCGTTGCATCCCATCGTCCCCAGATCCAGATTTGTACCACGTGCTTACGGCATAAGTAGAACCCGGAACCCATCTGCTGGCTGTCACTAACCGGGTGTTTGAGCTACACAACGCCTACACGAGCCGCCCTCCACTGTCAGAGTTGAAACATGGGCAACATTTCCGGCTGAATGATCGTGGATAACCTTAACTTGCCGTACGAAAAGGGAGGAGCGCGCCACTGTTCGACGAAGACGCGAGGCTTCCCCATTTGTCTATCTTTTATTTTCATGTTTCGCCGTCAACGACGATCTCTCGCAGCGAGATCGCGTTGATTTCCTCTCTTGCCGGCGTCTTTTGACACGCTCCCCACGTCGTCGTTGAATAAGATTGAAGAAGACTGATGACACCGGGTCCGGGAAGGATCATTATGCGTAGTGCTTCTTCCCAGGGCCCTTCATTCCCTTTTCCAAGCCTCGCTTCCCAACTGCACACGAAAGCGAAGACTGTTTTATGTTTACTCCTTAGCATCGTCGAGGAACTGTCTGCTCTTCGCGCGGCCTCGTCGAGCCTCAAAGAGAATGTTGATGGGTCTCGTGGGACACTGGCGCGCTGCTTCTCGCTCGCAAGATTCTGCGCACGTTGACAGGCCTTCCGTTCTTTCCGCATGATGCGCTTACGAGCTTTCTCCCGGTTAATTCTTACCCCCCCGGTAACCATCATCTTTTGTACTTCTTCGGAGGCATGTCCGTTTTGGGCTGCTGCTCTCGCGTTTCTGGACCGCTTCACGGTTCGTTCTGGATGCAGCACAAAGTCAAGGGTCGAAGACCTCGGTTGTAAACAAGGTGCTAGGCACGCGAGAGAGAGAGAGAGAGAGAGAGAGAGAGTTAGAGCACTAATGTCTGGCGTGTTTCTATTTCAAGAATTTAGTTATTCTTTTTCCTTGGAAGCGCTGCTGTTGTCCCAGCTGAGGACTGGCATAATCGCTTCACAGCGTTAGCTTCTCTTCAAAGACGCTTTGCAATGTTCCAGCGGGTGTATATAAAGGCACTTCCGGAACTGGATGTGTACTCGGTCAAGCGTCGCTTGTGTTGCAAAACCCAGCCGTAACAGGCAGCGCTGTATACTTGCTCTAGCGTAGTGTAAAGTTACATTTGCAATACTATACGCCCTTACTGCTTGTGTATTTTAACCCGGAAGTGTTTTATTCCCGGATACACAAACATTTCAGTGACGTAATATCTGTCACGGAAATGACGCCAGTACAACGAAGCAAGCGGCCTGTAAAGGGTGCACCCCTGCACACAGGGTCTTCTTGCGGGTAAGCAACCTTTAGAACCAAACAATACGTTTTACTTAGGGTTGTTTGTTTTCGGGCTTTATATTTTAACACGAAAGTATTTTATTCCGAGATACACCAAGATTTCACTAACGTCATATCTGTCGCGGAAATGACGCCGGTACACCTTTGCCGAAGCGACCAGCCAGCAGGACGTCCAGCCAAGCACACCCACACGACAGCCGCCGACCCAAAAATCATGCTCAGCTGCAGATTTCGCTGCACATTTCACTTTCGTGTTTTACCGATTTCTATGAGGGAGGCATCAACCACAGTTTTTCCATTCGAGTTGTGACTGTCGAATTTCGTTCATAGGTGGTTTGTTCGTAAAACTTCACTCGCAATCACCGTCTTGCCTGTTTGTCGCCTCTTTGCCGGAATCTGTCCTCACCCCATTACCGTCCCAACGTCCCCGCATTCAGACCCGGAAGGGTGGAGACTTCATTACTGCCTAAATCTACAGTTTCTCCTTCGCTGTGAACACTCCCTCGCGATGTGTCCGCAATCTTCGCAACTTTTCAGCTGCCACTCTCTCCCAGAGAAGCCCTTCGGCCCGCCATGTCTTCGGGGCCCGTCTGCGAAAGCAATCTGGCCACTGCGGCTATTGATCTCCGATGTCGCTACCCGCGAGCCGCCTTCGCGCGCTAATGAACGCGACCCGCGCACGGCGGTGCTATTGGGACTAACGGCAACCGTGCGTTCGTCCTAAATGATCCGCTGCGGCCGCCTCGGCGCATGGCGGCTTCGGCGGAATGCCCGCGGTCTTCTTCGCCTTCCAAGTGAGGCCTCGAGATGAAGGATTTAATGAATCCCTTAATGACTGCGCCCCAAGTGCCTCGCCGATGGTGGAGGATCTCCGTGGCCCCGCTTGACCTTTCGCGCTCGGCACGCGCCAATTTTCTTTTTCTTACGTCTTGCGGAGGTCGGCGTCCTTTAGCGTTCTCGAGCTCAATCAGGGCAAAAACTGGAACACAGCGCTCAGCACGTGCGGGTGGCAGTATTTTGGAACTCGGAAGCAAAAGGCGTGTTGTGTTGGGGCAGCGTGAATACTGCGAAAACAAACAAAATACGGTACGGCAATAAAGCTGTTTTGAAGCTTTAAACACTGTGTGGGCGTGCTTTCCCAAAATTTTATTTATAATTTATGTAACTCCCCTCCTCCCCCCCCCCCCGACCCCTAAGGAGACTGATGTGCGAGGGCATCAGCTGTAGGATGCAGCCAACGCATTACGACAGGGGGCATATAAGGCAACGCATCTGTTAAAACAAAGTAGACTATACCGTCCCTTCGGTTAAGACATTAAAGCCGTTCCAGTCAATGTGAAAGCTGTCGGAAGGGCAGAGGAGTGATTCGCCAAAATGGGTTGCAGCGCCGTCACCCGCTGCCATCCAGTGCATTTCAAATTTCCCGCCTTCGCAGGGCTCGCGCGCACCCTGCCTGAAACTGCGCCAGTGGGAGTTCTGCTCTTTTTGTGCTTGCTTTAATTTGGTATGCTGGAGCTCCTTTGCGTCATTTGGAACGCACCATTTTTTTCTTGCGCGGGTGGAGCCTTTCTGCATTATTTCGAACGCGCCATTTTTTTCTTGCGCAGCTGGAGCCTTTGTTCGTCATTTCGAACGCGCCATTTTTTTTTCTTGCGCGGCCGCTTTTTCCGCTAACAATCGTAAAAACCAACCCAACGAGCGTTCCTAACTAAATTAACGCGGGGGCAGGCGGTTATATGCGCAGATTTCGCCTGAAATGTACCCGCAGTTTTTTTTTTTTTTTTTTTTTTGCGCTAAGCAACGAGGAGATGTAAAACAAGCGCCAGTGGTTGACGAGGTTCGAACGGTTGTGATTATTTAAACCGCGTGGTTTTCGAAGCCTCCGCGTGACTCCCTGACGACGATACCCAAGGCTTTACTGGGGTCCGTTATCTCGGTGCGCCGCCTGATTCCTGCAGCCGCATCGACCGTTATAGCGAGCTGCGACGGCAAGGCGACCCCACAAAGTGCCCTGCGATTAAAAGTTTAGAGAAGCGCGAAGGCTTTTACACACCAAAACTGCGCCAAATGCGCGTCAAAACCAGTGGAAAAAGTGCGCGCAACATTCGCTGAAAGTGCGTCCAATCGATCGTCAAGCCTTGAAAGACCCAAATCGCAAACGAAGGACGAACCCATGCGACGATTTTTCGCACACTGAGTAAATGCACCTACGAACGATCTGAATGTATACCGATACGTGGTTAATGAGATCAAGGTATACTATTGTACTCATTCTTCATGATTGATGTGTGTATTCTCCTATCAAGACCCGTTGTTTTTTCGCGATTTTCAAGTAGAAGTTTTGACACAATGGGAAGCCCGGTGTCAGGCATGCGCAGTGTGTACAGAGATATTATCAGAACATTTCGGTCAACCAACCGGTCAATGGGGAAATGTATTAGTTTTCTGGCAGAACAACGTTAGTCCTACTGAGAAAGCTTTCGCTTTAAAATAATGTGTGCGGCACACAAACTCGAGAGCGTAGGCATTTATGCGCCCAAAAATGCACCCCCGACGGAACCAGCGAACTACATCGTTGATACATGACAAAGTCGACAACGATATAGTTCGAATTTAAATTGTCAGGGTTCAACGAGCTGCGCTACGCCTGGGCTATGAAGCGCGCCGTAGCTGAGGGCTCCGGATTAATTTCGACATCCTGGGTTTTTTATGGTACGCCGAAATTTCGAAACACGGGCATTTTTGCTTTTTGCCTCCATCTCAAAATGGGTCACCACGGAAAACGAAACAGTTTCATACAAACACATCAGAGCTACCATTTACACATCCGAAGAAAAACACCTCAAAATGACACCTGACGTGCTCCCGGCAACGCATGGTGCCCCCAGTTTACCTCAGAATTCACCTGGTTCCTAGTCACATTTAGATTAATTGTTCAAAAGCGGTGAGTGCATCGATGCTAGACATCCGCAGTTGCGTTCATCGAGGCATCCTGGATAAAATGCACGAATGGGGGTAGCTACATTGACCTATTTACTACGAATACCTTATGGGTTCGCTCAGCGTATCGTCTGCTACCAGACTAGCAATGATTGGTTAGACATTGCGAGAGGTGACGCAGATGTCTCATGCAGCGCTGTACACTTTAATTTTATTTAAATAACTTTTTGGTAGCCATCATGTTAAGGAAAAGGGAACTTTGTGATTACGGATACTTGCGAAGACCGAGGGAACCCCATTCCCCAAACCCTGCAAGCTTATTGTCATCACTTTGCTATTATTTCTTCTAAACGTAAAGGCGAAATTTCAGTTGGTGTAGAATTAGTAGAGTTGGCAGCCACAGACTATTGCTTTGTATTGCTTGGTGTGTGGTATTTCGGCTTCGTGGTGGTCGCACTTCCTCGTATTGCTTGGGTGTGATTGGTGAGCTCAGAGGCTATTTTTGCTAAGGTCGGGGTACCCCGGTGCAGAAAATGCTGTTACGTTGAATGAGAGTCTTCGGTTTCAGTAGTTCCTCCTGGCATCTAGGTTTAGCGTTGGTGTGTGGGATGAGTGTCTCGGACGTCTGCTGGACACTGAACAAGGTTGCGAGTTATGACAGATAAAGGCCAGTTTGTGCATCGAAGACTACGGCTACCGGAACATTTGAACTTAACATGAACTCGTCAGCCAACCAGCTCGCCAACCTGCATTTGTGATATTGCAGCACCTGATTTACTCGTGGATCGGTAGAAGGTTCAGTGCCATTTGGGCCGCAGGTTTGCATCGGCGCATTAAGCCATACCAGTACAGAAAACTCCATCGTATGTTTTCAAAATACAAACCCCTGTTAATATTTGTTAGTGTTGCCGCAGTATGTTATCTTTCGTGTTGCAGGTTTGTGCCTTAGGTAATAAGGGCAGACCACAAATCCTAATACCATTGCGCGATATTCTGCCCATTTTGTAATTGTCGACTGTGGTTGTTTGATAAATATAATACACCGCTGTGCAAAATTCTGTTACATGTTCTCACAGCTGCCCTTCCACCTTTCTTGCACAGGTGGGGCACTGGACGCCCAGGGACAACGTTACAGTGGAAGACAACGTCACCTCGGACTACGATTCGCTTCTTATCAAGGACAAGACTTTGATAGTGACCACCGTTCTAGTAAGTTACTAAACGATCAACGATCTTCTCTGGCAAAATTTTCGGTACAGAAATAAAGGCAACCATCCCCTTTAAAGGGGCCGTGCGCACAAAATAAAAGTTCGTTGTATTCAAAATATATGGTGTTTCATAGTGCCACTAGCGTTTGACCGGCATAAAACCTTTTGTTCACTGAGAAATTAAGCATTTCAAACCAACATTTTAATTCTCCAGCTAATCATAGATTTCGGGAGGTCAGTGATGACATTTCCAAGGAAAATACCAAAGCGCTGCTGGGGAGGGCGAAACGTCTTCTTGTTTGCCACGTCCTTTCACAGATAGCGCCAAAACATTGCAAGGAGGCGGTATTTTGGCAATTAGTGCGAGACAAAAATAAACCCCGTAAGTTGAAGGTGAAATAGAAAAACAAATGCAATAAATTTTTAATCAACTACATAAATATGCCGGGGCGCAGAAAGCCTGATAAGTTGGCGGAAATTTAAAACCAACTTGAATGGGAAGAAATAAACGTGTACGCCTTGGCTGAGACTCACCTCAGAGACCTAGAAGCCCCGCATTTCATAGACAAATATGTCTGGGAAGAATCCAACAGGACCGCAGAAGTTAGCACAGAGGGAGGTGTTTGCATGCTTATTAAACAAGGAACCGGCTGGCAGAGAGTGCATGAAAGCTGTAAAGAGCATCTATGGGGTGAAAGCACGCTAGCGGGAAAAAAATACATGGTTAGGAATTGTGTATCTGTGGACCGGCAGCGGCGCTAGGGAGGAAAATGAGCAAATGGTAAACTGTCTGAGAAGAGATATAAACGAGTTTAAATATTAGGGTGAAATAATCTTAGTTGGAGTTATGAGTGCGCACATAGAAGATTTGGATGGACACACAAGTCAAAATAATTCTATAGGGATACATCTATGTGAGGGGAACTGGCTAGTAATAGTAAACGCAGAGAAAAATTGTGACGGACAAATAACGTGGAAAAGCTGTCAGTTTAGCTTAGACTATAGTCTAGTCTCCGTGACAGTATACGAAGGGTTGTGGGAAATGAGGATAGATGAAACCAGAACAGACAGCTTAGGAAGTGACCACAAACGGCTTACCTTGCACTGTGGAGGCGCAACTCGGAGAAACTTAGAAATCCGTACAGCCAGAGGAACGGATTTGAACTGAGAACAGTTAAGATCACCGGGAATATGATAAACGACGAAATCAATCTGTACTGATGCAAAATTGGCAGTTCAATGAATTGATCGGGTTCATAAAGCATAAGATGGATAAAGCCAAGCAACGAAATTGATGGAAAGGGAAGAGAAAGCCGAGAAGCTGGTCGAAGAAGGATATAAAAGAGGTTATTGAGCGGCGAAAAAAGGCGGCGGGAGAACATAGAGATGCTAAAAGAACTGCTTTGGTGCTTGTGTTTGTCCCGTGCGTCCCCGTCTGAATTTTTGCGCTTGAAATTCGTACAATCGATTACCAACTAGCTCGAACTCACACGTCATTGAAAAGAGCTGATAAGTAACCGGAGGTACTAAAGAAAAAATTGGATAGCTACCGGGAGAAAAATCTCGAAATGCAGAAAATGGTGCAACTAAAAATCAAGCAAGAAAGGGAACAATGGATGTCAGAAATACGGAAGAAGGACAAGAGCGCAGCCAAGTTTTGAAACCATGTAAAATTCCTAAGCTCAAAAAACGATATCCATCAAAAATTTTTGATTGATAAGGAGGGGAAACATTTTCAAGGATAGAAAGCATTGGCGAATATTCATCGAGGGATTAGTGATAAGTTTAGGGGAGTAGAGGCAAGGAAGCTTCACCAATAACAAGAGCGCCACAGAAGACTGCGGAAAGGGAAATAAATTTAAGCAACCTGGATTGGAAAAAATCAAAGCAAAAGGTTTCCCTCCAAACAGCAGTGGGCCCGGACGGAATACCAATGCAGATGAAAAACGTGCTTGGACTAAAAAGTAAGGCATCGTTTATCAGTGCAATATATGAGGTGATACAAACCAAGCAAATACCGGAGGATTGGCTAGAAAGTAGGATGAATGTAATATATGAAGGCAGGAGCAACAAAGCCAGTATTGATTAATACAGACTGCTCACAGTAACGTCAGTGGTGTATAGATCCGTATTGCAGGCGATAAAATCAGAAATTCAAGCACGAATGGAAGAATATAAAATCTTTGGGGTACTTCAGAATGGAGGTAGACAGGGCAGGTGCTTGGATGATAATTTTTTCGTGATAACACAGTGCATTGAAATTGCGAAAGCTCAGAATACACCATTATGAGTTGCGTTCTTGGGCATTAAAGGGGCGTATGGCAACGTAAACAGAGAACTGCTGTGTAGAATGCTGAAACTCCAGGGATTAGATGACGAGTTAATACAGTTCCTTATAGCAATCTGTAAAAATAATAGATTGCACCTGGCATGGGAAGGTAAGAAATGCGCAAAGAAGGCAAACACCCATCGAGGACTGAAACAGGGATGGGATGCCTTTTGAGCCCAACACTGTTAGGGTTAGACAAAAAAAAAAAACTCGATACATGTCAATTAGGGTTCAACCCAACGCCTATGTTGCAAGGCAAAGTGGTTCAACAGCGTATTCCCGGGATGTTATACGCATAATACATCGTTCTTTTAGCTGATAGCCAGAGCGATACGCAACAGCTCATAAATATTAGTGGCAAGGAAGCCACAGACCTCGAATTAAATTTTAGCACTAAAAAAATTGGGAATAATTGTCTTCAATGACTCTAGCACTGACGCAGTGTCTTTCCAGCACGGTGAATTACCCAGAGTCTAGGAATATAAATATTTGGGAGTGTGGATAAACGAAGGGGACAACTATTAAAGGACCACCAGGAACAACTTAATAGTAAAGGAAAGCGAAACGCAGCTATAACGAAGCATAGAGCTGGGTGGGTGGTATAGCAAATATGAGGTAGTGAGAGGAATGTGGAAAGGAGTAATGGACCCGGGCCTCACATTTGCGGAAGCAGTACTCTGCTTAAACATCAGACGTTCTATCAGGCCTTGAAGTGAACCCGAGAACGGTAGGCCGTTTGGACTTAGGAGCGCGTCTAAAAACAACTAACGAAGCAGTGCAGGGAGATATGGGCTGGGGGACGTTTGAAGTTCGAGAAGCTAACAGAAAATAATGTTTTGAGAGGAGGTTGAGGTGCGATAGATCAAATTTGTGGACAACTAAAGCTTTTAAGTACCTATACATTAAAAATGTGGACATGCAGTGGCTAAGGAACACTGGAAGGCCAACGATGAAATACGGAAAGAATAGAGGAGAACCAAAGACAGCCAAGGTAAGCAATAAACAATCAAGGCAGATAGAAACAAAAAGATGAAGAGAAAGAATGGAAACTAAAACGTCGTTAGAGATGTACAGGGCAGAGAAATCGACATCACAAAGAAAAATTTCAGCGCTTTGCTTCTGAGGCTAGAGCATGTTGCTTGAAAGCTAATATCTTTGTGGGGAAGTATACACAAAATGAGGGGGTATGCGTGGTCTGCGAAAAAGAAACAGAATCTATGTGGCACACAGTGCTAAAATGTGAGTGTATCCATCCAAATCTACGCGAGGGAAATATTCGGCTCACAAGAAGTCCTGATATTTAATGGTTGCAATAAGGAGTTAACTTCAAGGCTGTCGAGGCGACGAAAACAAGATCAGAATGCTGGCGAACGAAAAGCATAAAGGGGAATATTGACCAGGACAGCATCCACCTGCAACAGAAACAAAGCATTTTGCCTGCCCTAAGAGCAGCACTAGTATTAAACTAAGAGTATAAAACATAGATATATTAGTTCTTTTACCAAGGGGATACCACAAGCAATCAATCAATAATTCAAGGAGCCGCTGTCCACACTTGCTCTGTTTCAGACCGGATTGTACTTCGCTTACATTTGTTACTGTTTGAAGTAACCGTTCGTGAAAATCTGGGTATGCTCTACAGAAAAGGTCACGTAAGTGGCGATGCCGTTTATGCCAGTTAACCATCGTCGTGTCAGACAAGCCCAATACGCCCGATGCCTGGGCAGCTTGGCCGTCAAAGTACACGCCATACGCGCTGGTGCTTTTACGTTTTATAAAAGCATCAGAGCGTATGGCGCGCACCTATTTGTTGCGTAAACTTCCTTGTTTGCCAAATTATTCTTACAGCCATGAAAAGAATGTGCCCTAAATTTAAGCGCAAATAGCTCGTTCTGCATGCTTATGAGCCCTGGCTAGCTTGCGTTTGCTTTAGCGGCCCCAGCTACTGGCACAGCTGGGGCCGCTGTGCATTCCTAATTATTTCCTGTTCATTCCTAACAGGAATTCCTGTTCACTCCTAATTATTTAGGTTATTTGAGTGAATTTCGCGTTAAAAGTGGTGTCAGTGTTAGTCTAACGAGGCAATCTTTCGAATGAACCAAGCTTGAATTTTGTCTGCATAGCGCAGTTAAGAATTGACGATAAAAACGATCATGACATACATGAACGCTTCGTTCTTACGACGAAAATAGCCTTTATTTTTAAATGAAACCTGGAGAACCAGACACGAAACAACGATTGTAAAATTTTGCGAGAAATAAAACGGGCTTTTCAGGAGCTTTTCTGAAAAATAAAACCTTGAGAAGCAGAGACTATTACGAACGTCCATCTTTGCGATAAAAAATAGGATCTTGTGCAAAAGGAAATCTTCAGAACCAGCAATGCTACGGCGAGCGTTTCGCAATTAAGCGAAAAAAAAAACTTACTCAGATTGACCTTCACTGAAGCGATTGGGCAGCGAAGACGTAAAGTACCAATAACACGTATTTCAAAAATGACTGACAAATGCCCTACGAATGGCTGTTTGACAATAATTATTTTACGAGCGTATTGATAGAGTGCTGTCCAGTCAAACGAGAGACGAACTACTGGTACAAAAATACACAATTATCGCTTTCTTGCAGTTCAGCCTACTTATTAGTCAATAAGGTAAACGACACTTGGGTACACTACAGTTATATGCGCTTCAGCTAATATGTATGTCTTCAATTTGCACAAAA
The DNA here is from genome assembly GCF_048455015.1 of Haemaphysalis longicornis. Classification (NCBI taxonomy): domain Eukaryota; kingdom Metazoa; phylum Arthropoda; class Arachnida; order Ixodida; family Ixodidae; genus Haemaphysalis; species Haemaphysalis longicornis. Next base: position 89,978,017 of record NW_027526460.1, on the reverse strand, counting down.
ACGTGTTCTGGGGAAATGGGGGCTCGTCACGAAGAATGGGAAAACGGCTTGAACGCGTTAGTGTTCAGCCATCGGCACTAACTCCTTTTTCTTATTTTGCTCTTAGACCGACCCGTACATGATGCTCAAGGAGTCGGCGGAGGACCTGCAAGGCAACAACCGCTTCGAGGGCTACTGTGTAGATCTTCTCAAGGAACTATCCCAGCAGTTGAACTTCAAGTACGAGATCCGCCTGGTCAAGGACAGAGCGTACGGCTTACAGAACGAAAGCGGAGACTGGAACGGAATGATCGGAGAAGTGGTCACCGGGGTAAGCTCGTTTTGCTTCTCGCGTATGCGCATCAACATTCTTAAGCGACATCGCAGGACTGTCTAAATGTTTGGACTGTGCCTACCTAAATACCAAATGACCTACAACTTCTGCAAACGTCGTGTAGGCGCGACAAACACGTGAAATGCAATGACTAATTCAGTTGTGTATGAGAATCAAAAAGTACAGAATATTTATCTAATGCGAGAACAGTGGTTACTTTGAGTACTTCACCTGTCTTACTTTCTGCTGGCGCTTACCTGTTCACGGGGAGGTAAGGACGTTAAGCTTGGCTAGTTATTTTGGGCTGCTACTTGATACTGAGGAGATTGTATAAGCGCTGGATACGCGGGCAGCTAGCGTTCGTCCTATTTCTTCCCTGCGCCCCATGTTTCAGCTCTAGCAGAATATCAACAGTTTCCACAGAGGTTTAGAATACAGATGCACGTTACTTGACACAGAGGTTATTGTGCATCAGTGAATGAAATGGCGATTGGTATGTAGATTCTAACGATTTCTGAAGCACGTGTGTATACACGCACTGACAATTTCAGCCTGAACGAAGAACAAAGACGGTAGAAGGGAAACACACGGACACAATGCTGACTTACAACTGAGTGTGCTAACAATAAAGTGCACGTATATGCACGAAACATAGCGCAACGTTGAGAAATAGCACCGTTCCTTCACCCCCGGAGATCAATTCACAGGATATTGCGCGAGAAGTTTCATTTCTTTTTTTGTCGATCCCACGGAAGCTGTGCTGACTCAGGTGTCCCCTTTCTTGTTGATAACAGCAGCCTCGACAACTTCACGTGCGAGGCGATCGTGTTTATTGCCGAAGAGCGTCGATTTCGTCGATCTACGCTATATCTACGCTAAATCTTTCAAGGCCATTCATCGCCCCGTACTGACCTTCAGCCGGAGCGCAAGCTGGGCTTTTTTTATCGCTTCGTTTGCTAGCATCCTGCCCCCTGCGGCACCACGTGACTAGACAACGGTGAAACGGCTGGTTCGCTTTGGGACGTGTCGCACGGCAGCGCCTGTGCCGGCTGTACGTGCGAGTTTGAGCAAACGTACCGCGCATAGGCGAGGCTTTAACGACTGATACTGTGCTGACTGGGTTTACAGGAACAAAGCCCAGGGGAACAAGCAATGCACTTGCACGAAAGCACTGATTGGCCGGCTACTTTGCAGGAGCTAGTGTCACTAGATAAGGTTCCAGAGTATCGGCACTCTTTTCTCCTATACCTCCGTGCGGCCGCCGTGGTCATTGGTCAGTTAGCTTCACGGGACTTTTGTTTATACTGCGATGGTTGATGGGCACCGCTATTTTGCTGTTTCTACGTTTTATGTCTGTCAACTGTGATAGTCTCAGTTTGTCGTTCCTGCTCTGCGGCTGCGCGTGACTGGCGTCGTTCCGAACGCGAATCAAAGATAACGCGCCTCGCAGCATTTCAGCAGCAGAAGTGTGACCGAAGATGCTGTGTCGCTGCATCTTCGGCAGTGTTATTTACAGACGACCTCGTCAAAGTTAACAGTGAGGCCGAAGAAGCGGCAATCTGGAAACACTGATAAACATTAAAATGACCTCCGTTGCTCCCTCGCATGCCGCAGTGATGGTACTGTTATCTTATCTAGTGACACTAGTCAGAGCTATCGTGAACTAGAATACTGTAAAAGTGGTAAAAGCAAGGAAATTTTCAAGAGATGCACTGACGCCAACAAACTGGAAATCCACATGCGGTGCTGCTGTATAATACCTAGGGAGAAATAGTGCAGTGAATACAGTTACCGCCTGCCTCATTGTCCGTGGGTTTGAATCCTGGCATCATGATCATCGCCAAGTTCATTTCTGGTTTTCGAAACACACAAACATGAAATAGAGTAACTGCTGTGTGACAAACGCCGACTTATTAAATTGATTAACTGATTAAGAGGGAGACGGGTGCAAAGGGGTCGGCCTGTTTCACGAAATAATTGATTTCTTCATGGATGCGTGGATTATGGGCAAGTCTACCATAGTGACGACCGAGCCTTGTTTGTTTTTTGTTTTTGAAATCGACGCAACAAGCTTAGAGAGCTTCGACGAATACTTTCACCACAATTTGACCCGTTATTATAGAATACGTTCGCGTTAGCGGCGCAAAGACATATCTGCGGTCAATGAGCGCCATAAACAAAAAAAATTGGCTCCAATCCACGCTGGGAAGGTGGCTGGAAAGCAAAGCTTCAAACGACACCCACAACAATTGGCTCTAAAAAAATCGAAATCAGAGATTCGGCCAGCCGTTTCCTGGAATTCGCGGGGGCGGCCTCCCGAACGCAGTAGCGTCGGCCACGGCCGGGCTAGAGCGGCGGACGCCGTCGACAGAAAGAAAACGAAGAGGAGCGCCTTTCGAAGGCTGAGACAGCGGAGCCTAGCCATCCTGATTTGCTAGCTCGGGGCTACACCCCCACGCGACACAAGCGCAGACACCGAGACAATTCGGCATGTGAGCTTAGTGATTCTCATTTTTTCTGATTTAAACTAGTTAGTTTGGCAAGTTGGAGAATTGCGAGATAGCTGAGGGAATTGTTATAATCGCTATTTATCAGAACCAGTTGCACCTTTCGCCTTTTGCAATACCTCTTAAAACACAACCGAATTGGTATTCACCAATTTACAAAACGGAGTCCCATTCTTGGCAAGCGATACGGAAAACGTAGCGTTTCTCTAGCAAACAGATGTCATGGTCTCTATGTTTTGTTTTCCCGCCCTGCAAACCAATCCTTAGCGTATCTTTGCCGTACGACCACATAATTCCGTCCGGTCCGGGTTACCCAGGAGGTGCAGTCGAAAAAGTTAATCAAGCCGTGCGAAGGAAGCGCGCAACGGACGCGAAGCTGCGCCAGAACAGGCCCAAAACAATCGTGGCTTATTAAGCAGACGACAAAGCCGGCGGAACGGTTCGCGCCGTCGCCCCCGCCGCCGTGCAGAGAACGCTGGGTAATAGCGCGCGTTCGCGGTTCCATCTACACTGTGCACCGTGAGTGAAAACCACCCTCTCCCTCTTCAGCCGCGTTAGGAGTTTCTTGCCCCGCACCCCGCAAAGGAACCGTTGGCTGGTAGAGGTAGAAAGCTTTGCTTTAAAAAGTAAAGGAATATGGTTGCCTAAGTGCACGGCCAAAGTTTTTTTGATGCTTTGGTACAATTTCTCGTTCATAATTGCGCTTCATTTTTGTTTAGTAGTTTTCCTCAAATCGGGAAGTCCCTTTTTGTGTGGGACATCTTGTTTCTGTTCCGTGTTCTCGCTATTTGCTTCGCGGTCCCCGAACGCGTTATGCTTGAAACGCCTCGCGCTTCAAAAGCGTTTGGAGCCTCTACGTCCACTATAAGCAAGCAGGCAAAGCAAGAAACGCATGCAGACAAACAAACCAACGCACAACCACGAACGCCTCGCTGTATTCAGAGCCTCGCGTTTTAAAGACACGTGGTTAAAGTTGGCTTTGTCGGAAGGCGTCTTGAAAATTGAAACAAATATGAGATTCTAGCGGAAGACACCTCTGCTGGAAAACAACAGGAGTTGACCTTACCTCAAGTCTGCTTTAAAATAAATTGGATGTGCGTTCCATGCACGTAAAAAAAACTAATTTGTCTACGCCGGGATTTGAACCCATCAACGTCGAGTGGAAGGCGGATACTGTATCCACTATACTACGTCCATTTCTTTTTCTTTATTACATGGGAGAATACGCTCAGACGTTGCAGTACGAGGAATACAAGCGAACAAAAGAATACACTGAAGTTATGAGAAGCACATATACATCAAAATTCAGGCAAACACACACAAGCGTTCAAAAGAGGGAACCAGTCAGGTGGTTGGTCAAGCGAACTATACACACTATGTACATATTCCACAGTTTCTCGGAAATAGGACTCTGTTGATCTTGGTGGCTCAGCATGCCTATCACATAAGCGGCATCGCCACAGACTGTACAAACCAATCAACACGAACATGTCATAAGGCGGCTCACCAGGATAGTCGAATGGCAAAAATCGGGTAGAGAAAGGCGTAATATCCATGTATTGTTTGAGCGTTCGCTGTAAAATGTCCCAGAAAAAGACAGCATCTCTGCAGTCTACAAAGCAGTGATCAATTGTCTCTGGTCGAGTACAGAGCCGACAGTCTGTCGACCACGCTATAAACAGACCCCGGTCTTTCATCCAAGTTTTAACAGGGAGCGTGCCAGTGTGTAATTTAAAGAAAAATGTTTTAACACCTGGCGGAACACACATTTTACACACTCTATTGAGGACATCCTGGTACGGACACTGTAGGTACAGAACACGATATAGAGGTGTAGGAAAAAGCCCAGAAACCAGGGCATCAGAAATAGACTCGCGCGAAGCAGTAAATACGTACTCAAGGCTAAACCGAGCCTGTAAGAAGCGAAACGTGTCAACCACTTCTTTGAGGAAACCTCGCGGGCTTCGGGCTGCGTCCACAGACAGCGAAGACACCACAATATCAGGGAGAAAATGTGCCAGACGTATTTCCAGTACAGCTTTCAAAAAAAGGATGTTGAGCATCTCGAAAGTAGAATAAACGAGAAAGAAGCTGCCAAAGAAACAGATGAACAAGCCCAAGTCCCCCTCGCACAACCGAAAGAAAAAGGTTATCGCGACGCATTGGCTCACTACGCGAACACCAAATGAAGGTTGCAAAAATCCGGTGAAAATTCTGTATCCTGAGTCGTGAGCAATGTAACACCTGTAGGACATAAAGAAGTCGGGTCACAAGAAACGTGTTACACGCCCGAGCACAAGAAAAGATGGACAGCTGCCGTCCCCGCCAGTCATTCACTTGGCGCTGTAGCTTCACCGCCTGCTCCGACCAATGCGAGTCAGTATTCCGAAACTGCGAGAGGGGTACTCCTAAATAAGTTAGGTCTCTATTCCAATTGATTCCGGCGAAACAATCGGGTGTGGTTCCCCATTCTCCCAACCAAAATCCGCAGCTTTTCTCGAAATTCAGGGCCGAACCTGAAACCTCGCAAAATTCTTGTGTAATGGCAAGAGCATTCTCCACGCTGGCCTTGTCAGTACAAAATAAAGCGACATCATCGGCATATGCTAAAATTTTCACTTCGAAGGACGATAGCGTGAACCCTCTAACATAATGTCCTCTATTATGCGCATGCCTAATGGTTCCAGATATAAGCAAAACAGGAGTGGTGATAATGGGCACCCTTGACGAACCGATGAAAGAAGGTGGATTGGTTGGGTTAGTCGATTGTTGACTATCACTCGCGTCGAGCCATTAGCATAACTTATTTGAATACCTTCGGTAAGCCAAGATCCTGCGTTCACATGCTGTAGAGCACGAAACAGAAATTGGTGACCGACGCGATCGAATGCCTTTGCCAAATCTAGTTTGTCTAAGGCTACCTGGGCTGACGTACCCGAAACACACTCCAATATAGACCTTGCTATTTGTATGTTAGTTTGAATAGATCGCCCACGGATGCCACATGTATGATGGTCACCAACTAGTAGCTCAATTACATTTTGAAGACGGTTGGCCAAAATTTTAGCGAAGACTTCATAATCTACATTACATAAGGAAATGGGACGATATCCTTCTACTTTACGCAGTTTGTCAGGATCATTACTTTTGGGGATTAGAACAGTGTGGCCTTCGTAGAGCGTAGGTGGAAGAAATCCAGTCTTGTAAGCCTCGCGATAAACCTCAAGTAAAAATGGAGCCAGCAGTGAACAGAATGTGTGGTAAAATTCTGCAGTGAGACCATCAGGTTCCTGGGGTTTTGCCTTTCGACAATGATCCAATGCTAGACACCAATTCTTGAATGCCAATCTCCTGGTCAATGGATTCACACTCGTCCTGGTTTAATTTGGGCAGCAAACTAATGAATTTGTCAATGGAGTCCTCGCTCACTGCTCTTTTGGGAGTTTGGAATACAGTTCTATAGTAATCGACGAAGGCCATCATTATCACAGTAGTGTCATGAGTAATTTTCTCTTTATACTCAATTTCAAGTATTTGTTTAGACAGAGCATGACGGCGCTCATCACCTAGTGACCGGCGACACGGTTGCACTTCAGCAAAGCGCTGTGATCTCGCTCGCACTAGTGCTCCCCCGGTATTTCTCAACATCAAACGCCTGTAGCTGCGCCTTGACATTCCGAATGTCATCCATATATTGACCTGAACATCGGCCTTCAAGTTCATAAAGTTCTCTCAACAATTTTAGGTGATTTATGTTGTTTTTCTTTTCAAACGCCATCACTGTAGCCTCTAAAATTGCCGTGACTTTCACTTCTTCCTTAAATAATTCCCACCATGCCAGCATTGGCACATCATAGCGATTTCTTGCATTTTGCATAATTTCTGGCACACGATTTAAAAAGGGCTGATGGGATAGTAAAGAATTATTAAATTTCCACAATTCCCAATTCAGGCGACGACTCCGACACTGTTGGTTACCAGGCGCAGCAGATACAAGGCAATGGTCGCTAAAAAATACCGGATGAACAAAGTAGCTATGGACACACGGTAGAGAACCTAAAGAAACATAAATACGGTCTAGCCTAGCGTGAGAGGCTCCCTGAAAATGTGTAAAACGATTTTGCAGTCGGACATTTTCTCTTATGTCACAAAGGTGAAAGTCACAAGCAATGTTTTCCAATGTTATAGCGCTTACGTCCGATCGTTGGTGCTCACATGACCTGTCACTCGGGTTACACACACAGTTAAAATACCCTAATACCATTAAGTCGCGGTCAGTACGCAGGTAACTCTGTAATGACAGGAAATATTCTTCCCGTTCGCGAAATTGCGACAGTGCATAAACGACAATAAACCTCCATGACTGTCCCGCGATCATTAGGTCACATACGATAAGGCGTCCCCCCGAATCAGCGGATACAAATTCCCAACAGCATTGGAGGCGCTTGTTCAGAAAGAGCATGCACCGAGCAGATAACCCTTTGGCGTGGCTAACGCACACTTCGTACTCTAATTGAAAAAGAGCTAGAGCTTCCGCAGTCCCTTCATCCGACTGAATTTTTGTTTCTTGAATGGCCATATATATCAAGCTTCCAACACCGCATTAGGTGAAGAAGCTGGCCTTGACGCCTCTTGTTACGTAAGCCACGGACATTTAACGCTCCAAACTGAAAAGAAAGAGCTCCCACCATGACCCCCTACTGCAGTACTGTAGCATCCCTACCTCACCTACCCACAGTTCCATCAGGATCTGGAGGCCGGGCAGCGGGACGGTGACCAGTAGTTGTACTTTCCGCAGCCGGGGAGGCGGCCAAAGCTGCCCCTGATGATGATGCAGGATCGGCAACTAGAGGAGCCTCTGAGATTATGAGGCCTGTATCGCAGGGGGATGTGGCACCCGGCGCCAAAGCCATCGATAGCACCACCGAAGCAGCAGGAGCAGGATCCGAAGCATCCCTGGCAAAGAACTTCTTCGCCTGCTTTATCTCTATGACCTCTGGTTTTCCACCCGAAGCACTCTTTTTTTTGTATTTATTGCCTGTCTTTGACAATTTACAATAGATTACATCTCAACGTTGTAAATATGTACACATACAAGAGGTGGAGTTACCGGCCACTAAAGGGCTGACTTTGTCAATTTAAAATTCCCACATATCGATTAGTTGCTCTATTTGTGGCAGCCAATCAGGTAGTTCCTAGTGGAATTTAATGACTTCAAGAAATCGGCCAGTGCTCTCTTTGAAATACTCCCATGCGCATCATGCATCAACATCATTGTACAACCTTGCTGTACGTGAGCGCCATATACTATGGAGACCCAGTGCCATGACTAAATCGTAAGGCACTCCATCCTCATTGTCTATTGCAAGGAAACGTATGCCGTGAGGATATAGTGGAAAATCTTTGTGTAATGTCCTCTGTAGCACATCCCAAAAATATACTCCCTCCCAACAATGCAAACATACATGATCTATTGTCTCGGGGGATTTAAAACTAAAAAAATCTGTCCCCCATGGTACGAATAACCCCCTTTCTTCCATAAACATTCGTACTAATAATGTTCCTGTATGTAACCTAAACACAAAGGACTTGACCTCTGGTTGAATCTGCATTCTTTTAACACGTCTTAAGCACATTGCTACCGGGCCTTCCATAGTACAAAGCCCTGCACATGGGAACGGGGAACACAACATCGACAATATCATGGTACAATTTCTTACGCGCAACCGTACTTAAATACTCTTTTGAAAATGTCGCTTTTAAATACTCACCACAGCCTCCTTAAAATATCCAAAAATACCCCCCGTCATGTATTCAGCCGTAATAACAAAATCGGGGAGAACCCTTCCTAGCCTTCATTGGAACACTGTACGAAGAAATGGGTCACTTACTTCTCTCAAAAAAAGAAAGCTATTTACTAGTTGCCGCACAAATAAATGCGCTAGCCCCACTCCTCCAACATTCACACGCCTAAAAAGTTCTTAGGACTGCACCTCTCCCAGTTCGAGGCCCAGAGAAAAACAGCGAATACTCGATATAACTTTTGGACGTTCGTGCGTGAGCAGTGCGACAGCTGCATCACATACCACAGTTCGCATACCAAGAACAAATTACACACTGTCACCCTAGCAAACGTGGACAAATAAGCCCGCTTCCACTTGTCCGCTTTCGCGCGAGTTTCTTGTGTCTGTTCTCGCCAATTCAACAGCAACGCCCGTAGCGGATTTCCGGAATTCTGGCTTCAACTTGCCGGTGCCGTTTTTACCACTATTACTGTATTACAGTCACTGTGCCGGAGCTTTGTTTCCCAGTGTAGCCATCGATGCGCGCGGGCTGCGCTTTCGGTGCCTGTCCTTCAGCGCAAACGCAAGAACGAATGCAATCATGCAGTAGATATAGCTAGGTGGTACAGCCTGTATTCAATATCGAGGTACGCATGCAGGCAACCATGTGAGTGCGCGGTCACTGGTTACGTCGCGATCCGCGGGATGGCGGTACTTGTCCGTGCTAAGCGCATGGTATGGGTTGTACATTCCAAGTTTTAGCTCACCCAGTGCAAAGTAATGCCTCGACTCCAATATGAGTGCGATTAATGACACCTCTGTTGACACCAAAGTTGAGAATCGGATTGAAACGGAGCAGACGACGCACGCCGGTGTTTTCTTTTCTACGGCGTGCGCCTGCAGTGGCACAAGCCACGCCATGTGCGTGGCGCTTCGGCCATGTCCGTGGCCATTTCCAGTGTTGCCAAGCGAAGAAATTGACAGCTAAACTATTCAATGAATACCACCTATAGCTGCGAAATCTTGAGCAAGGGCAAACTTTCATGAAACACTGCGTGTGCAGTGTTTGCTTTCGCTCACGATAACTAGCTTTGAAAGTTTTAAACCTGAGCCATTTTTCCCCACTGTCACTTGCCAGTAGAACGACAGCCCATTTTGGCGTTTTTTGTTGTTTCTGTAATTTTTCACCCAGTTTTTAAAGATGCGATTAAGCCTGAAGGATGTTGCAGCGTTCAGGTGATTGGCACTTTATCATCTTTCATGCGGGTCCTATTTGCTTACATAGAATTTTTCCGCTAAATCTGCGTGTAATTTAGGCGGTAGGGGTTTTGCAACCATAAATATTAAGGCGATCTATGCGAGATTTAACGTTCAAGGTATCGAATAATACAAATAATAATTATTATTTACTATTAAATGTACGTCAGGATAAACCTATTCAGAATCAAGGATAGTGCGGCTCATCTACTTTCCATAAAATGCTTTACTTGACTGAGACTTAACGAGAAAGCGACTGATAAAAGTAGCACTTTTGGGAGAAGTTTCAACTTACATCGAACCCATACTTTGTAAGTTCCGCTGTCATCACCGGTAATTAGTTCCCATAAATAGGCAGCCTTTAGAAAGGAAGGCAATATACATGAAGGCAATATACATAAAACCCAGGCTTCAGACCCCTACCTAATTGACTACTCTAAGCCCAACGTCGAAAATATCCCAAGTTATCCGCACTTCCACATTTAGCCGCCCGATCCGGACAGTTTCTACCATAAATAAGGAGTGTATCAGGTTTATTTTAACGTGGTGCTATAAAGGTCCGATGTCTAAACAACAGGCGAAATGAGAATTCCTGTGTTTATGGAAGTTTGACATTTCATGCTTGGCAGAACGTTTCGGGCCGTATGAAGGTTTGGTAATATGAGCAGCAGTTACTTTTTTCGAATGGCACTAGCCAACTAAGCCGTAAAAAGATTCTAGAAAAATAACATGCACTTTTGTCTGCGCACACTTTCGGGGCAAACCAATTGGTGTTAAATTTTTCCCGTGTTCCAAGGTTGGGTTCATAAAGGATGTTGGCGTTAGAGTTCTTTATTATGTGTTTACTTTGGAATCGCCGTAGGTGTTGTGGTTTGTTCGTGGTTTTTCTTTGCGTTCAGTAGCTTCGGTAATGTTGGTAACAAAGAAAGTTCCTGTTTTCTCGAAAATGTCTACGCTGAATTACTAAACTTATTTTGAGTGTCATTTCGAACATATAGAGAAAACAAACTTCTTTAATGTTGTATTTTGGCCATAGGGATATTAAACTCAACTTTCAGGAGTAGAATAGTATGTATAACTTTGTTAACCTGACCTTTTTAACCTTTTTGGCCCACTCCGGCGCGTAAGTGTGGCCGTCGGCATTCCACCTTCTTGCTGCCTAATTTCAAGCTAGTTCCTTATAACCACACCGCACGACTGGTTTTTCTCCACCTCCTGTTAAGTAAGAATGAATAATCAAATGAATGCATTTCTAGATCCCCTACCCTGCAAATGTACCTGCCCATCAACAAGTGAGTAAACGAATAACCCATTCGCCCCTCGCAGAAAGCGGACCTGGCGATTGCCGACCTTACTATAACATCCAAGCGAGAAGTGGCGGTGGACTTCACGATGCCGTTCATGAACACGGGCATCAGCATCCTCTTCAAGAAGCCCACGCAGAAGGTCACCACGCTATTCAGCTTTCTCTCGCCCTTCAGCATGGAGGTGTGGGCCTACGTGGTGGGCGCCTACATCGGCGTCTCTGTGGTCCTGTTCCTCGTGGGTCGACTGAGTCCCTACGAGTGGGACAACCCTCACCCGTGTCGACAGAACGACCAGGTGCTCGAGAACAGCTTCAGCCTGCTCAACTCACTCTGGTTCACCATCGGATCACTCATGCAGCAGGGCTCGGACTTGGCACCCAAGTGAGTGGACCGCGTTCCGGTACACGCTCAAACAATAAACGGGAAGAGAGGACGCAGTCTAGGGACTCGCTAGGAACAGTCTAGGGACGGATAGGCACAGATGGTACAGATAGGCACAGTATAGGCACAGATGGTACCGTCTAGGGACGATGTAAAGTAGAGGACCAGTCTAAAGCATATGGTGTATCGGGTATGACCCAGGGTGACAACGCGTGAAGTGACAAGGCCACAGCTGCCACCCGTAGCTTTGTCCCTCTTCATAGAGACATGCGTATGCGCAGAAAAGGAAGGGAGAAGGGAGTCGCAGGTCGGGCTTCTTATTCGCCTGTGGGCTATGATAGCCAAATAAATAAAAGAAGGGACCCGTTCCCAATTGGGTTCAAGGTCATGTCGAGGTTTCGACGGGAGCTCGTATAATCGGGATGAAACACTGGCATAAAAATGGCATAAAACAAAATAAAGCTACTAAAAAGGTACAAAAAATAGGAGACGTGGCGGCTTCGCATCGGAAGGTTCCCCGGGGAGGCTGCCGTTATGGTAGGATCGATCAGTAACAAGGCTTTCGCAGAGAAGCCCAGACGTCTCATGAGACGTCTCATGTTTGTGAAGCTTTAGAAGTATGATTTGTTCGGTGTCTTTAGGTTTTACTCTAACAGACTCAGGGTAAGCGGCGAGCTCCACAGCGAGTGCGCAGTAGCGTGTGCAAATAAATGCCATATTATGTGGGAATGCTCAATTATTTGGTTCGTATACCGGGCGCATGCCGCGATCTGGTATTAGATTCACTAGGGCGGCCCATGTTCTTGGCTCTGTGCATTTATGGGGATTCCATGCTCCTGCTTTAAGTGTCCATGTTTCTCTGCGAGAATCGCTATCCAGAATTCAATTTTCTGAATTTTCGGTGGATTCGTTTTTCCCTGATACCAGCATTGCTTCGAGCTTGGCTGTTTTACAGCCAAGGCACACTTTACAGGGGACTAAAAACTTCACTGGGAACGATTCCACATACCATTAAACGTGTTGGACTTCTGACCATTCTTTAAAAACAAAACTTATTTTTTAAATGTCCGGATTGCTTGCAGGCATTAATAAAAAGTTAAAAGCTCCGGTAATGCTATAAGTGCGGGTAGGTCGCTCTTAGGTATGCAAAGGTTACCTTTCCTTCTCCCACGATTTTTCGCCCTTTCCCCGCCTCACTCAGAGGTAGAGAGGTGCAGTGCTGCACTGTGTCCAAAATGCGTACGCAGGGCAATAATTTATTTGCCGTTGTCTGCGAACTTGATTTTGTTTCGTTGATACGTATGAAGTAAGAGTTTAAAACCAGGTAAGTATTCCGTGTCTGTTGGGCCAAACTGGGTGTCTCTCACCCGACACATACGAGAATAAAATACAACTCTATGCCACGCGAACATATCTCTGACGCTGGAGTTCCTAAATATGCTTAGCTGCTGTAATGACTGTACGCTGTTTTGAAAAGAAAAGTGCGAAACGTTATTTGACGCGACGCTAGCGTATCCCTTTTTAACGTCGCAGGCTAGGAACGTCCATACTCGTCGCTAAACTTTTGCGACAAGTACGGGCTGCCGGATTCTTCACAAATTTTATTTTCAAGCTTCTGTGGTCTTTGCTATCATTTCTTGGCATCATTAAAAAAGTAGCGCGGTAACTCATAATTTTACAGAATATTTCTTTTTAGTGTCGGCCTTGGAAGCTGGGCCACAGCCACAAAAAAAGTGTTCAAAGTTTTCTTCAATTTCAATATTACAGAGCGAAAAATAAGGACAGAGAAACAGCAACAACCACATTTATTAGTAAATTACAGTTTCATGCTTTTAGGATTGGTAGCCATGCGGCATATTACAGAAGGGGTAATAATATCTGGTCCAAGAGTAAGCTGGACGTGACTTTTACATTGCATTTGCTTTTACACCTGATCGCTTTATTATTCCTGGGAGGCTGATGGTACACGACGTATGGTTTTTATTTAGCACAGGTCTTTCCCTGAACAATATTAAGCAAGAAGCGTTAAATATCTCACTTTACGCAAAAGCGCCGTTGTCGTTGTAGTTGTCTGATCACCAAAATGGCTGCAGCCATAAAGAGCAAACAAATGAAAAGCACATGTGTAATATGTGTAAAGAGATATATAAATGTGTAAAGAGATATATACATGGGAAGAACAATAGAAGTGGTTGAGGTAACTCACTCCGAAAGATAAAGAAAGGAAAGCGCAGAAAGCTATGCCAATGGGATGTTGCAGAAAAGAAGTTGTTAATACTTATCGCCCGGCTTTTTTCTTTAAATTATGCACGCAGAGCAAAGTGCCCCGAGGAATTGTTTAGTTAATAGCCTACATCCCTCAAAATTGGTCGCATACATTATTACCCTTGGCATTCGACGGCCATTTTGTTAAGCTAACCTTTTCAAAATTTGCTGTAGAAAACGGTGGAGAAACAAAGATTAAAGTCATTGCCAAATTACGAGAACACCCGTTTGTTTCACCAGCGAGAGGCAGCATAATGAAAGCGAATACACAATTGCATGGTAAAAAGCTTTCCCTTCTACGATACTGCTTCCTTTTTTACATCGTACCCAGGCGTTGGAGCGAGATACCTACATTGTGTCAGGAGCGCCGACCATGTTGCTCTTAGAAAAAAACGAAAAACACAACAAAGCTAAACAGCCACGATAAACAAGAAGTCAGCGGTCTTAAATATCTTATATCTTATATTTTATATCTTAAATGTCTACTTGTCTGTGTCTCTCATCTTCTGCGCTACATGTTTGAAAGTTATTAACCAACAGCCAAAATTTCTACGTTACTGAGGTATTAAATAATTCAGTGAATAGCCCGACCTTACCATTAGCCGTTTCTAAAATACTGCTGCCCTCTCTAGTAAGACATGTTTAACGTTTAATGCTTCGTTTTTCTTGTCGCAGGGCCATGTCGACACGAACCGTGGCTGGAATCTGGTATTTCTTCACACTCATCATGATATCATCGTACACAGCCAACTTGGCCGCTTTTCTGACCGTCGAAAAGACGGTCTATCCAATTGAGAATGCGGAGGACCTGGCTAAACAGAACAAGATCAAGTACGGCTGTCTCCGCTCAGGCAGCACACGTGCCTTCTTTAACGTGAGTGCCCTTTATCGTTTCACCGAATTCATTACCCCAGTAATGCTCCCCCTCCAAGCACGATATAAAACTTTAATTTTCTCGAAATTGAGATACGTTAAGGGTAACTCATCTGTTCACATTTCTAAGGGACGTCCTGCTTCATCACCGACGTACTTAAAAACCATCCTGCACAAATACGAAAAGCCTTACAAATACGTATCAACATTCAGAACCGCCTAGTTTGCTCATTTTAGAGATACGCCACTTCTGTACTGAAATCATAAAACAAATCTCTTGCTTGCTGGACTGGGAGGGCCGCTTATTGAAAACTCGGTAAACCAAATCACGATTTTCTGTAGTTTTTATCACAGTAAAGAAGTAATATATTTCCAAAAGAAGCAAACTAGGCCGTTGCGAACATTTCTATGAATTCGTAGAACCTTTAGGATTAGTATCTGATGCTTTTTAAGCCCATGGCTCATGAATTAGAGTGTCCCATAGGAATGTGGCCAGGTGAAATAATTAAGCCCTACAGACTGGATCTTGGCTGCTATTGTGGTCGTTACAAAATACGTTGTCCTGTTCACAACCATGGTGGCATACGTATGCAGCCTATCTAGTGAAACAAAGAAAAAAAAACAAATGGCCGCGTATCTCCTCACTTCGCTGCAAATGTCTTCGGAAGACGACAGTGTGCTGTCTCCCCTCCTACATAGTATATGCCTCTATCCTCTCCCCCGCCCACCTCTCACCCTATTTACTTCCAGTGTCGCTCTTTACACGATATACACAGTCGAGATTTGTTCAACCCAATTCAAGTTTACCCTGTTCTATTGCTTGCGCGCTGTCTACTGAACCTTTCGTTTCTGCTGTGGGACTTCGAATGCCGCCACAAGATTAAGGAACGGGCGCTAGTGCGTTTGTATTTTTGACTCAGAAAATATTTGGAATGCAAACGTTTTTATTTGCTATCCAAAAAAACAGGCAGCGTTGTATTTTTAATTAAAAGAACGTTGCAAGTACCATTCATCTATTTTATGTGCTGCTTCAAGTATGCCTAATATTTTTTTTGGTGTACACTGTTGACAGATATGAAATGTGTTTCCAGATTTTAATATTTATAATGATTTTGCCTGTATAAACCTGATTGATTGATTGATTGTGAGGGTTTAACGCGCCGACGCAACGCAGGCGATGAGGCGCGCCGTAGTGGAGGGCTCAGGATTAATTTTGACCACCTGGGGATCTTTATCGTGCGCCGAAATCTCGTACACACGGGCGTTTTTGCTTTTCGCCTCCATCAGAAAAGCGGCCGCCGCGGCCGGGTATCGAACCCGCGACCTCGTGCTCAGCAGCGCAACGCCTTAGCCACTGAGCCACCGCGGCGGGTGCCTATATAAACCTCTCGTTCAAGTATTCTCTTAATTCTTGGCCGGATGGCTAAATCGAGGGACATACAGGGAGATAGAACAAACTTTTCGGGTTTAAGTAGGCAGCGAAAGAATATCGTCTATAAACCATTGTGTCACTACATTTGCTTTTCAGCGGCCATGTTGGCCCCACATATATGTTGTGGCATATATGTTATGCATCAGAAATTCGCTATGAAATAGTTTAAACTTCCGTACAAAACTGTGAAGCAGGAGTGCTATTATGTTTTTATGCGGTAAAAATGGGGAACTTGTCTCCGCCAGTTCCTGGGAAGTCCAAAATTTTTTAACTATGGGGGTGTAACGCGCCGAAGCTACAACTGGGCTAGGCGGCGCGCCTTAAGGGGTATTCACACGACGAAGAAATCCGCTGGGCTGCTCCTAGGAGTGCGCGTCACGTGACTATTACGTCACAATGTCTCGCCGTCTCGCCTCTCCGATCGGAGGTCGGAGCTTTTGCTTTCCATCTACAAACAATCCGATCCTTGGCGGCGGACACGGCGGGGATTTCGTCTCCTCGTCGGGAAGCTGGCCACGACCCAAGTTCTAGAGCGGTTACAGGCACTCTATTTTAATACTTTTTATTACACTGGACGGGAAAATGCGCCGCGCACACGACAGGCGCACTGAGGGAGCCACGATTACCACCGGCAAGGTCGCTGTGCCAAGGCCCAGGTATCTCGAGTGATAGCTTGTTATCGCTCCCCAAAGCGCAAATAAAGCTGCACATACAAGAAAAGAAATAATGTTGTGATGGAAAATTGCATTAAAAATCATCGCCTGCGCCATTTACGAAAGCGGCAATCGAATTTTCGCTGCAGTGTTTAAGCTAACATCTTAATGCGGGCCTGTAAGCGGACCGGCCGGCTGCTCCTAGTGCGCGTCTCCCCACCCACTGCCTCGCGCGTCGTGCGCTCTTCTCTACGCTCGGCAGCGCCCGCGTCGCATCCACGGCCGATTTTTGGGCGGCTGATGAGATCAGTACGTAGGGGCTTTAGCAGACATTGTCGCCGTCGCGGAATTGGCGGTGCTACGGCAGCTCTGCTCTAGAGATACGCGACGGCAAACAGTGATAGCCGTCCGACAGCCCCACCCTCCGTGTGAGCGAAGGAGCTGGCACAGCGGAAGTCCGCCTGCGGTGATGTCCCAATCTCCCTCGGATTTCTCCCCTGAAAGGCTCCCCTAAAGGGCTCCGGATTAATTTTGACCACCTGGGGACCTTTAACCTGCGCCGAAACCTGGACACATGCTTTCGCTTCCATCTGAAACGTGGCCACCGCGGCCGGCAATATAACCCCCGAACTAGGCCTCAGCAGCACCACCCTTTAGCCATTGAGCCACCGTGGCGGGAACGCAGTTCAAAATTACAAATCTAGAATATGTGTCATCAGGTAGTTCAAGAGGAGCAAAAAGGAAAACCTGTATGGTACTGAATGGAAAGGGGGTAATTGCCATGCGTTGGAGGACGATCTAACGTCATTCTAAAAACACGAAAAATATGATACGTGGACGCGGTCAATGCGCTTGCACGCAACGACTTCATTTGCGATTCTACTGTGCAATCAGCACGATCCAACTATTGCACTTCCTTCAAGCCTAACGACTTTATCACGAGTGGTATCCCTTTATTGCTCCTCGGCGCCTATATAAGGGGCATCCCCTTAGACAAACGCCGGAAGGAGAGAATCACAAAGAAAATCTTTCGATTAAAATATTAATAACTAGAACTGCGCTATGTATGCATTTTTTGTAAGAAACGCCCTTTACGCCGAAGCAACCTCTCGTACTGATCGCACATATCGAACGGTGAAATGGGTCTCTTTTTTAATGTCTGTTTCCTATGTTACTTAAACCAAAAGCCATTAGCAAACAACTCTCACAGGCGATCGCATTTACTCAGCGTAGGAGTTCTCGTGTGGCTTGCACCCATCGCGGCATACAGTATGGATACTTATCATAGTAAATATCACCATGTATTATCTCATGCTGTAAAATGTTCCCTTGCGTTTATTTGCTGGTAACTGTTTCATTACTTTGACACGAGCATGAACGCACATGTTGAACAGCAGTGGTTAAACGCAAGCTAGGGGATCGTGGCACGAAAAGTTTCGACCAGTTCACATCTTTTCTGTCACAGGGAACGCTGAAAAATCGAATTCATGATCAGCGAAACGACCCTGGTTTCAAAGGGAGCCTCGAACGTTGCTATCTTGGTGCATGCTACGGTCTCACATTATTGGTCACATACAACAAATACAAAGATGCCATTTTTGTTTAAATATTGCCACATGAAACAAGTATACTTTGACCTAGGTTGAAGTGTCGCTTTAGTTATTCCTTCTATTTCAGTGGTCTCAGCAATGAACCAGAAGTAAGTTGTACGCCGACGGTTGTTGCACATGCCTTAATCAGCCTTTTAGCGTAGACTTCACGTCACACTTAGTGGCATTAGTGCGCCAGCAAGGAGTATAACGATCTTAAGCATGCCAGTGCGCTACCGCTGCATGGATCAACCACGAGGAGTCTGTGGGCTGTGAAGCCTGTGTCCATACTGTACAGTGTTACGTACAGGTGCAGTAAAAAAAAACTGGAACACAGTATCGCGAATTTACAGAACCTTCATCTTCCGGAAACTGCCTGACAGCATTGGTGCGCTCTTAAGGGAGTCCTGTCTAATAGGAAAAGCTCCTGTAAATCCGTAATGGCTGTCATATAGGTAGTAACACAAATATTCTGTGATATTCACAAATCCTTGTTTCAAATACTTATGACGGCACCTGTACCTTCAAAGTAGAACATACACAGTCTACTAGACAAGAATCAATCAATCAATCAATCAATCAATCAATCAATCAATCAATCAATCAATCAATCAATCAATCAATCAATCAATCAATCAATCAATCAATCAATCACGAATTAAATTACTACAGCGAGCACTGCCAAGGACAGCCATAAGAAATCTGTGCGTGTACTCTTGGTTGACATCCCGTTCTCGTGTGGGAGCAAGCCTGCGACTTCCCGAGCGCACCGAGCGCTATCTATTGGTTTGCTTCCAACAGTCCTATTATTTTGAGCAATTGCCACAATAGGCTCTCAGTCCGTCCTCAGAGTTAAAGGTAGAATCGTGATATTTGGCTCGAACGACCTGGCTTAGAGCCCCAGCCGTGCCAAAATTGGGGCAATACCCGCGATTCCTTTTATTGTAGAATGGTCTTTTGGCTCAGTTCTATGCCCTCTTTTCTTAAATGAGGGTGGTGTGGTTCATTTAGGTCGGTTTAGGGGGGGCGCGGCATATCAACGGGCGGATTTACGGTTCTGCATTGCACCGGTAGTGCACGGCTTGCACTAATCTCGGAGTGGAATATTGCACACTGTGGCTTAGGGCAGTATTGCACACCCACAAAGTTAACCTCCCGGAGAGGTGTATTGGACAACGCTTTGCAATTGCAAATCAATGCTGGTTCTGAGGCGCAGACGTTAAAGAGAACAAGCGTCATCTATCAGTACCTGCTCAATCAAGCAAACCAACCTGAGGAAGCTTATTGGAACCCCTGGAAAGAATCAGAATCAGATGGCCCAGAAATGCTTGTCTTCTAGATGTAGGATTATGGTAGTCTCTTTTGCGTTCTAGAACCAATCATGGTGTAGGTGTCAGCGCCAGAGTATGCATGACACCACCGTGGGAGGGGTTCGGAGACGCCGTCATCAAATTACTGAACGCACACCTTATCCACAAAGTGCCACGGAAAAGGATGGGTGGGCAGTTAGCAACCTCTGCTGTCTGCTGAATTGCTGCGTTTTTGCCCCTGTCCACAGGAGTCCAAGATCCCCACGTACAAGAAGATGCACAAGTACATGCTGGAACACGAGAGCGACGTCTACATGGAGACGTCACTGGACGGCGTGAACCGCGTCAAGGCGGGGGAGTATGCCTTTTTGATGGAGTCCGCCTCCATCGAGTACATCATCGAGAGAGACTGCAACCTCACGCAGATAAACGGCCTGCTAGACAACAAGGGATACGGCATTGTCACCAAAAAGAGTACGTACTGGCCTGCACACACGAAAAGAAAAAGCACAGAGAAGAAGCTGTGTTTGTGCGACAGCATTAGCGAAGCTGAGGCTGAAAGTTTAGCTAGTTGTTTTTCATTTGAGTGCATCTAATCAGAGAAAACGATACAAGGGCGAAAAAAGTGCCCCACAGGATGTTGCAGGAAGAAGAAGCTACTTAAAGAAACACATTATATCGTCACAATTGCGTAAACCGCGTCCAGGACTAGCACACAAGCCTAGCGAGCGCCTTTGTGTTCATTCTTTGCCCTTGTCTTGTTTATGCTGGTGAAGTATAATAAAAGCAATAATTAAATCGATAGGTCAAAAGATCAGTTTCCTTGGCACACAGATGGGTCACGGAAGGGCCTACGTATGGGACACGAAATAGCCTATGGCTCAAAGAACAAAAAAATTAGCAGGGGCTTAGCTCGGCTATGCCAGGTCGGCTCGGCTCGGCCAGGTCAGCTCGGCCAGGCCAGCTCGGCTATGCCGTGAGCTAAGGTTCAGCTGGTTATTCTTAGGTTTCCTGGTTATTTAGGATTAGATGATTATCATGCTTACTGCTGCTAAAACGATTTCCAATCCAATCGAATCCAGTCGAGTCCAGTCCAGTCACTACTCCTCCCGCATGAGCAGCACGGCTCTCCAGGAATCACGCGAAACGGCTATCAAGCGGCTCCGGCGCAGTAACAGACTTGGCTACTGCGCAACGGAGCCGACAGCTGGGCACGCGCCGGCTCCAGAGCGTCTGCCGCAGCTATGACGTCACTCCTCTGGACTGCGCAGACTGGCGAATGTGGAGACCCAATTCTGTACACACCCGTACTACAATTGGATTGGATTTCCAATACAATCCAATTTAATCCTATCCAATCCAATTTATATCCAATCCAATCCAAATCCAATTCAATCCAATCTCAGGCTCTTCGCGCTTGCGCAGTACGGCCCTTCACGGCCCACGCGAAACTGCTCAACCTCGGCCAGTGTAGCTTACGCTACAAAAAATGTCGGGCCATCTCACCTTAAGCGAAACCTCCGGAGGAGCGAAGCACGCGGTGTATAAAGCGCATTCTTGCCGCCTTAGCGTTTTTTCCAACGGAGATGGAACCTTTGGGCGGTAGAGGTGTACAGCTTTGCTGTAAAAGTCTTGTGTCTTCAAGCACGAAGTGTTCTAGCGCGAGGCGTAAGCGAGTGCCCCGGTGTTTTTTTATTACGCCTTACAAAGCGTTTTAGCGGGAGGCGTAAACGAGGCCCCCGGTGTTTTTTTTTTTTAGTACGCGTTACGTTCAGCGCGAGGCGTAAACGAGTGTCCTAGGGATTTCGTTGGGGCCTTCAACGTAGAAACGTGCGTTTTAGACGTGCACTGTACCCCACACGAGTAATTTGAGGATGCTAATTACACAAGTATTAGCAAGGGGCGTTCCTATGATTGTCTATTTTGCTTGACGATGCGAACGAGTGTTTTTGCCGAGCCAAAGTAACCATGAAAAGAATAAATGGACGCGGATGGAAACGCATGGGGATAATGAAGAGAATACTCGCTGGTAAATGGGACACCAATGTATAGTACTCCCTACGGCATTATCAGTACCAGGGTGAAGTTCTAATTTTTGTGTGTTGGGGAGGCGATCATCAATGTCAACATAACCGAGTGATGCACATGGGAAGACTCTAAACAAGAAAAGGAGATTAAAATGACGCAAACGAACACCATGTGGCTTGCGTTGTATCATTTAGGGATGTTTCCCATAGTTATAGCTATTCGGTCTGCCTTACTACTCATGGGAAACTTACTTCCTAGAGACCGCAGCTCAAAGTTGTCTCGCGTCCGCTCAACGAAGTAAATGAGCCCAGAAGGCTTGTTTGCACTCCCCGAATTAATCTCAATCAAATCTCCCTATAATGCTTTGCCTCGATCAAAAAAACTTCACGTTCTCTTCACCTTTATAGGAATAACCACGGTGTAGGGATTACACTCAGGTTATAAATGCCACAACCACTGGACGTAGAACCGGAGGCTATGGTAAAAAGGATACTTCCGCTAAAGAATCACGCCTGTTGGTTGTTGGGAATGCTGCACTCCCCGCCCAGTGCTACTTACTTTGACGTCCAGTAGCTAGTGTTTAATTGTCTCTTTGGTTTGTGCCAGACAACAGCATTCTTCCAAGAAAGCTGGTGGAAGAATGCTGCACTAAATCTGAATGACCTCCTCACTCCAGATGCTTTGAGCATGCGGAGTTTGTCGGTTATAGGGAAACAGATTATTTCTACTTTTCTGTTGGTAAATTTATATGCTACGTGTTTATGAGAAAGAAGAAAAAAGCCTACAAATGGCATGCTACCCACTTTTTTGTAGACGATTGTAAGGTGTCAAAGCGAATTTTTTTTCTCTCCGGAAGTGCCTCCGGAGTACTTGCTGAGTCATAGTGGGATTACAGTATTTTCGCACGCACACACTTCGGCGAAGAGAGGAGCTATAGAAATCCCTTATGTCTTATTTTGCAATTACACAAAATGAGTGGTCAGTGTTTCAATGTTACTTATGGAAAGATATACGCTTCAGGGCACTTAAAGAAAAATTATTCAATTTTGCGCACCGTTCTAGTAACTTAAAATTTTAGAATCCATCTATATACCTATGTTACTGTATGCATGTACGTGTACATGTGTAAGTTTCACATGCGAAAACAAACATCATCTTCCTGAGCCACCATTGGGCGTCAGAGAAGGGTAGCCGATCAAACCCGCACTCCTTTTCATAACAACATTTTAATCATTACATAGTTAATATTGGGTTTAATGCACGCAATATTCGGTGTACGATAGTCAGGGTGTTCATAATAAAAGTTGTACATTTTTTCTCTCCTCGAGCACTTCACGGCTCGCAACACACATAGTAGAGAAAAGTGCAAACGGAAAGGGTGTAACCGTGTTTAGACCACTGCGAAGTAAACGAGAACACGGAACTCGTTCCCCCGCGGTGATGTTGTTTGATCCAATTCCTGGGCAAAGAAGTTTGGTTGGTTTTTAATTTAAAGGTACTGTACAAAAGCGATTTTGAAACATTAACCCTGAGCATGCTGTTTAAAAATACCTGACTAACGTCTGTGCCCTCTTACTCTCTCTCTCTCTCTCTCTCTCTCTTTGTCAGAGTCGCCGTACCGGCAGATTCTCTCGAGCGGCATTCTGAAGCTGCAAGAGGCGGGAAAGCTGCACAGCTTCAAGGAGAAGTGGTGGAAGGAGCGCAAGGGCGGAGGCAAGTGCGTCGACGACGCCAAAAAGTCTTCGGCCGTCACCGAACTCAGCCTCGCCAACGTTGGCGGCGTCTTCGTCGTCCTGCTGGGCGGCCTCGGCTTGGCATCCATCGTGGCCGTCATCGAGTTCTTCTTCAAGGCCAAGAAAATGGCCAAGGAAGACTCGGTGAGGAGGAGAGCACTCACTCACTCACTCACTCACTCACTCACTCCTTTGGATTTCTGTCAAAAAGTATCAAAAAAGCGAATAAGGGATACTTTCTTCTATATCTGAAGTTAGCACGTCTTTGTTTAGGATTCTCCTCGTGGGTTGGAGAATTTTTTTTTTCAATGAACCATGAATGCAAAGCAAACCAACGACGGTCGCTCAAGGCACGGGTCTTTTTTGTACTCCTCGCTTACTCCGCGTTTGCCTACGCGCTTTACCCCTTTACCTTGAACAGCCTGCTCGGCCTTCGTCACCATATCGAAGGTCGTGGTCTTGCATTTTCTTTAGCGACATAGCCGCAACAGGTACGACCAAGCAGTGGCCTAATAAGTTTATCTTCTTATAATTCCAACAGTCATTCGTGCGCGTTGTTGAGATCGATTAAAATCAAAGTTTTTCTGTTTTATGCATTGAGAGCGGCAGAAAAAGAGCATATGCCCCGCAGTTGCAGCTCTAGTCACCATCACGAAACTGTGGCGCACACGTTTGTAGCACCGCCCCGAGACAGAGTCCCCGCGGATGGTGGCGGCAGCGCAGTTGTTCCACGGCACCGACAATTCGAACATTTGAGTTTTATTACCGGTGGGAGGCCTTTGGGATTATTCACAGCCTCAACAACTGTGTCCACTCTTCCCGCTTGCGGTACAAGTAGCACAGCTTGCAGAGGGTCAAAGTTGTTTCTGAAAAAAAAAAATAATAACCACGCCTACACCGCTCCTGTTGTGGCCTATCGCCGTGGAATGCAGGCAAATTCTTTTCCGCGCGATGCGGAAGTTGGGATCCTTGCTGATAAAATCAGCCGGGCTGGATAGAGTAGTGTAGGTAACGTTTGAAAGGCCCGTCGACATTCCCCTGGCCCAGGGGGCGTAATCAGCCTTTCCGGGAGTTTCATGGGGCGGCAATTCAAAATAATCGACGAAGCCACACCAGTACTCATCTTGTTGATCGTCATTGGCATTGAAAGCATCTGTTTTTTGTTACTTTAGACAACCTTCCGTTCACAGAGAAAAAACAAACCGACGCACAGGCAGGTGAAACTACGGACACCGCACCAATTCAACATAAAGAGACAAGTTCCTTAGCTGAGCGTGGAATGATTGGGGTAAGGAAAAAGGCACCGATAGCTTCTCGAGACCGCCTCTATTATAATCTGTTTGCGACCGAAGAAATGAACAAAAACTCCCTGCGCGAGCTTGGGATAGCCTTTTGGTTTTCCTTCACTTTCCCTCGGCGACGCTGGTCTGTGGTCAAAAATGCACGTCGGTGCAACACCGTTAGAATCAAGAAATCTCACGACTTTCATGACCTAACCAGTACAGGGCCACTCTTGACAAGTGCAAAACAGTGAATTGGGGATGCGTTGTTTCGTCCCGTAATAACTACTTCGTGGACCGAAGTACGGTGAGTGCTAATGAAAGAGAAAAGCGAAGCCGCCTGTCACCCTAAATAAGTATGAATGGTTGTATTCAAACTGCCATCTTGCCGTAGGCAGCTTTGACATCCGGACGCTTCCCTGTGCTTTTGCAGCAGCATGTAAAATCATGTACAAATGAAATGCGGACGCGCAAATATGAACGAAAACACACAAATAGCGGGCTCTCCTTCTTCGAAAGTCAAATTGTCGCATCACTCCAAAGCAGGAGCGCAGTTTGTAGACGTGACTTTTCCAATACACCCCGACAGCGTCAATATGTGATCTCCATAAACCAAATTCTTCGATTTGGTGCGTTCCCATTGATATTTTTGTGGTCGCTCTTCATTAGTCCGCGACTCCAGTATTTGTGACAGTTTTCGCGTGACGTCCTGCACCTAACTCCATTTCCTGCTTTTCATTTTTAAGTATTCTTTTCTTTTGTTTTCTTTATACTTACACACTCTTAGATATTACAAGTACCAAGCCGTATGCCGCAAGTTGGAAAGAGGTCACGAGAACTCGCACAAGCGCTTCATCAACCCCTATGATCCTTGCTTAAAAGGAGCGTTAGAAGTGGCACCCATGGCATACTTTCTTGAGTTCACTTTTACATAGCATACTTTCTTGTGTTTACTTCTTCAGATGTTATCTAATATCCAAGCCGATGAAATTCCTGTTCCCTGCTCGTCCACATTCTTGTTGCCTGGGACTTTTTATCTCACAAAACAGCACTCTCTATACTTTATGTAACCGATTTGCAACTTTATATTGTAGGCGCCATGTTGATGTCCTTTCAAAAATTTGTCCTGAAAGGGCTGCCAAGTCACACCAACACATCCATCTCAAAGTCGTCTCATCGCAGTGTAGGCTGCATCCCTTCGTGATCGGCGTTTGTCGCAGTTTTTACATCTTGTAGGGACTGCTAATCCATCTCCAGAGTCTGCTTGTTTCATACAATGTCTCATGTACCGCAGCCTGGTACAAACAGGGCCTGTGTCTTAGAAGAATGCTAAGAGCAGTATAAGAGTATGACAAATTACATCTAGTAAGTGTCTCTTACGCTTGCGTGTTCGCTGATATTTATGTCCCCTTAGATTAAATCTCCCTCATCCGGTCGAGCCTGGTAGCGCCTCTCAGACAGTGAAGTATTCGATACTGCGGATTTTTCTTTCGGTATAGGCGTCCCTTGTACATTTTTGTACACACATTCATACGTGCTCCGTATGTGCAATCAGCGTTACTGTGGCGTTATCTTTCCTTATCCTGTACTTTGTATCATTGTGAAAAGGTCCACCCGCTATAGAGTGGATGTGCCACGAGAATATGCGACATCCCTACGATAGGCCAAGCGTGACCACTTGATATCTGACGTCGTTGAGCGGTACCCCAAGCTTAAAATACAAGAGATACAACGTCGCTTGACATGTCGTTATGATAAACGTTCTGGTTAAGTACCTAACGTTAAGCATAAACGTTAAGCGTTACGACTAACCACAAGCTTCGAGTTACAGCGTCTTTAAACCATAAAAGTTGGATAGAGTACCCATTGTCCTCACTGACTTAAAATGGTGGGTACCGGCTAAAGTGAAATGCCAGAGCGTCGTGCTTCAGCCATGAGCTCTGGCGCTGCTGTTAAACTAGCAAAGTGACGCATAACCAATAGAGTTGCACATAGGCGTGGTGGGGTATTGGAAAACGCTTTACCAACCGGAATGTTTGGTGCTGCAGCCTACGCTGCCACGGAAGCTGCTGGGGACGGCAACAAGCAATCAACACGTCACTCATATACAGCTACAGTAGTAGGAGGATCGACCACAAGAAATCGGTCTTTGCAATCAGAATTTTGCATGCGTACTCTGACATCTTGCACAGAGTAGCGAATACGCAAAATACGGCATCCTACAACGCTTTGTGAACAAGAATGCATGCTACGTTCGCACAATATTTTGAGGTTAGCGTATCCAAAATGTATACGCAAACCCGTGATAAAACACGCAAAGGCCCTTGCCGCACATCAGCGCTCTCATTCCTCGCTGTAACCGAGCAAAGCAACGGGACACGGAAGACAAGTGAAATAGAATGAGCAGGAAAGCGGAGAAGAAAAATATGGCAAAAGTGCGAGGAAGGAGGGGTATGCTGACTAAAGCGCAAAGTTGGGCGAGTTGGTTGCTAACTAGGGAATTCATCGTACTAGAGAACAATAACACACAGACAACGTTTAGTCGCTGTGTCAATGTTCGTTAGTAGGATGATTTGCCTAGGTGTGCCGAGACGGCGCAAGACATTTGTTGTCGCCGGCGGTGACGCGCTACGCGTTAACCGAGAAAACGAAGATGACACTGAAGATAGAGCGAGCAGGAAAGCGGTGGATGAAAGTATGGCAAAAGGCGTGAGACATGGTCCCCCGCGGCGACGCACTAGGAGACAACGCCAGGGTATATCGTGCGCCTTCATGCGCTCGATGATGCGGCGATCACTTCGTGAAATGCAGCTGGTATGCGCCGTTACACAGCAGATGGAAGTTTGATTTTTCACAAATTTATCATTACAGAGTACATTAATCGTCAGCAAAAGTGTTTTGTTCTCAAGCATCTCTGTGGTGGTGTACAAGTTAGACTGTAGGCGTTTCCCGTCTAAGCTTCTGCGCCACCACTAGAGGTTCCACGGAAGCTGATCGGCACACCGCAACGCTCTAGACCCCACCCACTGACCGACGCATCTTTGGTTTTCTCTTCTCTGCGTTCGCAGGTATCCCTTTGCAAGGAAATGATGAAGCAGCTCAAGTTCGCCATATCGTGCCGGAGTTCCACGATGCCCGTGAAAAGCAACAAGCCGCCCGAAGTGGACAGCAACGGCGGAGACTACCGCATCTCCACGCTGCCGTCGTTCACATCGGACTTTTGAGCGCTGGTCGTGCGCATGCCCGGCCCCCTCCCTCTGCCCTTCAGTGGACGGTCGGTGAAAGCACCCTGCTGAACACCGTAGTGGACCGCTGTTGCCGCCACGCCGCATTTCCTTTACGCGTTCCTACTTTCCTGTCTTTATCCGATCACGGCGTATTCACCTCGATGGCATTCTGCGGACTTATGCTTGATTAGAGGGTGTCAACGCTAGCCTGCTTTGTATTGTAGCTGTAATTTCCGGCTTTGTTGCGCTACGGATTTTGTCCCGTTGAGTGCTTGTGTAAAGGCTCGACACATGTGCGGAAAGCGACACATTTTTGCATGTGTTTTCCCTCTCCAAAACCGGTCCCGTAGCCTTCATGCGTGCTCCTGACCGCCACCGAACCGATTTCTAAAGGGAAAATTCGTTGCGAAACTTGCCGCTTTTCGCACATGTGTTTCACCCATAAGACTAATTTTTTTCCGTCTATCGTAGCATCAATCCTCCAACTGCTACATGACTTAAGTTTTAATTTTTTTTTAAGTTTTTGTTTGAACTTAAGCATCCTGTGTTTTAAACATCCAGCCTACAAAGGCGTTTTTTTTTTTTTTGTCGCCTATGTGTGAACAGCCAGCACGTAAAATCTTGTCGAAACAGCTTCTCGTGAGAAAAGTCTATGTTTTGTCGGCCTTTTCTTCCTGTTGTAACCTTTTAGCGCAACCGTACCCGTCTAGCATTGTCTTCGAACCACCAGCCGTTACTTTGGTAGACAGCAATCCTCCAGAAAGTTTATACAAGCGTCGTCGATTCGCGGCGCTGGCGCGGCCGCCGAACACGAGGAGTACCTCAAAGTACACAGAACAGAACGACTGAGAAATGACAAGGAAAAAAAAAACTCTTTTTAGGATGTAAACAGTCTCGTACTACTTACCTGCTCATCCGTTAAGCTGCATCGTTTTGAAAGTTGTGCAGTTGAACGGCACACGCTTCACTTGTTACTTCGATGTTTTCTTTCGTGCGTGTGAATGTGCGTGCTTCGTAGTGTGCGAATGAGTCAGAAACGAGTACGTGACATTCGTGTCCGAAAAACATGTTTTTCGTGTGTTGATTGTAGTCACTGGGTGTTGTGATAGCGGCCAGGAGGAAAGGACAATGTGAATACGGAAAAGTGATTCGGAGCGCTACCGGGCGCTGCCAGTTTTTGTTCAAAGAAGGAAACTGGTGCTCTTCGGCATCCTTCTTTTGTTTTTGGCTTCGCAGGTTTGTAGACATAGAGCCGACACTTAGTATGACTTTCAGCGGTGCTCTAGCTAGCGTTTAAGACACTTCACGGCGGGCATATAACTTGCCTCCTCCCTTGCCTGAAATACTTTTCGTGGCCACCTTGCGTAGTCTAGCCCCACGAATGAAGTTACGTAAAGTCAATTATGACCCCACAAGGGCATTAAACCGGCACACCTAACCAAGGAGAAAGCACGGAAGTGTCAAATATAAATTCCTTCGGAAAAAAAAGGTCGCAGAACAAAACAGTTGTTCTCGGTTAGTCTGCTTCTAATAACCTGGCAATATTTTCGGTTGTTGTAATGAAAGTCTTAAAAAACTACCCGTATTGAAGTTTTATCTTGTTCGTACCTGGATGCCCAAGGCAGTTAGCGGTAGTTAGTAACTCCTGTCGTAGAAAGGCGGATTAGTGCAAAGGCAACGATTAGCCGCATATATTGAGTCTAACGATGAACTGTTCAGTTGTGCACGCACTTACTGGACGGTTCAATAACGATTTATGACCACGTGTTTGCACGAGCTCGGGTCGAGTCTATTTGAATGCAGCACCTCGGTGCGTAAAACGCCGTGTTAGCTTCTCTACCAGCATCAATCTCATTTTCTTGACTCGAGAAAAGCAAACAGTCCATCGCCTCGCTTTGGTGTTTAGAAATGTTCAGAGCAGATGTGAGTAAAACAACGGAGTGCAGCAGTGACTGCTGCTTCTCGACTGACTGATGTAGAGCCTTTATACAGCCGATAAAACAATTTATTGCCTACAATCAAGAAGAAATAGCTGATATCACAGCCGGTATTGACGCCTGTATTCGAAAGACACAGCCAAGTTCTGTCCGACTCAAACGGAGTGCGTTTACATCATGTAGCCGAGGTTAAATTGACGTGGCTGCTATTCCTTCAACAGTTTGACTTCACCCGAGCAGCATTTACCCGTATGAATGGTGACAACAATCCGATTTAGTCTAATTCGTTCCGGCTATGTCGCAGTCATGGACAATGTGGCATGTTAAAAGCCCTTTGCAGTGCTGGGGTGGGGTGGCGGGGGGGGGGGGGGACGCTATGCTTGTTGGTTTTGTAGCTGGTAAACACGTCCGATGTAAACGCGGTGCAAAGGGTGCTGGTGTTCTTAGAGTTGTATGTGATTGCATATGGATCACTTCGCAGCCTGTGCATGTTTCTCCATTTCCAATGATCTCTCACCCCTTTCACTAATAACCCATTTCTACTTCCCGACTTTGCCTATGGCAAACGAGCACAAGGAACACATCTTCTTATTACGCAGTGATTGATAACTTGTGGACCTGAATTAAGTGGCTCTAATCAGGTGTAGCTTACAAAGAGCTTACAAATTCGCTCTAGCTCCCTACCCCTTCTAAAGGGTAGCATTGGCGGTGAGCTCTGCTTGATATATTTCCTCGTATGCCAAGTAACATTGCCCCCTTCCAAACACCTAAGCCGCCTTGGCTTCTAGAGACCTAAATGTTTGCTTCAGGTTCGTTGCCGAGTTCATGCTCTCAGGCAGTCATTTGGCGACCTGTATGGCATGTTCCCTCCTTGAAACTCTTCCCTTGTAGTCCAATCTCACTGCGTGGCCTGTAACTGTGTAAACACCTCCTGTGACACGTTAAATTTGCGTCAGGATTTGTCCTGCTGAAGTTGAGTGAAATGTAAACGTGCCACGAGTTTGCCCTGTAAGTTGCGAACGGGGCGTCCGTACGCGGCTCTCTAGATGATGACGTAGCTCCACTTTGCGGGGTGTCGACGTTGTTTCGACGTTTACCTGGATTGCTCATGCTTCATCGACACTCGCAGAATCGCGAAGTAGCCGTTGCCTCTATGCCGAATTGCCGGCATGCATGGTTATAGATCCCTCTCAAACATTGAGAAATCGTAATGCTCAACACTGTTCATTTCTACCGGTATTGGGTTAAAACCTGCCTAAAGTTCCTCCTGTTAATTGTAAGGCCGATTTCGGAAGTCGTGGGCCACATTCTTGCGCCGTTGAAGTCAGAGGCACTTTATATGCGGGAGCGTTCCCGCGTTTGCGACCCGAATGTAAGCTAGAAACGTTTAGAACGAATATTGTCGATTTTTTTTCCTGAACTTCAGATGACATATGCAAAGATGTCATCACTAATAATTTCAGAGAACAACCAAATGTGGTGTTTGCGGATTAATCACGTAAGCATACGAACAGAAAGCGAGCATAGCTCTCTGTATTTCTTTCCTTTGATTTAAGTTGCTCGCTATATATATGATTTTACTCATTAGTGTGCATCGCATGAACCGCGTGTTTTCCACCTTCATATAAAACATGCTGAATTTTGAAGGGGTATGCACAATTGGTTGAATTATGGGAGTGTTGGATGCAGGTGGACTAAGAAGGAAAATGCACACATCCAAACATTTCTGCCTACAGTGTTGCATTTCTTATGTAAACACTAATCAACTTGTGCGCAACGCACCTAGGAGTACTGGTTCTTCAAAATGTTGTCCTTCCCCGCTCATAGACTGGCATACCGAAAAATTCATTTACTGCTTTCCCTGGCCTTCGCCGCGTTAAATTTCTATACCTGCTCTGATTTTCCGCTGGGTAAAATATTTTTCCTGCTTTCCAAGCAGACGGTGCGTCACCTAAATCAAATTGAGTCAGTATAAATCCACGGGATAAATTGCACGACGGTTTCATCATAAATCTACCTCCTGCCAAAAGCAGACGAATGTAAAGAATAACTTAACGCCCCACAGACGCAAAATGTGTGCGGGTCAGCAGGAATCTTTTGCTACAGCAGTGTCAGTATTTCGAACACGGAAGTCGGGGAAACAATGGCAAGCCTTCACTGAACAGCTGTAAGCCGCGTTTGGTACCAAGGCCGTTCAAGAGGTCAACTAACCATCAGAAGCCTTACTGTGCGAATTTGTGCGTGCATGGCAGACATCATTTCTACAGTCTGCTTTATTATCTGTATACTGAGCTTTCATTTTGTATTTGGCCCGCTTCCTTCTCTGACACTGCTGAACAAAAAACCCCTTTCGGTTTTACAAAAATCTCTCCGGCATTATTTTATTCCATAAAATTGAGA
This sequence comes from Haemaphysalis longicornis, assembly GCF_048455015.1. Classification (NCBI taxonomy): domain Eukaryota; kingdom Metazoa; phylum Arthropoda; class Arachnida; order Ixodida; family Ixodidae; genus Haemaphysalis; species Haemaphysalis longicornis. The sequence continues at coordinate 89,945,742 of NW_027526460.1, read as the reverse complement.
AAAAAATGACGTTGAAATGGTTTCGCACAACAGACAAAAGGTAGAGATTATCAGTCTACAACGGCATTTCATCACACACGTCACTTTCGAACTAATTTCAATGTTTTTTTATATATATCAGGTAAAACTAAACCAGCTTTCCTTTTAGGAAGAAGAAACTTGAGAAATGTTTTATGATCATGGTACAAGTTAAAGAAATTCTGATAAAGTAATTTTGCAAATATTGTAGTTTAACTAGGAAGTACATCAAAAACGGATTCGAACTCTGTTCCCAAAAACATAATCTCTCGCTCAACGTTATTTCGTCGTTAGTTGAATCAACCGAGTGATAAACATTTCGATCATTTGGTCTGGGCACTGCTCGTTGTGGTGCGACTTTTTTAAGCGTAACGACGTAGTTGTATAGAGGGTGTGCGACATATACCATAGCGTATAGAGCGATAAGGGGAAGTTTACTAACACTTCCCTATTTGTACAGGCTTCTCGTTTCTCTTCCGCTCGATAATTATATCACGCTCACCACTCTTTTCTAATACCACCTGGTCGAGAGAGAACAGTAGTTGTTTATGCGGGCTCCGATGTCTTCACTTTACATGGTTGCAACTGTGCCAAACTTGAACTGGGTGGTTCAGTTCATTTTATCTGTTCTTTTCTCCGCCAGTTTGTCGTTGTTTGTAAGACTAGTGTTGTTGTTCATGCAGTCGGGGAAGTCATTAGAGTCTGCATTAAATATACGACGCTGCCTCTCCCAGAGCACAGACATGACACATAAATCAATTTAATTAGTCTTAGTGAGGCTGTCTTTTTACCTGTAAGGATAACTTCTCCTAGCGTAGTATCCAAAATGGGCTTTCGCACGAACTCTTTCCGACAATAATGGTAGCAGGAATATTTTAGGTAATCTGTAGAGTTGGAATTTTCGAAACAGCCCCGGAAAGAAATAGACAACGAGTTAACAGTTTATTTCGTAGAATTCTCAGCAGAAATTCATTATTGACGGCACAAAGCATGTCGAAAAGCGTAGCTACCCTTTGACAAAATACTTGTAACTTAAAAATACCTCGGTTTAAATTGCTACTTGGATGTCTTTAACACTTGAAGCTGTTATTTGATGTGAAACAACGTGCAACTTTTCGTAGTCATGATGTGTCAATGAACGAACGGTTCGTGCAGAAGACTTTGTCTGGGGCGGAAGGTACAGACTGCTGTTACTTTATTGAGGGTAGAGGAGGTTGTTAAATCGGCATTGCGCGAGATACATGAAGCAATCATTGGTTCATCTCAACCGTGCGTCGATGTCAGTGCTGTTGAACAAACGTTTGTGAAATCCACTCACCACAGTGTTGTTCGAGTGGATGCGGTATCATTTTGATACATTATTAAAACTATTTTAACTAAATAAAAGTTATATACTACCACTGCCTCCGTTTCTCTTCCTCCGATTCTGTTGTTGCAATTCTCTGCGGCTGATAAAGTAAGTCTCAAGAACAGTTTTTCAGGAAGTATCAATTTTTTTCTCCAGGAAACCTATTATGAACATCGTTTTGATTGCAACCCGTACTTTTCGGGGAAAAATGTCATTGCAGCCAGGTCAGGTTCTGGAGGAAATTGATTGGTGCAGAAATATCCGTGCTAACGCTTTCGTTGGTCACGTTACCTTCGGAAGCCATGATTGAAACTGGTCCACAAGCGCCAATCAGGAGTTAAAACTTTCACAGGCAGTGTGTACGCACTCGCACACATGCATACTCAAAAGCGTATTGTAAACGACAAGTTCTCACAGTATTTCAGAGGTGAATATCCGGGGTTATTTTACTACTGAAAATTTGATATAGTTTGCAATTAGTTGTTGTTATCTCTGAGTGGCCAGAAAATCCACACAAGCTGTTTTTAGGGGGTTCATCAATTTTAACTACATGCCGAGTTACTGGAGCCAGGGCCCTTATCTATTCCTCTGTATATGCAGGGAGTACTCTAGTCATTGTACCGGCCTTCTCTGCATCGAAAAACAGACAACCGCTGTATTCTATTCTAACGAGACGTTCTAAGACGTTCTGACAAATAAAGACGGCACAATAAAACGTCTTCGTATTGTTAACTAGGTCCCAGTCGAACAACTGCCAGTTGGGCTTGTTATACGTCCATGATTGAAAAGCGGTAAACACGAAATCGAATGAAGAGACACAGAAAGAAGCGCACTAGCAACTGAATTTTATTTTGAAAAACGAACATATATACAAAGAACAAGAACACGAAGCTGCGTCATCACCAAAACGTTGATAGCACCGATACATTTGGAAAATGCATATGAACGTTAAGGACTATATATATCCGAAAGCAGCAAGTACAAGTAATCGCCAAATAATCACGCATGCGCGTGTAGTGAAAATTACACGTGCGCTTGCACGTGTAGTGAAAACTAGGAAACCCAATCAAACCCCCTCTAAAAACGCACTCTATATCAGATAACTGTACGAATGGCTGGTGGACACAAGAAGTTCCTCCCTTCCTAATGCGAAAAGCTTCCATGATCGCCCTTGTGTATGGCTTTGCGTTCGTATCAATGACGGCTGTGTCATCTAGTTTTGGTTTACACGTTTTTGTACAGTTTGCAGTGCACAGCTAGATGAGAGTACGGTGCCCCTTTCAAAGAACTTTGATGCTCGCGAAGGCGAACGTTGAGGAAACGACCCGTCTGGCCAACATACTCCTTCCCACAGGTCGCAGTAGATTCACGATTTTTTCCTCCTTCAAGAAGAGTGCAGCTTATGAAGCGCTGTTCACCACCCGAAGACATGGTAAGTGCAACATATAGAATGTCACGTTTCAGGGTCAATCCCCGAAGGAAAAAGGGATAAACTGGCGTTCAGGAGGTATGGGTGACGAAGAAGAGGAAGATATTTAAGTTTGCTTCCAAAGAGCAGACCGAATACAGGATGACACGAACGACACACGCGAGGCAGCGGCGATCAGGACAGTGAAAAGTCGTCTGACGAGTACGAAGCCTATCAGAGCATGATGCGACTGCCGGGAGAACCACAAGGGGACAGGAAAAACGCAAGGATACAGCAAGAGCAAGAAGCCCGAGCGACGGATGGTCTCGGAGGAAGATGCCAGGGGGACGCGCCACGTAATTCAGGGTGTGAGCGAGTCAACCTGACATCGGTTCCGCTGGTGACACTACGTTCCGCCTTTCCAGTCGCACCGCCAACGTGTGCATTCGCGCCCCGGCATCACGGGACGGTCGGGCGCGTGCGTCCAGTATGTACGCCTGCCAACATACGCTTTGACGGCCCCCACAAGGCGATGCTTCGCGATCTTCCCAGGGTACCCTGCTGTTACAGTGACGGCCCTGTGGCCAGACACTACCTACTGCTGCGCGAGCTACTACAGCGGGAGCCGGAGGACCCACGACCGGACGCGCGGGGCATGACGACGCCGTCCCAACAACTCCCATCGACGCCGGGATCGCCCTACAAGACAACTACGGGTACCGCGCGTCGAGTTCACGCAACGTCTGTTCCACGTCAGTGCCGGCGACAGGGGTAGGCCCTTCCGCTAACAACAGCTCTGAGAGGTTCCTTGTTTAGGACGCTGTAGAAATATTAATAGCCTGACTTGTATACTGTTGCTTGCTTTGTTTATTATTGTGAGGTGGGTGTTTTTTGTTTGATTTTGTGTTTTTTTTTGTTGTTGTTATCGTCCTTACGAGTATACTTCATGTAAAATAAATCCGCGCTGTGTGAAGTCTGAACCACGTCAGCGATTCGCTCTGAGGTGGTTCAGACTTCCCGTGACAGAGGAAACCGTTTTCTTAGGGTATTTACTTGTCTTACATGTTCGGCACGCATAGGTAGAATCCCTTGCTCACGAGTTTTAGCACTATTACACAGCGTCAAGAATCGGAGAAAACACGCCAGGAAATCACCCGCAAATGTTGTTGCGACAAATACCGGATACCAATCGATCACTGCTTGTACATGAGGGTGGTGGTGGTGGTGGCAAAACGTTTAATGAGCCAAAGGGAAGGGGTATAAGGGCGTGGTTAGCCTCCTAAGTCAAGGAGGCCTCTTGTCCGGGCTGCCTCCAGTGCGTGCCGCACCAGGGCGACCTGGCGCTCCGGTGCGGAGCTGGTCAGCTCGGACTCCCACTGCTCAGGGGAAGGGGAGGGGTGGGGATGGGGGTGTTGGCGGCAGGAGAAGACGAGGTGGTAGGTGTTGAGAGGGATGTGACAATGTGGGCAGTCGGGTGGAAAGAGAGAAGGGGAAGTGTGGGATAGAATGACGTGGGTAAAGTAGGTTTCGGTCTGTAGTCGGCGGAGGATGTAGGCCGGTTGGGCGGTGAGGGAAGGGTGGGAGGGTGGGTATCGCCGTAGGGAGTTAGTGTGGTGGGAGAGTATCGAGGTGTACGTGGGGTCGAGAGGTGTCAGGGCTGCTGGGTCGGGGGGTAGGGGAGTTATTTGGTCGAGGCTCGGCGAGGGAAGTGCCCGGGTAATGAGTGTGCGGGCTGCGGCGTGGGGCGCCTCATTCCCTGCCAGGCCGGAGTGGCCGGGGGTCCAGACAAGAGAAAAGTCAATGCCTTAAGGGAGGCGTTGAAGGAGGTGAATGGCTGCTGGCGGGGCGAGGCCGGCTTGATAGACGCGGTAGGCTGGATGCGAGTCGGTTATTATGATCAGGTAGGGTTGGTGGCAGTGGGTCAGGGCAGCGTGGGCGATGGCGAGAAACTCGGCGGTGAGCGTGGGGATGTGGCGGTAGGAAGCCGCGGTGGGGAGGCGGCCCTCGTTGTTGAGGACTGCGATGGTGGTGCTGTGGCGGGTGGAGGACTGCGCTATGTCGGTATAGCGGGTGTTGGGATCCGAGCCGTAACGTTTTTCGAGGAATCGGACGCGGGCGTTGCTGCGGCCTTGGTTGTAGAAGGGGTGCATATGCTTGGGGACGGGAGGAATGTGGATGCGTTGACGAATGGAGAGGGGAATACGTTGGGGCGCGTGTGGGATGGCTCGGGCCGTGTGTCCGATGACCTGAAGTACCCGTCGACCAGCCGGTGTGAGGGAGAGTCGGTGCAGGTGGGAAGTGCGTTGGGCTTCCAAGATTTCTGTGAGGGTGTTGTGGAGGCCAAGCTGGAGGAGGCGTGTGTTGGAGGTGTAGGCAGGGAGGCCTAAAGCTGCTTTGTAGGTCTTGCGGATCAGAGCGTCCAGCTTGTTAGCTTCCTGTGTCTTGAGGTCGACGAAAGGACAGCTGTATGTAAGGCGACTGATGAGGAGGGCTTGAACGAGTTTGCAGGTGTCGGATTCTTTGAGGCCGTAGGTGGAGCCGCGGATGCGCCGAATGAGGTGGGTAAGTTGGGTGATTGTTTTGTGGAGCTGTGGGCGAGGAATGGCGCCGGAGCCGTCGTAATGAAAAGGAACTCCGAGTACCCGATGGGTGGTGACTTGGGGAATGGGAGTGCCGTGGATGGTCACTTGTTTGTCCGGGGTGGTTTGTGGGGGGCGGCCGCGGGTGCGGGCTCGGAGGACGAGGAGGGCTGACTTGCTTGGTTCGACAGTTAGGCCTCTGGGGTGGAGGTAGGCGACGATGGTGTCGATAGCTTGGTGGAGGGCGTCTTGTTGCGCGCCGCTGGAGCCGCTGGTAGTCCATATAGTGAGATCATCGGCATAAAGCGCATGGTGGATACCGGGGATGGCATTCAGGAGACTGGGGAGGTGAAGGAGGGCGATGTTAAAGAGTAAGGGGGAAATAACGGAGCCTTGCGGTGTGCCTTTGGCAGGTGTGTAGAAGGTAGAAGATTGGAGAGGGCCGAGCCGGAGGGTGGCAGTGCGGTCCCGCAGGAACGAGAAGACGAATTGGTAGGCGCGGTGGCCGCAACCGGTGTGGTTGAGGTTATCGAGGATGGCTTGGTGCGTAGCGTTGTCGAAGGCCCATTTGGCATCGATGGTGAGGAGCGTTTTAGGGGTGCAACGGTTGAGGTGGTCGAGGAGCTGCTCTTTTATTTGTATATGGACGTCTTGGTGGGAGAGATGTTGTGATGTTGGCGGAAACCGAACATGGTAACGGGGTACAGGTTCCGTTCTTCGAGGTAGGTGGAGAGGCGCTGGTGAACTAGGTGTTCATAGATCTTGCCGAGGCAGGAGGTGAGGGTGATGGGTCGGAGGGTGGTGGCGGAGACGGGTTTGTTGGGCTTGGGGATAAGGGTGATGTCTGAGTGGCGCCACTCTAAGGGGTACGTGCCAACTTCCCAGTGGCTGTTGTAATAGGTGAGGAGGTCTTCAACGGTGTCGCCCGGGAGGTTGCGGACAGTTCTATAGGTAATGTGCTCTCTGCCCGGGGTGGTGTTGCGGGTGAGGCGGGCAAGAATGGCGTGGAGTTCGGTAATGGTGAAGGGGAGGTCCATGTCGGCGTTGGGGGGTCCGGTGTATTGAAGGTTCGGGGCAGGGGGATGGGTGACCGGATCACCAAAGAGATGCTGCCTGATGGTGCGGAGAAGCTCGCGAGCGGGTTGCGAATGGTTGCGGATGAGTTGATGGATGCGGTGCATTGATTGACGTTGAGTGCAGTGGTCGTCCAGGAGAGAGCGGAGGAGGTGCCAGGTCTTGCGGGTGTGGAGGGTACCTTGCAGGCGGGTGCAGAAGTCCCGCCAGTTTTGGTTGTGAAGCTGGCTGGAGTACGTTTGGATCTGTTGGTTCAGGTGGGCTATACGTTTTCTGAGGTTGTGGTTGTGGCGGTGGCGCTTCCATCTTTTAGAAAGGCTCCGACGGGCATCCCACATGTGGATGACATGAGGGAGAGGAAACAGTCGTAATCCCCAGATGGATATCGCCTGCGGCTGATCGTCAGTGTAATTCTCTGCCAGCAGCCACCTGTCAAGGGCGTTGCCCTTAGCAATCACCACATCGAGTAGGGTTATTTTATAAGAAATAGCGTTGGTAATGAACGAAGGCTCGTGAGAAGAGACAACAACACGTCCCTATCTGTGAGCGTTTGCTCGTTTTGTAATTCGAGAGCAGCTTGTGCCTGGTTGCCGCGGCAAACGATGTTCGAGATTGCTAAAGTAGCGGCGCTCTGTCCAGCGATAGAAAACTCATCTCCGCGGCGGAGCACGTTTCGCCAACGTTGCCGCTTTCCACCAGGCATCACCCTAAGATTAACCGTTCACGTGACTAAAGCGCTGGGAAGGCTATCAATTAGGGGTGAATGGCCGGGGTAGCAGGGTACGGCTGGGTTGGCCGCTCGGGACTCACGCGTATGGCATTGAAAAAATACAGGAGGCGATGATCCAGACGACGCCAAAAATGTTGGGGCAGTAAAGTACAAAGAATTTATACGAAACCGGCAGTCCAGCTGATGGCGACAATTTCGGAGCAGTGAAAGTATAGGTGCATGAACGTAAAAAGTCTATAGCCCAGCTGATGGCGAAAATTTGGGGAACCCAAAATTACAATGCCATATTACAGCCGATGGCGCAAATTTTGGTACATCCTAAGTGTCAAGGCTTAAGTCTAGTCGCTACCGATCACTTCAACGCAGCGGAAGAAGAACCTAGGCTATAGTCCAGACGATGGCAAAACATTTGCAGCAGCCAAATCGGAAAAGCTGCCGTGCAGGCAATGGCGACTTTTAAATGCAGAGCATTTCAGTAACTCACGATGTCACCCGCGTTGACGTCCGTAGTCCGCACCCTCGTTGTCCCTACTATATAAAAAAAATACTATCCAGCGCCCGGTTTCGATCCCTCGACCCTGCGGGCGGAACGCAATGTACACGGTGCTCTACCCACTGTGCCACAAAGCCGACACAGAATGGGACGCTACGAACGCGGCTTATATCGTTGACTCATTCAAATTACTGCTGACGAGCGCTCTCTCGTCAGCAGTTGCCACAAGTGCAACAACATTAACGTAACGCAAACTACTTAACGTCGTGCGCCCCCAGAAATGCTCTGCATTTGATCGTGCCCCTCGCGAGGGGGATGTTTCACTGCGTCTTATCTCGGTCGTGGGACCCGTGGCGCCATGTGGCGGAGGCGCGGCCCAACTCGTAGCACTTTGAAAAGATGCGGCGCCAGCCAGCTGTGTGTGTTCGTGCCGCACTTGTACAAATTTTTTTTGGGCAGCCAAAGTGCCAACGCTATCATCCAGCCGATTGCAGAAATTTTAGGACGGCGAAAGTGCTAAGGCAATAGTCCAGCCAAATACGGAAATTTCGGGGTAGCCGAAGTGCTAAGGGTATCGTCGAACAGACGGCGGAAAATTCGGGGGAGCCAAAGGGCCCAGCCCATGTCCAGCCGATGGCGAAAAACTTGCGGCCGGGAAAGTGTTAAGGTTATAAATATGAGGATTGCAAACATTTTGGAACAGTGAAAGTATTAAGACTGTAGTCTAGACGATGGCGGAAATTTTGGTGCGGCGAAAGTTCCAAGGCTATCGTCAAGCCGATGGCGAAAAATTTGTGGGAAGGGAATGTAGTGAGGCTATCGTCCAGCCGATGGGGAGATTATGGTGCAGCAAAAGTAGTAAGGCCATAGTCGAGCCGATGGCGGACATTTGGTAAGATTAAACGTACTAAGGCTATAGTACAGTCGATGACTGAAAGTTTGTGCCACCGACAGCATAGTCAATACGAAGGCTATAATTCTCGGGTAGCCGAAGTGACGAGGGTATAGTAGAGCAAATGCGAAAACTTTCGGGAGAAGTGGCGAAAATTTCAGAGCAGTGCAAGTACTAAGGCTATAGTCCAGAAAATGGTGAAAATTTTGGGTCAGCCAAAATTTTCAGGCTATGAGTCCCTTGGCAAGTCCAGCCCATGGCGAAAGCTTTGGCGCCGTGAAATAAGTGAGTCTATAGTCCAGTCGATGACGGAAACTTTGGAGGTTCGGAAGTAATATGGCTATGGTCCAGCTAAGAGATAAAATTTTGTAGCAGCGAAACTATTGAGGCTTTATATGGCGGAAATTTCGAGGCTCTATATGGCCTAAATTTTGGGGCAGTGCAAGTGCTGAGGCTGTAGTCCAGCCAATGGCGGAAATTTTGAAAGTGAAGCTAATAATGCTATAGGCCATCAGATGGTCGAATTTTGGGGGGCAGGCAAAGTGCAAAGGCTATAGTAGAGTGAATGGCGAACATTTGGCGAAAAGGCTTGAGTATAGTAAAGGCGAGAGTGAAATTTTGGGAGTAGAAGTACCAAAGCAATACATGGTCGAGTCGATGGAGGAAATAATGAGGCAGCCAAAGTGCGAAGGCAGATTGAAGATTGAAGATATACATCCGATTGGAGTAATTATGGGGAAGTGAAAGTTCCAAGGCTAAAGGCCAGTTAATTGCGGAAGCTTGGGGTAAGGGACAGTTATGGCTATACTACTACCTATACATGCCAGAAATTTTGGGGCAATCATTTTCTTAAAAGTATGGTAGCCCCAATGGTGAAAATTTTAAGACAACGAAAGTACCCAGGCTAACGTCGAGCTGACGGCAGAAATTGGGGGGGGGACCAAAGGGTCGCGGCTATAGTCAAGCCAACTGCGAAAACCTTAAGGCAGTGAAAGTTCTAAGGTATCGCCCAGAGCCGATCAAGCTATAATCGAGCCGATGATTGGAATTTTGGAGCTGCCAAAGTTCCAAAGTTCCAGCCTACGGCGATACTTTTGGAGCAGTGAAAGTACTAAGGATACAGTCAAGCTGATGGCAGAAATTTTTGAGCAGCCAAAGTGACATGGCTATAGTCCACCGATGGCGAAAATTTTGGGGTAGTGAAAGTACTAAATCTATAGTACTACCGATAGCGGAACGTTTGGTTTATCGAGAGCACTATAGCGTTAGTCCAGCCGATGGCGAATATTTTCATGCAGCCGAAGTGCCAAGCCTATAGCGCAGGGGATGGAGAAATGCGTGGGGCAGTGTAAGTACTGAGGCTTTACTGGAGGGCGTAAAGTTTGGGGCAGCCAAAATGACACGGCTGTACTACAGACAATGGCGCAACGTCTGGGGCAAAGCAGGCACTAAGGCTATAGTTTCACTGATGGCCAGGGAAAGTACTAAGGTTGTATCTAGCCGATGACACAAATTTTAGTGCAGCCAAAGTGCCAAGGCTGTAATGAATCCGATGGCAAAAATTTTGGCGTAGTGATACTACTAAAGCTGTTCTGCGCTTATAGTAGCGGGACTTTTTGGGCATAAAAAGTAGTAAGGGTGGAGGCCAGTGGATGGCGGAGTTTTTTAAAGCGAAAATGAGCCCATAGTCCAACCAGGGGTAGAATTTTCGGGTCAGCCAAAGTGCAATAGTTAAGGTCCAGTCAATAGCGAACATTTTGAGGCACAAAAGTAGTTTCATCCAGACGATAGCGGACATTTTGAGCATCCTGTGTGCAATGGCTATGGTCCAGCCATTGGCGAAAAGTTTTGGGCAGGCAAACTACCAAGGATATAGTCCAGTCAATAGCGAAAATTTCGGGGCAGAGAGAGAAAGAGAGAGAGACAGCGAGGGCTCTTTAATGTGAACTGGTGAGGCCAGCCGTGCTAGTGATAAGGCTTAGTACGCCAGAGGGGGGGATGTCTACAATGATGAGTGGTGAATGCTGGCCGTTAGGGGTGCGGTATAGAGAAGACAAACAAGAAACGTTAAAAACTAGAAACGAGGGAATGCTGCTGTCAGAGTCGGGACATTAAAATAAATTTGAAAACGAAATCTTTAACGTTAACTGTGAATCACAATACGAAGTAAACGGGGCAAAATAGGAAGAACACAAACACAAGAAAAAGAAATAGATAAACACCGCGCCACGAAAGAATACAGTGCTCAGCGATTGAAACGCGATACTCGGAGCGCATGGCTGCCGGTGCTTGTTGTGCCACAGGTCAGCGCTTGTCAAAGCGAGCTGACGCATTGTGGTATACGGTGAGGGTGAGATCATTCATGACGCATACTGACTGCATCCGGGAGACAGCCCTTCAGTGTGTGGTTCTTGGCGGCGCCATAGGGGTGCTAAATGCCATGGCTTCAAATCGCTGCGCCTGCGTGCAGCGTCCCGCCGCGCAAGCTGGGCCAGCTGGCACCACGCGCGTTATGAAGAATTTGAATGCGCACTTATCGCGATGTGTTATCGTGGAGGTTTCGTGGCTTATTTTTCTCTAGGCAGTGCACCTTGCTGCCTGGATCCACACACCGATGGTGGATGAGCCCGGGAGAACCAAGCCATCCGCTTAAACATGTGTGTAGCTTTGTAAGTGCTGAAGATATACTCTAGTGTAAAGAACTTCATCACGGCCGCCGGCATGACAGACGTTCTTCCTGATTCCGCGAATTGTTATGCATATTTTCTATGGCGCCAGTATCTACGGTGCTAATGTCGACTTTTGAGGTATTTTAAAATTCTCCGGAAACGGGTATCTTACAGACTGTATGGAGATGTCGGCCAAAGGATGCGTATGACACGGAGTCAAATGGCGCACAGGCGTTCGGGACACCTCTTGACGCTATAGCACTGTGGCGGAAAAGCACCGAGCATCGCATAGAGTTCCAACTATCGATGTGCATTTAGATAGACCCAGGAAGGTGCGCATAGCAATTGCCAGCAGTGAGACTATGACGTTCAGGTTTGTAGGCGACAACTGATGTAGGGTCGGCAGGCTGTAACGGAAGGGACCGATATAAAGGGCTTTATATAGGCAAAATAGTGAGAGTGCGGAACAGCTGTAGGAATTTCCGTCGATCACAAGCAGAATGCGCACAAAAGACAGAAGCCGCTGTTTCAGCCGCCGAATATGTGAAGCCCATGACATTGAGCGGTCAAACGTGACACCGAGAAACCTGTAGGACTTGACATAAGGTATCAGAGTACTTTACAGGGAGTGTATAACGTGAAACACCAAGCTGCGTGAACGTTATCACAGCGCACTTGTCAGGGGAAAATATCAGACCGCAGCCTCTAAGATATTTTCTAATCTTCAGAATTGCCTTCTGGAGTGTGGCGCGCATGCTTCAACGGTTCCCGCTTGAAGCCCAGGTACTGATATCGTCTGCGTAGAGTGAAATGCTGACATGTCTGGACAGCACTGTTGGGATGCGGATCAGACACTTGCTAAAAAGCGTTGGGTTAAAGACGCCGCCCTGAGGAACTCCTTGCGTGACGTGATGTTTGGCCGTTTCGCCATCACTGCTGCCATGTAATGCACTGCTTTTGTAAGTAGTCACATAGCCAATCAAACATGCGTCTTCGAAGCACTATGCATGTCATCTTTGTTCGGATGACTTCATGTGCGACGCTGTCAAATTCTGCCTTGATGTCAAAGAAGACAGTTATAGTGGTGTTCCCAGCTGCTTTTTGTCGTGTGATATCTGACACCGAGGAAAAGGTGTTTTCTGCGCTGATAGTCCTCTCCTGACCCCAGCCATTTCCGATGAATAAATTTCTCTATTTTCTAGCTCCAAAACATGCCTTTCCAGCGCATTCTTCTCCATTACCTTGACAGTACAACTTAATAATGCAATTGGGCGGCAAGAGTCTATATCCACGGCCGGTTTGCCTGGTTTGAGAATCGTCACGATTCGGGCAATCTTTCACCTGACCTCTAGACGCCCGATCTGCGAGGATTGGTTGTAAAGGGAGAAAAACTGCTTGAGAGCCAGGGGCCCTAGTGGCATAAAGCCAAATACGGGGTTCCATCAGCGCCCGGAGAGGAAGGCAAGTTGAGATTTCCCAACGCCGTGGTAAGCGCTTCAACGGTGAAGGGTTCATCCACCAGCGTCGCGTTCGTGGTGTAGTAGCAGAACCCGGACACCTCAGAGATGACCACGTTGTTGGCCGGAGTGGTAATTTTGGTGATGAATATCTGTGCAGCGCTTACTTCACTAACGCGTTTCTGGTGAGGAATGGCTGAGAACGGGTGAAGTAGGCTTGGTGGTGTTCTCGAGGTGCGAACCGTTTGCCATATACGCGTGAGTGGTTTGCGGGGACCCATCCGAGAGCAGAACGGACTCCAGCGCTGTTTAGCGAGCTTGCGAATATGTTTTTGGACGTGTTTCTGCGCCAGTCTAACAGCTCGAATATCATCTGGAGACGTCGTTTTTCATGCTCGCTGCTCTGCTCTCCTGCGAAGTGCACGAAGTCGTTTATACACGCGGTCTATCGCTGATGCGAGAAAACGGCGTCTTTCGGGCGCAGCCCTCGCGTTCGGAACAGGGTCAGCAAACTTCTCGTGCGTGTTAGAAGTGGCACTGCAGTACTCTAGAAATTTTCTAAACTTCTCCCAATTCGTCCGTGCACACTGAGTTTTTGTGAACCTCCACAGAGTCCCTTGATGACTGCATATGTGGGAGGTGGCCACTGCGAAGGCTTCCTACGTCACTGAACCAAGACGCAGTTGCCAGGCAGCAGGGAGAAAGATGTTATCGTCACATCCAAGGCACTCGATGTTATTCACGGACGAATGCGCCGGTGCCCGTGTTTAAAATGTGCAATCCAGCGTTGCTAGCGACGTTTAAAAGGAGGTTTCGCCGAGACGATGTGCTTCTGCTCCCCCAAGCCGGCTGATGTGCATTCAATTCACCCGTCTGTACATGAGGCGGTGAACCGTTGACCAAATAGTATTCAAACACTTGGAGTCAAAGTGCTTCATGAGATAAAGGTATACCATTTTACTCCTTTTTCATGATCGATGCGTGTATTCGCTCGTCTAGAAACTTTCCCTTTTTGCAACTTCCAAGTAATTGTACTGGAAGCCCGGTTTCATGCACGCGCCGTGTCTCAAGAGATCTTATCAGAGCTTTTCGGTCGACCAACCTGTCTATGGCGAACATTAGCTTTTTGACAGGTTGCCATCGGTCTCACTAAAAAAGCTTTCTCTTTAATAACCCATCATACCCGAAGATTACTGTCAGCCTTCTATGGGGTATTATTGGACTGTAATCTTCCATCTTCCATTGCTGAAAAATGTACCTTTACCTTACTCAGGATCAGCATACTCTAAGAAGTCACCGCAGGTGGGTTTCACCACAGTGCCCCAGTACGAGAAATCAACGAATGAAATGTGTGAGTTGAGGCGAATGTCGAGTCACAATGCGATTAGAGGGAAAAGATGAATTGGCCCAGGGAACACACTGCAAGGGGTGCATGTACGGTGTTGTCCCAGCGCAGGATCTATTTTTTTACTGTAATCGCATGCTTAGCCTCGTAATTCGCCAAATTCGCTCATTTAAATGCGCTAATTGTTCGTTCCGTGCGTTGCGGTAAAGTTCACCTGCGGGGACTTGTTACGGCTTCAACAATGACAGATAGGCTAATATCGGCGGTAGTGGTCAACGCGTGAGCAGGAAAGTGTTTGGTAGGCTAATTCAAATACTTATATTAAAAGACAAAACAATGAGAACTGTCAGTGATCGATTGTGACCCTTTATAGCCCCCACCTTCTATCTATTCAGCATAACAATGACACCGCACCAGAGACATGGCCATGTTGTTCATTCACATATCCGTGAATTCTAACAGTACTCCAATTAAATAGTTTCGTCCTTTCATCGTATACTTACTTTGGTGAGCTTCAAGCAAAGGCGTTGTTAGCATGTTCCCAAGACATTCACTTGTCCGCTGGAGACCACATGAAATTCCGAAGTGAGGAAAGATTCAGACGTTGCCTAGCCAGGGAACAACAAACACCGAATAAAATTCAAAATTTTCTATATTTGGTGGTTGAACGCGTCGAAGCTACACCAGAGCTATCAGACGCGCCTTAGTAGAGGGCTCCAGAATAATTTTGAACACTGGGCGATATTTAACTTGCACTGAAATCTCGGCACACGGGACTTGTTGCTTTTAACCTCCATCAGAAAAAAATTCCCCCGCATTTCCCCGAAGGGGAGTATGAGGAAGTGCGAAGCACGGGGTGATGCTATGAGGGGGAGTTTGTTGAAGTTTGGTGGCATTTTGCCCGTTAGTTACATTAACACCCCCTCGTGATCACGTTCGGCTTAACATGCCTCGTTTGTCCCTCTACGGAAATCTTGGTGAATTAACGTGTATGTTCGAGAGATGTTCGAGAGGGAATGTAATCACGCACACACACGCACGACGAAGACGCGCGCACGACTACAGGAGCCGAGCGGGAGAGCACGCGCGAGCCGACCCACGGAGGTCTGGCCGTTTATTGCTGCATATATAGGGGAGTGTGCCGCGCCGAGCCAGGCGACTGAGAGAGAGTTGGCGCGGGGCGAGCGCGGCGAGCGAAGGGGAGAGGGCAGCGAACGCGCGCAACGGCGCAGCGGCAGCCGAGCGAGGGAAGAGGAGGCGCGAGCGTGTGACGTCACGGCGCGCGGAAGGGGAGGGAGGCGCGAGCGCGTGACGTCACGGCGAGAGCGCGCGCCATCACATGGTGTAGTGACGTCACTGCGCCGTTGCTATGGACGCCTTCCCTCCGCTACCGCGCCGTTGGTAAGGAGAGGAGGGCGCGATAACACCTGCGGGCGACGGACGGCGGTGGAAGGAGTAGGTCCGACTAAGAAGTGCTTCGCACTTAAAAGCAGTGATTGATACCGCGATCGAACCCGTGTCCTTGGGCTATGAGCTCAGCGCCGAAACGCTTTAGTTACTGAGCCACCACGTCGGGGACCCAACAAAATGCTTCAACAATGAACTGAAGGAGTGTTCGTACTTACCGCGCGTTCTTCAGCATCGCGATATTTATTTGCCCTGCTAAAATCGGCATGTGAGTTATATATATTAGCTTTATTCAGTAACTCTCTTTGCCTCGAACGCATTTAGCACAATCTAGATAAAAAGCCTATAACTATGTGGGGTTGCTACCGTTCTTTTCTCGTTTGCATATCCAACGAAAATAAAAGCATAGTTGAACAATTTTACAAACGTTCCGAAAAAGAAAATACTAGATTCCTCTCATCCTTATTTCGGGATTCCGCCAGTGCCATTTTTCCACCTGGACTTCGATGAAGTGAATTGGTTATAGCGTCATTATTAAAGACGATAGTCTTTCTTGGGCTACCTAAACCCACTAATTTTGGTCTGTCTGTCTGTCTGCGACTCGATTCAGCCACCCGGCCAAGGTTTTTTCTTTTTTTGTTTATTGCCTGGTTGGCGACAACACAACACGCACTGCTCAGTACACAAATTAGTTGCTCTAGCCACCAATCGGCTGAAGGGAGTGGCTTAAAACATCTTAAATTGCGCTAGAACATCCAGAATGGGTAACCACTCAGGTTCTTCCGGCATGACTCGATTAACTTCTCTTATATAAGCAACGATTTCAATGAAGTACTCTCGCACTGTGCGAGCATTCTCTTCGGCTTTTTGACCCGCCATGCGAGTTTTCCACATAGAATGCAGAATAAGTGCCATGAACATATCATAGGGCACGCCTCCATTATTGTTTACGGGCAAAAAGCGAATGCCATAAGGCGTTAATGTCATTTCGAGTCCCCGTACTCCGCACCCTCGCCATCATCCACGGAGGGGAGATGCTGCCATTTTTAAAGACGATAGCCTTTCTTGGGCTACTTAAACCCACAAATTTTGGTCTGTCTGTATGTGTGTCTGTCTGTCTGTCTGTCTGGGACTCGATTCAGCCACCCTGCCAAAGTAAAATGGACATAGCGCAATAGTCTTATATACTCACAACCGAAGGTAAACGTCTAAGCCTGGCTTATATGTTCCTACTTGTGAACTTTGTTGAACGAGAACAAGACATTACGCAAATATAAGTCAGGAAATTAGTACACAAGGGATATTTACAGTGTTTCTTTATTAAAAAATTCATGAATGCTTGGTTTTTAGATAGCAAATGATATTCTACATTTACTGCAGAAAACCGCCGCCTGCTGTTGCCCGCGCCACCTCCTCGCGGCATATAAAAAATCACGTGGCAACAGCAACGAAAGGTTCCACTGGCTAGGTTCCACATTCTCCTTTGAACGCACGTGGAGCCCGGTCACGCAGTTCTATAAACATTGTAGACGGCCGCATCGATTCATGCGCGTCTCCGCCGTACTGCAGCGCTGGCATCGAGGAACCCGGCCTGTAGCAGTGGAACGCGGTAAATTCAAATCGCCTTGAGCAAACCTTTAGTGTGTTTACCTTGGGATGAGCGCGACGGTACAGGAACAGCATGAGAGGGGAGCGGGAAAGCAAGGGGGGGAATTCCTTGGCAAATGTTTACAAAGACTATCGTCTTTTGACGACATTTGCAACGAAAGGAGCAGATAGGCGGCCAATTTTTCCTTAAGCTGCAGAAGGGAGTGAGGCCCTATTTTTCGGTTGTGCGCATGTTTCGAGAATATTTTTGTGCTGTTCTTAATCAACCACCATGAACAATACCTACCTCATTGCTCTGCGTAGAAATTTCAAGCACCTTGCCATATCAAAATCTGAGTGGCACCCCTTATCGATGAACACATATGGGAGAACTAACCCAAACCACCTAACTCCCGCCAAGCTTGGTCTCTTGGTTGTATGTTTTTGGTTGATTGAGTGCTTGGTGACAGTTTTACCTTTTGCAGGTCGTCAGGCGTTTCCCTTTCCTCTTCGTGGCCTACCGCGTGTGCTTCCTGCACCTTCCGCCAATGGAGTGAGTAAGTGACAACAAGCTCTCATTTGCGACCGGCCCGGGATTGTTATCACCGGAAGCAGGATCGCCAATTTATTGCGATCACTTTTCTCAAAGATTGCATATATCCTTCAACAGTTCTTCCTATGCAACAAATATTCTCTTCATATTTACACAAACCTCCACGACAAAAAGAAATCCGCAGAGTTGAAGCTTTGAAGCCGAAACACCAAAATAAAAATAAAAATACGGTATTATTTGAGAACAGAAAGTAGGCGCACCTCCGTCGAACAAGTTCAGCTCGGCGACAGAAGGTGGTGCTATAATGATCCTCATTTTCCTAACATTGACATTATAGACAAAAGTAACAACAGACACCAAAGCTCAAATGGGTGTCACAGAAGGTGTCGCTGAAGAAAACAAAACTGACAAACCTGGATAACTAAACAACCTGCGCAGCTAAACTAAGCAAATTCTTCGGGATAAAACAGTTTCCCCAGCTTCGCGCTAAAACAGCAAACAAACGTGGTACAGGGATGGCTATCTATATTTCAGTGACTCAACAAACACGCGTCACTTCCTCTCGTTAACCAACTGACATCATACTCAAGCAAGTCCTTCCGAGATATTCACCATCTTCCTATGTCTGAGTCACCCTTCACCACCCTGTACCGATGATATTTGTAGCCAGTCAACACTTCATATCCGGCGCCGCACTGGTAATACCTCTTCGCATTCTAGAAGCACAGTTTTCTTTAAGTTGGCGGAGCAGCAAACTAAGTCAAGTGCCGGCATGTGAAGCCTGCCCAGCTGGATCTTTACAGTGACAAAGAGGAGTTGCGTCTAAACGCACATGAGTTGATCGACCGAGCCTTACCACCTCTGTATCATCTCTAGCTTGCTAGCAGTGAACACAAACCACTTCCATCACTTCTGTTTCATTTGCGGTCTCACTCAATAATATCTATCTCTAGCAACAACTTCCAGAAAGACATTCGAGAACTACCTATAAACCAGGAGAAATACAAATGGAATGTGCGAAAACTGTTGCCAGCGGTCCTGTGTGAGTATGCTTGTAAGGGAAACTAAATCGCCGAAGTCAATGTAGCCGCGAACACATGAGAGTCCCGGTGCCGTAGCGGAAACTGTCGTGTATGCAGCGATTATGGGCAGCATCCCTCAGTCTAGAAACACAGGACCCTGTTCGTTAGAGTGAGCATCAACATTCACGTAATCAGGTCAGTGGTGTTGAAGGTTCCCGTATAAGTAGTGAGTGAGTTACTGTTTTAAAAATACGCGGTACATTGCAATACATGTTACGTATGTCCGCGAGATGAGGTATGATTTTTTAACACTCTCATTGTTAGGATCAAAAATCTCTTCGAAGATGTCAAGTTCGCAATTTATAGAAAAATGACGATAATTGAGTCTATGCAGGAGCTGATCTTTTGTGCAGGCTTATCAGAAGTAACGGAGAATAACTGCCTTGACCTGATTCTATACAAGTTAGACGAGACCGAGTGCTCAATCTGGAAAATGTTTTATACAGGGCGGTAAGCGCTGATCTTGCTCGATACCATTCTTATGACGGTTACGGTACAGTCGTCCACAGACTTAGCTGGAGCGACGCTTTGCCCACTTATCGTCTCCTCCTGCTTTGGTGTAAGCCAACTAAGTCACAACTGCTGATGTTCCAGCCAAGCCTGTGGACGTCTGTGGGTGAAGCCAGGTATATCAATGGCCCTACCAAACTGGAATAGGAAAATGAAAAGGGGTAATTTCAAAACAACCAGAAAATGTTCTTCCATTAGAACAAAGTTAACAATAAATGAGGTGCACGGAAATACGTGGATGAAAATTCCATTTACATCCATAGCCATCACGGCTAAGCGGCTAATGATTTGAACCTATATTGAAAAGGTTTTGACTGTTTTGATGTGCCTGTTGATACAAATATTGTTTCTAGCAACAGGCACTCTTTTATTTGTCCCTCTTTTTACCTCCCTAGATGTGTTTTAAGTGCAAAAATAGCTCTCTTCGCGTTGCTGTTTCTACGGTCGCTGAAAGAAACCCACCAGCGCATCCTATGTAAACACGCAAAATAAAAAAAGTGCTCAAAACCGATTACTTAAAATCCAGACGCTAAAGTACCTTACCACCGCGTCAACAGCGTTCATTTGATATTACAAATATACTTGCCTCTAACATTTTGCTAGCTACTGGAACTTGGATATCAGATCTATCCCACCCTTGTGTTGTCCCTGTGAAAAGAGCCCAGTCGAAAAAGGCAAGGAAAATTTCTGTAGCGTCGTATTTTCGCCTTCTACTGTCGTCTTGTCGTATTGTTGTCATGTCGTGATCCTGATGTTCCGTCGTGTGTCGTATTCCTGTCCTGCTTTTGATGTTCCGTCGTGCCGAATTCCTGTCTTGTCGTGAACCTGATGTTCTATCAGTGTTTCACATGGTTTGAATGTGCCCATTGTGAAGAGTAGCGTAAATGGCAGTTCTGTTGTGAATACAGGAATGTTTGTAGTTGAGAAAATTGACTTTGTTGTTACGACAGAAATGTGCGTCGTAACAACAAGATGGTTTTCTCGTAAAAACAGGACTTCTGTTGGCACAACAAAGTTTTTGTCGTACGACAGGCATTCTTAAGTTTTTGCGGTATTCCTGTTATGATATTAGACTGGGAAACCAGTCAGAGGCTTCAAAGTGTGCCGTTGTATTGATTTGGACAACAGCTTTACGCTCACTAACAACCGTATTTTATTTTATGTTGGTGCATGCAACTAGTGTTCAGCCACCAGAACAAAAAAATTTTTGTTCTTACGCCCATAAGGGGGAAATATCACTAATGCGGAAAGACGTATGGGGCGTTTACGTACCTCAGTTTCTCGTAGAACGTTCTCAAAGGAAATAAATATAAACGGAGCCACCGACCACAGAGTTCCCAAAAAGGCTTTGGGTCATCGAACTCCTGTACCATTTGCACGGCTCGTAGAATCAAACCTAATATACGTTTGAAAAAATATGTAGGTTAGAAAATATTGCACAAGCATAATCACATACCGAAGTCTAAATATTACTCCGTGTTTTTTTCTTTTTTCAAGATTTCCTGGTGCAAATTCCTTACGCTCAGAAAAATACCATGTAGCTGTAGCGTCCGCAATACAGATTTGCACGGAGTCAAAACACAAAGAAGTGCGCCACGGAAGCTGCATGGTTAACCTAAAGCCGTTAAGCGAAGCTTTCTTTAGGATAACTAAAGGAAACATAAATAATACTTATCGACCTCTGAAACGCTGCATCATCTGGACGAGTAGAAGCAAACATTATTACAACCCATTCATCTCGAAACCTAATTTCTATTCACCACATAAGCGTACACGCCGCAATTTTTTATAAGCTTAAGAAGCAAGGTAATTATTATTGAGTAATTGCAATAGGTACAGCTTTTCATAGAGAGGACATTCGGTACTTCATACAGGCGCTATTCGGTACCCAAAAATATCTCTCCCACCCAAAACGTATCTTCGAGAGATTGCTAGACTATATGTTAGTCGTCTAATATTGCGTGTTTGATGAGAAAAACAGCGTTGCTAGCATCTACAGTTTATGACTACGTGTTCGTGGTCGAAAACACGGTTTCAACGAAAAGTTCTATACTAGAAAGAAAATACTTTGCGTGCAATGTGTCAACAGTGATAGAGATATATACGTGAGAGTCCTGCGATTACGATGTATAATAAATAGTAGGGGTGATTGTATTCATATTTGTTTCAAATGGTCCTATACAGCTCTGTGAGCGCGACATTCAACAAAACGAACCTGTGACGCGTTGCTCACGTGACGGCGTTCGCGCACAAAGCCGCTACAAGCACTCGCCAACAATTCCTGCTGTAGATGAACCTTCAAGTCATGCAACGTGGCTAACCACCCTAAAACATTTTGCTGGCTGAGTGGAGGGAAGGAGTCCTTTTTTTTTCTTGATATAGATTTCATAGCAGGGACGCCGATAAGTAGTAATGATGTATGGCACTGCTATCCCATGTTAAAACAAGAAAATAAATAACATCCTTATATGATCCATTGTTGAAACATGACAATTGCAAACGTTTATCTATACATATATATTCTGTTTGTGGTATGCTTGCAGGCATAACTGCAACCATCACCTGCTCTGCATTCACAACACTGGTATTAAGCAAGCACACAGAAATTAATTATTTAAATGCTCTTTTCTGAAGACTTTCTTAGCAGCAAATCGGCTTAAAACGCTTAGAATATTCCACCGCCTGAAAATTTTGCTTGGCCACCGAAGACGGCGCCAGGACTATTACTTTTCTTAACTTCGAAGTTGTGAGCTTTGAGGTGTGTTTGTGGCGAATACTAACTGTACAATCATTTCTTATCTGCATAAAGTCACTCGCGTCGGAAACATATGTACATTGCTTCATCCAGACAGACTAACCAACGAAATCGAGTGTTGTACGTAAGCTCGATTAAAATGGGGTACTTTCTTCGTATTGCGGGCGCAAATTTTAAAATTTAGATTAGGGTAAGAACAGGAATTAAAAAAATCAGGCTTGAAAGAAAATGTTCGCCTCTCCATGTTCTCCCCGAAAATAAGCGCTGACATGAACAATAACCTGTGTGGCTAAACCCTGCCGGCTTCATGGAGTTCACAAAGGCGCGGAGCTGATGCGCGTGTGGAAGTTGTCTATACAAAGGGTTTAGGAGGATAGAAGTGTGCATTCTCATCAGGTCAGCAACAGTATACTCCTGCACATTGGACTGAGGGTATGAAAAAAAGCATTAAGGTATTTTGGCTGCGTGGCAGTTTGCCTACTGTTCCTTTGACGAAACTTGTTTCGAGTAAGTGTTCCCTCCCAGGCCTTTTGAACGGTACGCACTCAAAATGAAGAACCCGGAGTTAAATCGACCGCAGTTTTGTGCCCTAATTTTAAAATTTCCACTTCCCTGCTAAATTCTCACCTTTTGCACCCAATTAGCCAGATTTGCGTATGCTACCATTTCCAAGCAGCATGCCCAAGTTCAAACTGTTTAATAATAGCTGTCACACATCCTCCAATCTTATGAGTTCTTTCTCAGGTCTCAGCAATGCAACGGGACCTATGTCCTGTCAGGTGACGCACAGATATAGGCCAGCTTTGTTGTCATCCAAAGGTGAAATCAAAATCTCGAACTTTCACGGTTCGCCTACTCAGATAATGCACCCACATTCCAAAACCACGAGAACATTGAAACATGGAAGTAAAAATTTTCAACATGGAAGTTGTTCCTATCAGAGTCTTCTTGATAGTCCTTAAAAAAAACAAACACCTTGAATTCCTGCCTAAGTCCACTACGCCAAATGACACGTCCAGAAGCTACGTCGCGCATCCGTCGATGTCCGTAGGTCGACACAATATCGTGGCGTTCCATCTTGCTACAAGGGTCCGGCAAAGCCTATGCAGGCTTCGTAACAAGCACTATTACACCGAGCTGCTGCACGTCATTGTTGCAATTCCAAGCCAGACACGCAGAAAACACGTGCGTGGACAGCGGCGTCGTACCCGACCGTTAGAGGTCAGCTCTTCTCACGGTGATGATAGCGCCGAACTCCGCAATTGCAGCCACCATCAGGTCTTCTGTTCTGCCACGACGTGAGCCGCAGAGCATTACCCGTTGCACGACGCAAACGAGCAGAACACAAGAGACTGATAATTTCCCTCAGGTATAACACGTAATAAGAACGATTCCCATTGCTTCAATCGTCTTAGATGAAGTCAGTATCACCGACACCTTGCTAAAAGAAACACCACCACAAAAATCGGGCACCACCGCTACAGTCTCGGTCACCAGCACCGGCGGTGCCGGCACGTGGTGGGCGATCGAGGCGACACTCGGTTGCAGCGGCGGCCCGGGCGGCCAGGAGTTGCCGCCATGCGTCGCCCTCAAGAGGGCGAAGGCCTGGGCGCGGCGTGGTGGATGGGGCAGCGGCCGTAGTCCGGCTGCTGGATGGTCGACGTGGAGGCCGAGTGCAGGCTGGTTGAGGGGCGCGTGCCCAGGTAGCACAGCTGGGGCACGTCGTAGTTGGAGGAGGAGGCCAGGCTGCTTCCGCCGCCGCCCTGCGCGACCCCCTCCGCGGCCCTGTGCTAGGAGTCGGTGCAGTCGAAGTGCAGCGGTGACTTGCGCATCTCGAGCATCTGCATGATGCCGTTCTCCTGCGCGTGCAGGTCCATGGCGCTCGGCACGTACGTGTTGGCGGCCGTCGTGGGCAGGCACTTGGAACACTGGCGCCGGAGAGCGGGACGCTGCCGCGATGCTCGGCAGCGCACGGCAAACCGCAGCTCTTCGGCCATCTCGGAGCACAGCGATTGCTGCGTGGAACAAAATAACAAGTTCTGCGCGCCAGTAAAGCGCCCCGTTACGACCGAGAGGCAGCCCCCAGAAAACGGGGGCGTGGGCACGGAGTAAGAGGCACAGGAGGGCGGGATGCTCGAGGACGGGTCTTTCTCTGCAATGGCTGAGCCGGGCATGATACGAGCGGAGCTAAACACCCGGTGACTCCGTGATTATTGACTTCGCAGCCACGAATGCCTTGATTTCGTGGTGTTAACTAACTCCTTGGCATTAGGTGCGATAATTAGAGCAGGACACAACTTGTTCTGCAGACGGGTGTCTTCCGGAATTAATGGACCGAAATGGTGCAGAG
This sequence comes from Haemaphysalis longicornis, assembly GCF_048455015.1. NCBI lineage: Eukaryota > Metazoa > Arthropoda > Arachnida > Ixodida > Ixodidae > Haemaphysalis > Haemaphysalis longicornis. The sequence continues at coordinate 89,921,485 of NW_027526460.1, read as the reverse complement.
CAAGGAAAAGGATTTAGTGAGCTTAATAAGTTCCATGCACCGAGTGGGACCAGCCCCGGCCGTCCTGTAGATCTTGCTCCGTGTTTTTTTTTTTTTTTTTTCGCGAACATGAAACACATGCAGTTATAATCCAGAATATTGTAGGTGCTTGCGCTTTTGAACCTCCACTTTACCCGCGATGAGATCAATTCTAGCGCAAGAAACCGCTTGCCTTTCTTTTCCCGAATAATTTACAAGCCAGAGAGCAAGCGTACTAGTAGCTAATTTCTCGTGGATGTTATCTACGTAATCACAATGCGTAACATTGGTCAAAAAGTTTTGTATGTATTATATCGGGGATATATTCGTTCTTTATGAAGTATTCAGCTGCATGTCTATCTTCTATGAAAGGGGATGTGTTTATCATTCACAAGCAGCGGATTGGGCACAATGTTAAAATGTGTTTGCAATTACTATCGCTATCGAAAGGCACTCAAAAGTGGGCCTCACTCGCGTTTTTAATAGAATTACTCTAAACTTTCGACTTGGTCAAACTACAGAATGCCATGCAAATTGATAGTATTGCATTTTCTTCAGAAGCTCTAGAAGCGTGACGGTGTTCTCGTAAATAAAGTTCGGTACAGCTATTATTTCATTTCACGGTCCGTTTTGTCAAATACATACCAGTGTCATCTAAATTATTCCTCTTTATTACAGACAACCTCCAAACGCGTGAAGAAATATTGCGGCATAAGAAGACGCAATTATCCTTTCTTTGGGCTGTGGGCACGAGAACGTGCACGTTTTGTTGCTGTTGGCAAGGCCTTCTGTACCTTGTTTTAGGAGTCCGACTTTTGTCTGAGTATTAGCCGCCACATATTGACAAATACAGAAGAGTAAAAACTCGTCCATATCAGAGAATCTTTCGAGAATCTTGAATGGAAGGACGGGTTTCTTTCCGTGTGATTAGAAGGCAGACTTAAGGGTCACGCTAACGTATCACTAACCAACAGGAGCTAGCAGACATAGCCATGTCAAATTTGCAGCCGCACAGTCTAGACTTATCGTCATGCAAGAGCGGCGGTGAAAAATAGCCTAAAATAACAAGCAGTGCGCTATCCTATGGCATATATTGGGGTCAAGTCCTGTGGTGCTCTGCCCAAGACTTTTATCTAAGGGACATGTGCGATATTGTCATATTTATTGCGGCATTATTCATAGGCTAACGAAATATCAAATTACGCGACGAAGAACACTAGCTCCGGTGCAGCTTTCACACTCATCGCGGGTCTTTCAAAATTGATTACTGTGGAGTTATTCAGCGTAGTACAAGAATTTTCGCACAGCTAATAATCCCGGCTAAAGTTTGCTTTGTCCGTACTTTCAATGTTACAGCGTTGCTTAACCAGATTTTCGAGCTGAGGGAACTATCCTACACAAATGTGTGTATGTGTGTAAAGGGGGGGAGGGGCAACGAGTCTGGGCAAATAATTACACGAAAACAATTTACAGTTTCGCAGAGATTTTTAAATAGCGCCTACCCAAGTCGTTTCCTTGCTCTGCGCGAACTATTCCTTTTCTGCTATGGCTTCGCTAGGTTCCTGAGGCTCTGGCATTTGAGCGACGAAGCTGGGCATGATTTGTATTGCGGGAAAGGCCAGTTCAGGATAAAATAACCTATGTTTATTGCATGAGCACAACTAAATTTCCGTGCTTTCGTCTACTCTCCTTGATATGTTTCCTTGTAAGAACGTACTGCTTGTAGCTCAAGGCCGCTTCTGAAGGAATACTCTTGCCTGGTGTGCACGCTCTTTACTTAGGAGAACTTGATTTAGTAATAGGATTAAGCCTGCCCCCAAAGGAAAAGTTCTAGATTTATACATGTTTCCTGACCCATTGACATAGCCAACGTTACTGCTTCCCCCTTCTCACTAACTTAACGATGACCGGCTTGTTACTAACGTGAAGGTGAAGAATAATAAATGATGTCTAGATCACTTTCATAAGAGGGAGATGTGGCATGGCTCTAAAGTGAAGCAGTAACAAGGAACGCAAATACAATTGTCCTCCCAATGAAAAAGAGTAAAGGATGAGGACTCTATACAGTAGACTATAAATGACAGATAACGTTCCTGTTGAGCAGAAGAATCTCGATTTCTCTCTAGTTACAAATATCACCGCAGTTTTGCTGAAGTATCGCTTTTATGGTTTTGGACCTTTCATTACCGTTAACGTTCTTACCAATTTCTTTCAATGACCAATTATTTGTTAGTTTTTTTCTCATAAAGACAAACTCGATCACATTGTACGCTAGCAGGCTTTAAAACTTTGATTTTTGCACGACATCGAAAGTTAGTCGCCCACAGATGTGGACAGGTGCTGTCTGTGTAGCTGTCCTATTCTATTTCCACAGATGGAAATAGAATAGGACGCCTACATAGGCAGCACCCCCCAAGAAAAGGAGGCGACTACCCACCCGGTCTGTCTGTGCGTGCTTGCGCGAGTTGACGCAGAATTCCATGATGGCAGTGACGATGGCCACTGCCAGTCCGCAGAGGAGCACGACGAACACGCCCCCGATGTTGGCGAGGCCCAGGGCGTTGGCCTTTCCCTCCTTGTTCTTGTCGTCCCGGTTGCAGGTGAGCCCGGGACTCTTCCACCACTTGTTGTACAGCATTTGGATGACGCCCTTTTCCTGGAGGTCGAGGATGGCCAGCGAGAGCTTGTCACGCCACGGTGAACCTGCAATCAAAAGTGGTTCCCAAAGAATTGTTCGCTTGGGAATCGTCGAGCCTCACTACCCCGGTGACAAGTCAGTCACGTCATAAGAGTAGCAAAAGGTAGGGTGACCCCCGCGCCCTGCACGGCCGGAGGGGATCCCGCATGCCGGATGTGTGATAATAAAGTGTTTTCTCTCTCTCTCTCTCTCACGTCATTTGTACTCGGCGTAACACGATGTATATCCAGCGACCGAGGCGATGTCACACCACTACTCCGCTAAAACTAGCACCCAGGTGGGCAGAGGGTTGACCATTTCGTGAACTAAATTACACCGGTTACACAGTTTACACTAAACGGAATAAACGTATAATGTGAACAAACGAGCTAAGGTGATGACTGCAGAATCGACTGTAGTCCGAAATGAGCACCGCCAGAACAGAAGAACGGGGCCGACTCCTTACGCCGCAAAAGAAAAACCCAGGACGTAAGACCGTTACACTGGTCGGAATATCGACTTTGCTGGCTACGTCCAATGAAAAAAAAAACGCGAGAATTTTGAAAAGCGAGAGGCTGACAGGAGGGGGATGTAGGAACGAGATACTAAAACAAAACTTTAGTTTTTTGCTTCCTGTTGTCTGCAGGCTCGCTCCGGGTGACAACGGGCCTCTAGGGTATATAAATCGTTCTGAACGCATGGCGTACGCAGGGGGAGAGGAGGGCTGTGCGCCCACCCGAAATGTTTTATCCCGGTGAGCAGAGGAGAGAACGGACAGGGCCACACGCTCTCTCCCTATCACCACATAGTCGCTACAGATAGTTTTCGTTGTGTCGCAAGCTATGAGCCAACCACACGTGGCTTAGGCTATTGTTTTGACCAAAACGACCAGCAACTTGGCAATTTTACTGGAGAAAAAACTTAGTAAGAAAGTCGTGCAGAATGCGGCGCCATCCCTATTTTTTGCAAATTCCCGTATTGAACAAGTTATTTACTTACGCTTTTCCTTCTCGTGGTTGTTTTTCTTTTTGTTACTTTTTCCTGCATTTCTGTGGGCCCTGCCTGATTTCGCACCACCGCCAACCCCCGCGAAATGAAATTTTAATATTGCCTTTGTCATGAACAATTGTTCAAACGTTGTAAGCGCCCTCATACATGCATCGTAAAACCTGTCTGGCAGTATTCACCCTGCTTGCTGTAAGGGACTTCTGAAAAAGAATGAGGGCAAATGGAGAGGCTGGGGACTGGAAATGCTTGTGGGAAGAGCTTTTCTTCTTGCTTCCCTTTATAAAAAAGAAAGTAGTTGTTTATGTTTAAATCAAGCATAACCTGACTTCCCTAACAAAGCCGGCAACGACAACGTATACCCCAGTGGGTCATGGGTGTGTCTGCTTCGTTTCCTCTGCAAGCAAAAGACTAGCATTAATCCTACTAAGTAATGAGCATAGGTCTATGCTGTGGGGCGAAAATTGTAACGGAGTAAAATCTAGCAATAGTTAAACCAACCCCCTTTAGACCTTTCTTTCTCTTTCAGCATTTTGTCATTTAGCGCTCCACAAAGAAACTTTGTGATAAAGAAAACTCAAGCACTCGTGTAGCAGCTAATCTCTGCTCTAATTTAATCCTGTCGAATAATGTAGCAATGGGGACACTTCTTACTTTGGAATGCTAGTTGCGAACTATATGAATACTTAAAGAAGTATTGGGATAACTATCAATAGGAGCGCCAAAAACATGGCACCCGTTTTCAATTACACTTTGGATTCAGCTACTTGGCTACAATACTCATTGAAAATGTCCGCAGATGTAACTTCAACCACGCAGGGTGTTAATAGTGTCATTGTTTCTCTCGTGACCTAAAAAATAATGCTTTGTGCATTACGATGTTTCTAGACGGTATTTCCACTATCGTTTCGACGTCCAAGTTGGAAAAAAAAAGCAGGCTGATTTGTCCGCGACTACTGCATGCAGCAAAATTCAATTTTCGAACCGCAGTATAGAGCTGCGCTTATTACTTTGGACGATTAATGCTAGTGTTTTGTTTGTCTTGTTCCCTTCTCAAGCTTTCATAAGAATTGCTCTTATGCTATGTTTTACAGCACAGGCGCTCCTCCGTTACTGTGTAGCGAACGTATTTCCAATGAATTTTGCCACGCTACCAGAGGATTTTTCAAAAATACTTTTTTTAGCGAAGCAATCACTTGTTTTCGCTACAGTACTACGTGACGGTCGCCGTTATAGTTGCTTTTTTTAAAACACCATGGCTGCGAACCACATTAACTTAGTTACCAGAAATGAAGTGAAGCAATTCCTGGCTGTGGGTGCCCTGACTGCGGTTAATTTCTTTTACACGCAGTACAACGGCGGCGCCATCATCTGGAGCAAGAACAAAATTCTTTCATGGCATGTGAGACGAGAGGGTTGGTTTTGGTGCCCCTAGATGGCGCCGCACTACCACTTCGTACAAAAATTGGTGTCTATGAAAGCTGCAGAGGCTGCAGGCGTAGGGGGATATATTTTATTGCGTAATAATTTGGTAGATGCAGTCGTTGATGTTGAGTTTGCACGAAACGGATCATAAATTTCAACTTTCTTCGAAAATTACAACGCGAACGGGTAAGTGGTTTACGCCAATTTGTTTTTTTTTTGTATTTTCTATTTCATGGTAGAAAACCGTGCGTGTACAGTCATGTACAAATGAATATGAACGTAAACACAAAAAGAGGAATTGCTTTCTATGCAAATTGTGGCTCCCTCCATTACAGCAGTAGAGATTGTAAACGTGACGTTCAAAGCATACCACAAAAGCGTCACTAGGTGATATCCACGAACCGAATTCCTCTATTTTGCATGTTCTGCGTCATATTTTCGTGTTCGCTTTTCACTTGTGCAAGACTGTACAGTCATTGACAAATGAAATGCAAACACGAAATTAGAAACCAGAACACACAAATTTCGTGTTTTCTTTCATTGCAAATCAACTTGCGGCGTGGCTTTATTACAATAACGAAGTTTGGAAATGTGTATTTCCGAATATACCTCTAGCGGGACGTCACTTGATCTCCACAATCTTTGGTTTTGAACGTTCTGCTTCACTTTTGCTGTTTCGCGCGTCAGAATATGATCATAAACCCCAAGTTCATGTTTTGAGAGATAACTGAAAGTTAAAGTCAACAAGCATCAACCACCGAGTTTCGTTTTCAACTCCATGAAGATTTTTCTGCACCGCGTGCTTGTCCCGAATACAAATTGGTGCCTCTGATAATGTCAAACAGCGAGATTTCTGGAACCACCGAAAATTGCACATTTTGAAATGGAGGTTGGGTTTCACCGCATGTCCTGGGCACCACGTGTGCTGATATATTTTTTTTATATCTGGCAAACTGTTTCGTGCGAGTCAGCATTTCTTCTAGGACGTGTTTTTGAAATGTCTCCCTACAAAATGTATATTCGAAGTTTTTCCTACTATCAGTGGTTTGTTATACACAGCTTTATTTTATTATTTTCTACAACCTGAGCAAAAGTTTGATTTGGATATTATTTTGCAACTTTGATCAATGAAAACATTTTAAAAACTGGTGTTGTTGAAAAGGGCGTTAAATCTTGTGTATTTTATGCTGCTGCAATTAGCACCTAACCAATATGCTTAGCAGAAAAATATGCTTCCTGAGACCCCCAAAAATCGGTAAATTTCCCGCGGTAACGAAAAAGTTCTCCCTAATAGAAAAAGCTTCCTGTATACCGGTAATGCACTTTATAAAGCCAGTAAGACAAATATGTTGGGATATACACAAATCCTTGTTCCAATCACTCGTGGCGGCACCTGTACATTAATTAGTTAATTTGAAGGAGATAGATGGAGTTGTTCAAACAGTGTAGAATGCGTTCCCTGCCAAGCATTGCGCTCCACCACTGCCCGAGAAATTGTCTGTCAAGCTCACCCATGGGCGTAGCGATACCGTATCCTTTGGAGTCTAGGGGCCCGCCCACTTGGGTAAGGTTGCAGTCTCGTTGGACCATGAAGTCGAGCATGGTCGACTCCATGAGGAAGGCGTAGTTCCCCTGCAGCACGCGTGTCACACCCTCTTCATAGGAGCTGACGAAGACCCCGGGTCGGTTCTCCATGAAACGCCACATCTTTTGGTACGTCTCGATCTTGGAATCCTGCACGGGGCATCCGAGTAGTCCATGAATGGCGTCGGTGAGCATAAATAAGAATGGGATTTTTCCGCGGTGCCATAAAAGGAAAGCTAGTTAAAGATGGCCAATAGACGAGGTGAATCCGAGTTGCTGGTGCTCTCATGCGAATTAGATGACAACTTCGCGGGTTTGCTTCGGAAAGCTTATGAAGCGGGAAATGTGGGGAGCGTTAGTTTTTTGAAGCGAGGCTCTCTATGAATCACTGGTGGCGACGGTCCGGTCAACAAAGAGCACTGCAGGAAAGCAAACTTTCCACAATGATGATAATTGATTATGAGGTTTAACGCGCCGACACTACACCGGCGATGAGGCGCGCCCACGGAGCAAGAATATATAGGAGGCGAAACGGCTCATTGCGGCAAGCGCGGGCGAGTGACAACATAATGTCACAATGAAAACCAAGGCGGACTGCAAAGCTTCGTAGCTGCGACGGCGAAGGAGAGGGCAGCGGCACATGATGGACTAAGTGATAGCGGCCGCACTTATTCAGCGGCTGAGCAGTGAAATTCCGATTGCGGCGGCCGCGCAGTTTCTTCACCCGCGGCAGATGCCGCTAGCTTAACGTATGGCGAGCGCTTGTGACATTATCTGACCGCGTTAGGAAGCATAGTTTCGCCTCCTATCTTATTCTTGCTCCGTGGGCGTGTCGCATTGAAGGGCTCCGGATTACTTTTGACCACGTGGGGATCTTTAACGTGCGCCGAAATCTCGAACACACGGGTGTAACTTTGCACAATGGGCGCCACAAATAGATGATGATGATAAGCGAAGACACATCCAGAGCCGGAAGAAAAACGTTTCCCGTGGTCGGAATCGAAGCTGGGGGCCTCGAGTTATGCACCCGGCGTCTATCCGATTGCGCCATCCCGAAACGGTTGAACCAGTTTGGATTTTGGCCGTTGGCTTTGACACGGGTTGAATGGGAACAAGCTCCGCGTTCTAACCATCTTTTTCGTATGAACGGGGCTTTGATTTTTAATGCTAGGCGGTGATCTTGTTATGGACGTTTGAAACGATCAGTTCGAGTCATTTACGTTCAGGCGAGTCTGTCAGAATAAAATTAGACACGTTACTTTACCTAGCTCATATCTGTGCAAGCCTTACCATAATAACAGGACAGAATTCTCTCCGCATAACTGAAGTTAGGGTTTCTTATATATTTTGTCGCCATTTCTGTCACTAATAACTACTCGGCACTAATTCCGCTCAGTACTGCCATTAAATTATAAGGTTCTACTAAATTTCGCAAAAATAATTACATAGCACGAGAAAGATTGCTTGCTTCGCTGAAGAAATGCCAGTAGATGCTACAATATTCTCCAAGACAGAAGAGAAAGTGCATCAGACATGCAAAGAATTGAATCATGGATACCCTGCGGATTATCATTCAGTGCATCGCCAGGCAAGCGGCCTGCTGGAATGCATTTTTTTATGTTTTAGCTCTCACAACCAAACATGTTAGGCACACTTTACCGCGCATAGTGGAACTACACCAAAATCTCCCCGCGAGGGGGACTCGAGTAAATGCGTCGCATAGGGGGTGGGTGTATTGCGTTAACGTTTAGTGTTTGGGGAGTTGGTGGTAGTGAATGCGTTGTATCAGCAGCTTCTTGACGTAGTTTGAATGAGTTACGGATATAAGGCGCGTTCGTAGCCTCCCATTCTGTGTCGGCTTTGTGGCGCAGTGGGTAGAGCACCATGTACATTGCGTTCCGCCCGCAGGGTCGAGGGATCGAAACCAGGGGCCGGATAGTATTCTTTTTATATAGTGTAGGGGGAGGGGTGCGGCTACGACTACGGACGTCAACCCGGGTGACATCGTGAGTTACTGAAGTGCTCTGCATTTAAAAGTCTAACCACCCACTCACAGTGCTTTCCTCACAAACAAGTGCAGGAAGAGCCAGTGCTCAAGGACCCTTACCCTGAAGAAGGTCATTGTTGAGCCCGAGTCCAGCGTGCCGTACGAGATCTTGCTCTGCTCGGCGAGGTCCTCGACGTTCTCAATGGGCGTGATCATGCGCTCCACGGTCAGGAAGGCGGCCAGGTTGGCCGTGTACGATGAGATGAGAATCAGGGTGAAGAACCACCAGATGGTGCCCACGATGCGCGTGGACGTCGCCTTGGGATTCAGGTCACACCCCTGGTGCATGAGGGTGACGATCGTGAACCAGAAGCTGTTTCCGAGGCTGAACTGGTTCTCCATGACGCCGGCGTCTCTCACGCACGTATGCGGCGTTCGCCACTCGTACGGACTAAAGCGGGCCACGATGAACATGGTGAAGGAGACGAGCATATAGGCGGCCAGGACGTACAGCCAGATGTCCACGTCCAGCGGGCTCATGAAGGAGAACAGCCTGACGGGCATGCCCGAAGGCAGCATGAAGAGGATGCCTATGCCTAGGTTCATGAAGGGCTTGGTGAAGTCGATGACGGACTCGCGGGCGTAGTTGATGGTCATCGGCGCCACTGCCAGGTCGGCGTTCTTGTCGATGATCTCCCGAACCATGCCGTTCCACTCGCCCGTGGTGGTGTTCTCGACTCCGAACTTTTTGTCGGGCACCAGGTACAGCTCGTAGTTGAAGCCCAGCAGGTCGGCAATGGTGCGCAGGAGGTCGATACAGAAGCCGTCGAAGCGGTCGTTGCCGGTGAGGTTCTTGTTCTGCTTCATCATCACGTACGGTCGGGACTGCATGGTGACCCCGTCCCGTTGTGCCGCGGAAGAATTGGCCGTGTGGGAAAGGAAAGAGACGGGGCGTCATTAGAAATGTAATGTGCGTGGTCTAGAGCTATCGTCAGCGAAAGTGGTTATCCCGAATTATGAGCACCCGCATGCTTTAAAAATTACGCCCACCTCCCCTCGCGGGAACCCTGGTGTGATGCGACGCTGAGGGGGGGTTCAAGCAACCGTCGACCGAAAGGCCGCCGGAGAGCGGCACACCGGTTATATGCGCAGCGCGCCCGAAGGAGAGGAGACCGCGGAAGAGAGAGTACTGCACATGCGCCGGCGCCAGTGTGTCTGCCGCGGCTATGACGCAACACAATCCAACACAATCCACTTTAATCCAATCCAATCCAATCTAAATCCAAATCCAATCCAATCCAACCCAATCCAAGCCAATCCATTCGAATCCAATGCCTCTCGCGAGAGAGGGGCATCGGAGAGGAGAGGGGGTTTGCGGCGGAGAGCGCAGCTCGCGCGGCGAGGCGAATGGGGGAGGGGCGGACGACAACAACGCCGACGACGCTGCATGGACAAGGCGATGCAGTCGCATCTAAAAGCACCATTTTTGTATATTAAAGACGATAGTCTTTCTTGGGCTACTTAAACCCAGAAATTTTGGTCTGTCTGTCTGTCTGTCTGTCTGTATGTATGTCTGTCTGTCTGTGACTTGATTCAGCCACCCGGCCAAAGTGAAATTAATATTGCACAATAGTCTTATACACTCACAGCCAAATGTAAACGTCTAAGCCCAGTTTATATGTTCATACTTGTCAACTTTGTTGAACAAGAACAAGACATTACGCAAATATAAGACAGAAAATTAGTACACAAGGGATATTTACAGTGTTTCTTTATTAAAAAATTCATGGTTGCTCGGTTTTTTGATAGCAAATGATAATCTACATCTACTGCAGAAAACCGCCGCCTCCTGGCGGCATATGAAAAATCACGCGGCAACAGCAACGAAAGGTTCCACTAGCTAGGTTCCACGTTCTGCTTGAAACGCACGTGGAGCACGGCCAAGCGGCTCTATAAACCTTGTAGTCGGCCGCCTCCATTCACGCGCGTCTCCGCCGAACTGCAGGAACCCGAGGAACCCGGCCTGTAGCAGTGGAACGCGGTAAATTCAAATCGCCTTGCGCAAACCTTTAGTGTGTTTACCGTGGGATGAGCGCAACGGTACAGGAACAGCATGAGAGGTGAGCGGTAAAGCAAAGGGGGGCATTTCCTTGGCAAATGTCTACAAAGACTATCGTCTTTTGACGACATTTGCAAGGAAAGGAGCAGATACGCGGCCAATTTTTTTGCCACTGGTCTTATTCCTGTACTTGATCTGTTGTACAAATACACGACCAGTATTTATCTCACGTTAAAAATGTTTTTTTTATAAATACAAAAAATAGCGCTACGCGTGATTATATTTCAGGAACTCATCAATCCTTGAGAATTGTAAATGTTTTACTGCGTTTATGGCTTAGTTGAGTTTGGCCGCATAGCGGACAAAGGAAGGTTAAATTCATGAAAAATCTGAACCCCTTTATCAACCTTCAGAAGTATGTCAGTGCAATTGTATTTTCGAAAAGTGACCACAAATAAAATATTCAATTGGAAATGACCCCGAATCAAAGCATTGTACAACAAATGTGCTAAAATACCGATTAAAGTGTGTTGCGAGATCAACTGCACATGCGGTATGAATTGCAATTTGACAGAACTTTATGTATGTGCGTACCCATCGGGGCGCTGTTCAGTGAAGTGCCGGACACTTAAAGTGCCACCAACAAAGCCCCATTTTTTTAGAAAGTGTGATTTACCGTATTTCTGAGTTAACTAGCCTAATGACGTTTGGGGAGATTCCAGTTTTATCCGGCCGGACAAACCCGAGGCTGTGCGTTTTACGGCGATTTTCCTGAGCCTCATGACGCTGCTGGAAAGGTTTAGGAGTGGGGTAGTCATGTCTTTTCAATTACTTTATAAAATGTTCACGCAAAGCGCGAATAATAATTCTTCATCGTACTGGCTGAGGTAAAGCTCCTTGCGCTTATACAGTCGTCTGAGCAGTTAGGCGTCAGATAATTCGTTTCGGGATAGTCTCGGCTAAACACGAGATGCAGACGTTTTCTGCAGTCGCACTTGTTCCATTCAGCCCATGTATTGGTAGCAAATAGAGTACAGAAACGTTTCCAAGCCATGTGCACGTTCACCCCGTGCGCAGGTACTCCGTCGCAAAAGCCCCGCCACGTTAGCCCCGTCTCTCAAATGCCCGGCGAACCATAGCCCCGCGCCATAATCCCCGCGTCTCAAAAGCCCTGATGCCAGTTTTTCTGAAAATGGCGATACGAGGAAACATAATTTTTGGCGCCTAAATGTTTCAGAAATAGTGAGATAATGTTCGAGGACCATCTCAATAAAACGGTATAGGGAGCGAAACGAACGGATACAGAACTTAGAAGGCAAAAAAGCTGTCTTCGTTTGCATGAAAACATGAAGTCTCCCCCCGACCTCCCTCACGAACTAGCTCGGAGATGGCGTACCTTCCACCTTTAGATGCGCTACTTCGGTTGCGAGTGGACCAAGTAGTGTAGGAGTGAGGCCCTCTGCTGCGGAAGTGATAACAACGCAGTGAACTTCGTCATGCCCGCGTCCGTGACGAAGCCGACGTCTCTGGGAGTGCCTCTTCGGCCGCGCCAAGCCTCGTCCAGTGGACGCGACATTCAGCACTAAATGAATTACTTAGCCATGTAGGTTAATCAGACCCAAGAAGGGCAGGATGCGCTCTTCAAACATGGCTACATGTCATGCCAACATGAACGACAGCTATATCAACTAAATTGAAAATTGCAAGGCATGGGGAGGAAAACATTCACCATTGTTTTTTTCCTCTCCCGTATTTACGACTCCTTTCATACGTCGCACAGAAAATTACGATTCAAAAAATAAAAGAAAAAGCAAACAAATGTAGAGTACCGTGGGCTGAGATTATGAGTACGGCGCTTAAAAAGGGGGTCAGCCGGCGTGGAGCAATCGGCACGGGGCAAATGTGTCAGGGACTCGTGAATACGGTGCTTTCAAAAAGGGGGAAAAGGAGCAGCGCTTCCGGCGCGGAGCAACTGAGACAGGGCTTTTGAATTCTTGGGATTTCGTGCACCACCCGTTTCCGACACCCTTGTGAAGAAACTACTTATGACGAGTAAATGAAAGTCGGCGCATCGATACAGTCGTCTTGGCAGTCTATCCTACAATGAATTTAATGACTCACCCCAACATTCGCTCCGTCGCCGAGGGATTGCGTGCGCCGGGAACTTATTACCAAAATAGGCACGAAAACGCACACGTTTACGTGAGAGACGGCCGTTCCTCAGTAACGCATGACCCGATGGGCTCCTTGTGCATGCTTAGGGAACATGTGTTTTATTAGAAAAGCCTTTGGTTCTTTGCTCACTCAAAAATCCTCCATTTTTAGAATTTTCGGGGACATCTAAATGTTGGTTATGATATGAGAATGCGTGAGTATTACTTCTCATTAACTTGCGCAAATATATGTGTGTATGTATGTTGACGTCGTGGTTACAGGGAAATAGCGAATTTACTGTCACGGCTGATGCCATTACTACAGTTCAATCCCCCAGAATGGGTATATGAGAACTTCGAGCTAACATGTTTGCGTCACAGCGTAAGGGGAGAGAGGGAGACAGAGTAACTCGAGGCTCAGTCCTAGCGAGTGTCCCTCAAGTGAGAGAGGCGCGCCAGGTAATCTTGAGCCCTAGTGGCGGTCAGGAACCATACGTCAGGCCAGAAGCTCCCGGTCACCTCCACCCAGGTAGTGGGAGGGTTGGGTAAACGGAGCGGGGGTAAGAAGGGACATTCCCAAAGGGCGTGGTTTCTCTATCGCCACAAGCCGGGCAGTTTGGATGGGGATATAATGTGGGTAGATGTGGTGGAGGTCGTGTCTGGTGGGGACTGAATCGGTCCCTAATTGCCATCATAACCTATCTAGGGGTGAAGGAAGCGATGTGTGAGGCAGCGGTAGTTCTGGCCGCTGTATGCGGTAGTGTGTGTTAATGACGCTAAAAGTAAGCAAGGGTTCGCGGGCGTTTCGTGCGCCGTGCTTTGATACGTCCACGTCTGTGGCTCGGTAAATGAGCCCTCAGGTGTCCAGGGGAACCCATTCAGCACCGACAAAGGCCACGTGGCCTGAGGTCCAGTGCAGGATTATGATTTTGTTGGGGGAGGGCGGGATAGGAGGACTTGACAAGCAGGGAAGGAGATGTGTCCCCGTGCAAAATTTTGTACGGCCGTTTTAAAACCGGAGAATATGTGAGATCGGGGCGGTTTGTGTTTCATGACCAGCGCAATGGCCGCTTCCGCGGCCTCATGGGGGTGTGCTATGCGGATGGTGGTGGCGGCTGCTGGTATCGGTCTGTCTCCTGTAATAATAGCAGCAGCGAAAGCGGGTTGGTGTCTATATTTTGCGGCATTTACGTAAATAGTGTCAGTGGATGGGGGGAATTAACGCAAGGGCCCCAAAGCTCGGGCCCTTCATCGGGCTGCGTGGTGGGTAGGATGCATATGAGGGGAAGGGGAAGGATTTCGATGTTCCCGCGGTGGGATAGGGGTAGGGGGTGAAGGTGGTTAGGGGGCCTGGAGCAGTGAGGTTGAGTTGGTGCAGGAGGATCGAACCTGTGGGAGTTGTGGATAGATGAGCAAGCTGGCTAAGGCGCCGTGCTTCCAGGAGCTCGGGAATCGTGTTAAAAGTACAAGTTGAGAGGATGCGGAGGGTAGAGGTGTTGGGTGGAAGGATACGTGCTGCTCTGTACACCCTGTGCTGTACGGCTTCGAATTTGTCGAGTTCTGATTTTAAAAGCGATAAGTAAGGAATGGAGTACGTGAGTCGTGAGGTGGGGAGATCTGCAACAAGTTGTAATCTCTATTTTTCGGAAGGGCCGAGGCCGCGGGCTGTGATTTAGCGGTTAAGTCCTACCATTTGTGTTGGGTTTCGTCTGAATGCTTGTATCGTGGAAGAGTTGCCTCGATTTTTCTGTAGGGTTAGTCCGAGTATGGTTAGGGTTGGCGTAGATATTACTGGCTGGTCATTGATGTGAATTTGTTTGGAGGGGAGGGGGGGAGGGGGGGGGGCAGGGAGTACCCCGGCGGCGTAGACTTAAGATGAGCATGTGGGACTTTTCAGGGGCGCATGATAGGCCTGCCGAGTGGGCGAAGTTGTGTATGGTGTCCTAAGGGGAAGTGGGAAAGATTGGCCTCTTAAAGTAGCTGTCATCTTCGTTGTGTAGCCCTGTGGTGTGTGTATGTGAGAATTGTTAGTGGGTATAGGTTATCATAGAAGCTAAAAGAAAATTGGTGAAGCGACCGTACGCATCTTTTTTTTTTTTTGTGCGAAAGATATAGTGAACCATAGCGCGCAAAAATTCAGGAAGAGACCGGTACTGGGGCCCCCATATCCAGCACTTTAGATCTGCGGGTCTGCCAGGATGGAGCCCTGTGCCTCGGAGGTGATGCGTTCGGGCGTCTCTAAGGCCTGGGCAAGTCAAGATCGCCGTCCCTATTCCTATGAGTAGCAATTCTGTTAGTGCAGCATTCAGCCAACGTTAAGTGGTTGTAGGTTGGCCCTACCGTGCGAAGCAACGTCAAACGTATTGTACATTGAGCTGCGAGCACCGTCTGATGACGTTAGGAGAATGACGTTAAGAATCGTCACGTTAGCAGCTACGTTGCCCATAGAATACCAATGTGAATGTCAGGCCGTCGTATACCTTCTTCGCTGTCAATTCGGAATTTCGTTTAGAGGTTTCTGGCAACATGCAGCCTTGGGAATTGCCATGACAGGTTCCGGGTCGACAGTAAGAGCCCAGCCTCACTTGGTGTATTTGATACGGTGGCTCAAGGGGTTGTGAATCCTCCGAGGCTCTCTTTTGCTTATTTCTAAGCTTATTTGCAAGTGCCACTGTGCAGCAACTCCAGGCGTACGTGTCTGCATCTCCGCTTAACAACTATCACAAGCTGTTGGTTTTGTGCGGCTTAAACGCAGTAGGAATTCTATTCGACATTACCTTTTAACACTGAGACACAATGCAACACTGTCCTTGATTTCTTAGCTTTTACTTTTTTAGAGCAGCTAAATCGCACAGAGAACTGTTTTCTGTACTTATGAAACCTGTGCTCACTGGCACATCAAATGAGCAAGTTTTAAAATCGAAACATTTCTCTCATCCCCCAGGTAAGCTGCAATCTCCACACCTCATTACCCCAAGTTTACCGTTACAGTATGGCAAGCCATGCCTCAGACTCTCTGCCTTGTCGTTATTGTGTGGCCCGGAGAAATTGTGCAGTGTTATTGAACTATTTTTATACTGGTAATTGGCCAGTAGTTTTATCCACTCTGACGTTCACGCACAAGTCGACTGCATCATAATGATTGTACTTATTGTCGAGGACCAGTGTATTCCGAAGAACAAAAAATACTCTTTGAACAGGCCTATTTCCTATGTAAGCAGCTCTACTATAGTTCCTAGCCTGACACTGTGGAAAACATTGTGATCAGTGAGCCTTATAAATTCTCGGGGTACAGTCTTTGTGAAAATTGGCTAGGCCGAACCAAAAATATGCAGGCCGCAAAAAACTTAATGTACAAGCTTACGTCCCCGTAGAGGCTGATATGTTTTATGCCTGGAAGCTAGAGCAAAAACACCTTTCTTTCTTATTGGCATAAAATATTTTTGTTGCATTTAAAGGTAAAGCTAATTCTTTGAATTAGTTGGGCTCGAGAAGGCTTAAGATTGGTCTAGTAATTTTTACGAAGGGTGTACATCTGCTCCCACTCAATTACTTCAGATAGTAGCACCAGCTTGTTGGAGTCCTCCGGTGATGGAGCCCCTAAAAACTCAATTTTAGACCGTTAAGAGGCGGTAAGATACTTTGGTCAGTCCACAGAGTGCCGGGGGAAGTTCATTTCGCGATTAAAGGCATGAGCGTGGGTGGCTCCAAAGCATGAAGCCCTTGATGTCCTTTCCAGAACGGTATTTATAACTGCTTCTTACTTAGTGTTTTTATCATATCTTCGTTCCTATCTGAAGATCCATATTTAATTACTCCTTACTCACCATCGCAATTCCTTCTACATGAGAAAGTTCCAGAATATGTATCCCGCCTCTAATTCAGGCAACAAAACAGATTCAGCGAACTACCGGCCGGTTGCAATACGGTTTGGTCGGTAAATAGCCTTCGGGCGCGCATTACAGGTATTATTGTCGAGGTAAGCGATTACAGCGTTATTGCCTAATCAGCATGGCTTCATGACTGGGCAAACAACAACTAATGTTGCTTTCTTTATGATTGAGGCTTAAAAAACAGTTATATTCAGGGGCTATACGGGGTAATTATACAGCCCTTAGAGAGACCTTAGTAAGGTACTCGACGTCATCGTTCACCCAACGTTGTAGATGTTACTTTAGTTTTCTTACTAGCAGCTGTCTGCCTAATAGAAGCTGTTACGCGAGTGTTAAGGGTGAAACATCTGTTGATAATAGTCGAAGCCGTGGAGTGCCTCAGGGATCCGCGTTAGGACCTTTTCTGTTCTTTTCATTATACATCCGCCGATATTAAGCGCTAATCTTTCTTTCTTTCTTTGTGCTGATCTTTTTAAGGAATACAAAACAATTCATTCTGCAGAGGTTCACATCGCCCTTCAAAACATTTAATCTCTCGCAGGCTGGTGTGCTGCTATAGGGTAATTTCAAGTCCAGCAATAACCAAAATTATCCCCTGCAGTCGGAACACACATCCCTTCCACTTTCAACAAACAATATACAATGACCGTCTCCCTACGGTGTACGAGGTAAGACTTGAGGCCACTCTTCAAAACACCACCACCTGCACTCCTACACATTTCAGGCAGAGGGCGAGACAGGCACTCCCCACTCTAGACTCCGTATGCAGGTCTTTCTCTGATTTTATTTTTTTAAATGCGGAGCATTTCTTAGGCTCGCCTGGTCCTGCGTCGTTGATGGCGGCGCCGTCCACACGCTCACTGCGCATGCGCAACTCTCCTCCTTACACCCACAGCTCTGCGATACTACACTATAAAAAAAATAAATAGTTAGCGGCGCCCGGTTTCGATCCCACGACTCTCTGGCCGCAACGGGAGGTACGCGGTGCTCTTCCCACTACGCTACAAATCCGGGACAGGAGCAAGTGCTACGAACGCGCCTTATGTCCTTGACTCATTCAAACTACGTCAAGAAGCTACTGATACAACGAAGGTATGCTAAGCTGAACGTCAACGGAAACGACGAACTGAAAACTTTAGAGGGGGATGCTGAATTTCCCGTGGGAAAGCTGTGGCGGGAAGCGCCACGCGCCTTGCAGCTCAACCAGCCCCGTCCGCAGCGCCTCTGATGCTGATTGTGCCAGGATGCCCCTAGGGATTGGCCAACCAAAGAATCCATCACGAGATAGGTTCGCGTTCAACCACCGTCGTCATCTTCCCGTAGGGGAACCGCCGAAGAAGAAGAAGAACGAGAAGACAAAGCTGCGAAGAGGAGGGCGTGTACATTGCTCTCAGCCGGAGCACCAATGTCAACAACCTTTATCTCACCAAAGCTGACGGAGATTACCAATTCTACCACAGAGACAACATCGACAAGAACATGATGGACGAGTTTCGGCGCCTCGAGAACCACCGCCTACTCACCGTAACACAACAGCACTTGCGTGCCTTTGCCACCGGTGTGAACCCGGACGCGGAATTCCCTCTGGCGCTAGTAAAAACCACATCACTCAACATAACGGCAACACAATGGAACCACACGGAACCGCCACGATGCTTCGCATCCTCATCAGGGTTCCCCACGGGAAGATGGTGTAATTTTTTTATTTGTTCCTGTCGTAAACTTGTATATCTCAGTTCTCGTTCCTGAATTAGAGAACTAATCTGTTTTGGAAGGAGAATGGGGAGTCCGAAAATAAATACTTTTTCAGGGTGCGGGAATAATTGTTATCAATATGTAAGCACCGGCTCGGAGTTCTCCTTCAACCTCTAGCAAACATCAGCTACCAACACTTGATTCAGGTTGACGAGGCCACCATGCTGATCTCGTTATTTGCAAGCTCCTTGGAGGAGTCATTTCATGGCCGCAACCTCAACTACGGCCCCTCCTTTTATTGTTAGTTTGCAAGTAGTGCGCGGGGTAGCATTAGGTATTTCATGTGCAAGTGGTAATCGTAATTCTCCGGTCCACCTATTGCAAATCCTCGGCGACTTTCTTATGATACGCTGGATGTTTTCGATGGTTCCCTGCCGTGCGGGGCTAATCAATGGGCTCCATTATCTGCTGTTCTGTGGTCTCGCAGTATCCGCAAAGTCATCCAATGCTTTGCCATTTTTTTTTATTGCGGAAGTTTCGGAAGTTTCGCTATTTTCCTGGGTTACCAGTGCACTTTCCGAAAATCCCGCCTTAGTAAGCCCCTTCACTATGTCGCAAATGTACTCTCGATATTTCAAGTCTCAAGACCCGCCAGTTTGGGCTGGGCGTTGATGAGTCAGTAAGCCAGTCAGTCGGGCACATCTCTTTAGAGGTATAGAAGAACGGACTCGCTCAGGAACACGGTTTGCTTCTCCAATGATGCGGCACCACCATTCGGGTGTTCTCATTAGGTATGTTTCGTATTGTTGGCGAATCTTCATAAAACAGGGGAAATTACAATATTCAAGAAGAGTGAAATTACTGCTTTCAGATTTTAAAGAACTTTATCAACAGGTATTCGGCCTAGCAGATGGCTTGCATATTCAGTGACACCTCACTGTGGCGCTTTCCGTAGATGGACTTTGAATGGTTGTAAAAGCACGTTTTCTGAATTTCCAGGGCGCATGCTCTGAATAAGGCCAAAAAGGCGGCAGTGATTTGAAATAACATAAACACGGGCCTATGTCATAAGGCCCATGGAAATACCCGTTGAATAACGCGCAGTGCCCTTTGTGGGCAAAAATAAATTTCGCAATGTAGCAATATTAGTAACTTGTCTTGGGCTACGTGCAAATGCGCCAAATATCCAGCCAGCTAATATTTCGCTGCCTGTTAATGAAAAAGCATGAAGGAGCCTTCTTCCCGGAAAGCATCAGCGACATATTACTGCATCTGGAGCAAGAAAGCACACAAATAATTGCGGCATATCGGTTACTTCCGTGTGGTAAAAACAACATATCATGGCCCGTTTGCGTTCACTACAAGCACATCAACGAAGGTGCAAAAAAGACGTACCTGCGCAACCGCGCATTGACGCCGTAAATATGGTCGTCAGTCGGTATCTTATTGCTTCCCAGTTTACCTACGATCCCGCTACGCACTGGATGTAGCAACCGGAAGCAGGGACAAGGTGGAAAAGCTTTGCCATTTGCGATGACCCTTTCATTGCTTTCTCCTGTGTTTGTTTGATTCCTCATTTTGTTACGTTATGGCTTATATACGCTTGTACCCTTCCTTTAATACGTCCAAGTAGTTTATATGTGGTCTTTACTGAGGGAAGTACCTGTGTTTCTTTGTCAATAAATGTATTAAGGCAAGTTACTGCAATAATTGTTCTTTTCTTTCAGTTAGTAAATCAGTCTTCCTTTGCTGAATTTTTTCTCTACTTAGTCTTTAGCAATGTGAGTGTTATGGGTGATATCACGATATATGCTCAATTTTTTGTGCCCACCGCCTACCTCACCGCTGTTCCTGGGCACTGAAAAACGTGGGGAGGTATGATTAATTGATTGCTTTATTTCTCGATCGATCGACCGATGGATTGACAGATTTATTTATTTATTTATTTATTTATTTATTTATTTATTTATTTATTTATTTATTTATTTATTTATTTATTTATTTATTTATTTATTTATTTATTTATTTATTTATTTATTTATTTATTTATTTATTTATTTATTTATTTATTGAAATACCCATCCGCCATTGGTCCCGTGCGCCTAACAACTGCGTTTTCCAAGCAAAATGTATTTTCCCTTTTACGCCTATCGCTGGGGAAGACGCTTGCCTAACCACAGAATGAGGGTGTTTTAACGAAATTGTACCACAGTTTTCTCGTTGTTGGGAAGGAAACTTGAGGCCCAAAATGCATTGTTACGGTGAGTTATCGCCAATGAAACTCCGCAAAAGGGTGCGCTATTTTTTTATTTTGAACTGTGCATTTGTCTTTAAATTTGCGGCTTCCCAAAAATACAAAAAGAGCAATTATAGCACTTGATATGGTGAATATTCCCAAGAGGAATCATTAAAAACTATCGTAAGTGCACGGCTTTTACTTGACTGGAATCTACCTACATGCGGGAATAGGTTCTCATTTGCGTGACAAAAGCTCGATGTGGGCGAGTTGGAACTTCCGAAGTGCGGCACCGTGTTTTTTTGTTTTTTTTTTTTCTTGCTTGTCTACTTTTCTCGCCCCATTTCAGCGCACCGTTCACCCCTAGTTGCACTTACGCCTCTTGTTTTCTGCTGAAACGGTCGTTCTCAATAAATTCCGCTGCCACCTCCTCGTCCCTCCGTCGTGCTGAAGCACTCCATACCTACGATCGTTTCCAATGATAATTCATCCTTCAGGAAGAAGGGAATCAGGGAGACCGGTGCGCTCGAAATTTCGCGTAGGTGGGCGCATAAAGGGCGGGAATAGAGAATCCGTGGCGCCTACGCACGCCGCGATCTTCATCGTCGGGCTCGGTGTAGTACGCGTTTCTCATTATCCTACGGCCAGGAACAATGCGTAGGTGGGGCTGCGGGCTTCTAGGCCTTCTCGAAGGGATCGGCTGAAATTATGTGCGCATCAATTTGTTATTTTTGTCTTTAAAGGGCAGTATTGTCAAATCGCTGCGCAATATTTCTTTAAATACCGTGTTTAAACCAAATAAAATTACCTGCCGTTATTTTCACTAAGGGCTAATATTAGAACAAACAATAACAATATAGCCAACTCATTACACCACATCTTTCCGTGTACAGACTGTTATCACATGAAAATATAACCAAAAAGTTAAATTGAACTGGAGAACTTCATTATAGTACAGCAAGAGATCCATTCCTTGGCTTCTTCAAGCATAGCAGCAAAGCACAAATATGAATGGCTTGGATAATAGACACCACCTTTGTGAAAACATGTTTCTTTGTCGTTATGGTTTGTCTGCAGTAAATCTGTACAACCGATTTCCTTGATATGCTGCAAATGAGCGCCCCTTTATAATCTACACATGCGTCGAGCCCTTTTTTAGTCTTGAGAGGGCTCACTGTCACGCATAAGTATGTCGTCTGATTAAATCATGCATTTTTCTTCCTCGGATTATGGCTACACTATCTCTTTTTTTTGTGTCGGAGCAATTGTTGGTCAACAATTTGGCTATCATTCACAAATTCCTGACGACATTGAGGGACTTCTTTGGCTCCAAAAACGTTTCTTCTGATGCTGATGATTTTTATATTACATCCATATATTGAGTAAGTGGCTAACTAAGAATACTTCCGCCAGCTGTTAAAATAAAACCAGAAGACGTGGAAGCTGCAAGGTTCAATTCAGCAAATGATTTGCGCTGGTAACGGATGCATGCACTGCAACAAGCTTTTAGCTGTTCTAGTGTCGGTTTTTCTCAGCACTCCGGGACACCTAAGTTAAAGGCTGCTTGCTAATTTTAATACAACAGGGCAGGTGAACATCTATCGAGAAAGAAGGTGTTCGATGTTGTAATTGAACCTTTCGAGGGGTCACTTGACGCGCCACCGTAGACTCTAAAACACTCATGTAGTAGTTGCTAGTTTTCTAGTGTGAGCTACACTGGCCGAGGTTGAGCAGTTTCGCGTGGCTCCTGGAGAGTCGTGCTGCCCATGCGCGAGGAGCAGTGACGTCTCACGGCGCACAACTTGCGCGCCGGAGCCGCCGCCGCCGCGACTGGACTGCACTGGACTGGATTGAATTGAATCGGATTGGATTGGATTGGCTCGAATTGAATTGGATTAAATTGGATTGGATTGGAATGGATTGGAAATTGTTTTAGCAGCAGTAAGCATGATATCAGCTCATCCTAGACAAGCAGGAAACCTAAGAATAACCAGCTGAACCTTAGCTCACGCTACGTATATTCTGGCCTATCCGAGCTAAGCCACTGCTAATTTTTATTGGTCTACACAAGGCATTTATAACTACTTCTCTTTTCACTGGCATCTGGCTAGCCTAATAAAAAAATAGAACGAATGTACTTATTCACTTCCTCTGATTTATCCACGTCTTGGCTTCCAATTCCTGCTTGCAATATCGGCGTTGTTATGCGTCCACTGCATACATTATCAGTGTCAGCCTCACATTACCTGTTTTCCAAAGGACCCTTATTTGAAGTACACTAGACCTACACACAGTAATTGACATGATTCAGCCTTACTATCTGTCATCGGCATCCTGAGCTTCCTACACACTTTGCAAATTATGTTTTGTTGTGTTTTTTTGCTTTATTTAAGCAGGGCACAAGGGCTCTGTTTAACATCATGCACTGCGTATTAATTAGAAATCACAACATTTGTACTTATATCAATAGCTCATCAGGAAAAGCTGAATAAGTTGATGAAAAATCTCCGTTATGCTCTTGCAGTACAGTAAAAGCTCGTTAATGCGAACCGCGAGGGTTCGCCATCTCTGTTCGAATTAGCGAAAGTTGAAACTGATGAAAGTGAAGAATAACAACACAACATGGCAGTTGGGAAGCATTAGGGCATGTCAAGTGAATAGTTTGGTGCTTTGTAGAGTCCGTGATTACTGCCTGTATTTTGCCCTTTGAGGCGGCAGGCAGCACATCTTGCTAACGATTGAATGTAGTGGAAGCCTACTCTTCGCCTTCTTCAAAATTTAAGAGACGGCCAGCATTACCCTGCAGACATCACTACAAGAGGACGACCGCGTTAGTGGTTCGTACTCTTCCGCCCTGTCGTCACTGCAGCAGCGAAATTTGACGACCACTGTGAAATTTCTATGTACAGGACTATACAAATTGGACACAAAGCCCCACAATTACACCTCCTTGTCAGCGAAGCCTTCCAAGGTAGTATGTTATCCCTAATCTCTAACAGCTGCTTTATTTTATCTCTGCTTGCCGTAATATTTTCGGGTGTTCTTTAGTCTACACCAAACACACACGCAGGTATCTCAACACATAGTAATTAGTTCTTGCCTATAAGAAAGCCTTTTGCGTGCCATATATTTTGTGCTCATTTTGTGTTAGCGTTTGGGGAATTGAAAAATGAGCGAAATGAAGGGGATTTAATGGTTTTCTCATTGTCATATTTTTTCATTGCGATTGTTACTCACAATTTGCAAACCGCTTGCCTATAACACTCCATCAGCCTGCTCCGGACTTCGCGATCGATATCTGCTGATAGCTTTTGTTTTGAGACCCTTAGCATGTGAGCATACGAGACTCTACAAATGCGATTGCCGTCTCTTTCATACTTCGCTCTTCGCCATAGCTTCGGCAGCCGCATTCGCCCTTAGAAGCGCTGTCTGAAGCTGGGCTCGGGGAATAAAACATGAGATAATCCGCCTCAGCCTGCGCTGCGCGAAATATTTGCTTTCATTAAATTTAGCGCGACGCCGATCGTTGAGTCATATTCGTTGCCAGAACCTTTCACCCAAATCTCCATCGGGGGGGAGAAGGGGGTGGGGAAGGCTGTTACGCTCATATGTGCCGCCCTAACGTCTCCATTACCTGGTTACAGCAGCCGTCACAGGCCGATCCACTAATTTCCACTGGCAACAATGTCAACGTACCCAACCCAGATATGATTCAACAACTAGACGAGGGCTGGTAACGCTGGTAACGCCTTCTCACAACATTGGTAAGAGCTTCGGTGGTCCCCTAATTTTCTTTTGTTTGGATTTTCAGGCCACATTTTTTTCGCATTTTCTTAACGACTTCTTCGGTAATATAGAGCAAGATTTTGAAGACGCAATAAGAATCGAAGAGCCGTTTTTCTGCCACAAAGAGCAACAACAATCGTCGAATATCAGTTAACGGAATGCAAATAGTTTCATGGTATTCTGTAGATGGAAAAGAGCACTCACACCCCCGTCTTTTGTGTTGCTCCCTTTGCTGCTTTATTTCCCGCCCCGGCACCACAGATAGCGCTTCTCACGGCGAAAGAGGGTGCTGAGGCCAATGCGAAAGACGAAGCGATAAAAGAGATGGCAATCGCCTTGATTGGGAGTGGTATAGACAGGTATTTTGCCACTGCGCAAGTACACGGAAGGAAGGGATATTATCTGCTAGATAATTCACTCTTCAAAAACACGATGTGTCCTGCGGTGGGAATTTCATAGGTGTCCGTCTCAACTTTTTGTCTGTATTAGGTTTTGTATGTGTACAGCTAGTGTACAAAAATATGTTACGTACCAACCATGCTAACTAGAAACTACCTTAGAATGACCTAACTACAGCGGCAAATTGACATTTGACATTGCCTTGAGTACGTTCGCGTTTTAAAATGCCGCTGCCGCGTTATTACAGTACAATAACTTCCAAAGACATGAAGTAATAAGAGCGAGACGGCTCCTCCGCGGTCTGGTGCTTAGGTGTCATCGACGCTTCTTCTTTAAGGTAAGCAAGCCATTCAGTAGGGGTATGCCTCAATATTTCAGGGCGCAATAAAAATCTCGTACTACGCTAGCCTTTTGTGTATTCTTGGCGTGCAAATCCTTCAAAGTCAGCAATAATTAGCATCAGAAGTTCCAGCTCACCTCTATGGTAGTCACTCGAAGCGTGATGTTGGTGGTACCGAAGTCGTGGAAGGCATTGTGGTTTGTGATGTTCAGCCCATCGCTAGTGGACCATTCTCCTACCTAAAAGTGGAAGAAGGAGATGCAGATACAATTAGCAAAATGGCTCTGGTCTGTGCTAGTTGGTACTTCTTCGATGGGTATCAGCTTGAATAAAACGAACACAAAAGACAGAGGGAGGAGACGTGAACAAATTTTTTTTATATTTTTCGTGTTTTTCTATGTATATATCTGTGTTTCCTTCAGTAAAATTTCAGTTGATAGTCAGCAGTGTGTCGCGTATCTCCCTCTTCCTTTTGTGTTCGCTTTATTCAAGCTGATTCCCATCGACGACAACTAGCAATGGGTCGCCTGGAATTTATGGTTTGTCATTATCAATAGCTACGAGTCAAATCAATCCAAGGGTTTATAAAAGGGGCGAGGAGTTCCCTGTTGTGGTTGCAGCAGTTTTGCAGCCCGCGCTGTCCACGGAGATTTCCCGTGATATTGCATCGCAATTGGGCGAGGCAAAACTCCCGCTGCGGAAAAATAAAAATTTGAGTTGGTCCACAATTGTAGCATGAATCCGGGACCAGGCGTATCCGAGGAGTGATTAATACCACCACATTACGATTCCACTGTAAATCGCAGCGCAGTGAAGCAGAACTTGTGACGGGGGCAGCGCCCTATTACTACCAAATAATTCACTGGACACATCGATAAACGCCACCCTGAAGACTTATGAATGGCAGTCTTTGTCCTCCAAGAGCACTACATAGAGCGGTACTTAGCTACTATATTAAGACCGATGCACGCCAAATGTATTCGGCTTCTATTTTAAGGCGCAGCCCTTTGCCGCCATCGGTTTCGCGGCGATGGTGGAGGTGGCGGCGTCCGTCGCCGTACGTGTAGCCGTGTGAATCAACGAAGCAGCGAAGGCAGAAAGAAAACGGAGGGCAGCGTCTGGCGAAGGGTGAGGGGAGGGCGGCACGCGCAGCTATGACGCCGTTTCTCTCACTGCCTCCCCCTCCCACTTTCTCCATGAGGCCGCCAAGGAGCGCCCTCCCCCTCACACTTTCCCCATTTTGCTGTTTCGTTCACCGCTAATCCAAACCAGGTCACATCTGCGCGGGAGGTCCAAAAACACATTGCATCAACATGATCGCTGGTCCCCCGTGCGTGGCTAATCCGAACCAGGTGACATTTGCGCGGGAAGATCAAACACGATTTGCAATAACAAGCTGGCCGGAGGGGGCGACGCGCTGTGGGGTAACGACAGAGTAGCGCGCGCAGCCGTGCGCTCGCTGATCACGTGTTCACTTCCTGAGAGGCAGCGCATATACGTCGTGACCGCGAAGACTGCTTCAGTTCGCGCTGCGCCTAAATTTCGCATTAGGAAGTATTGTAATCGTCAGTGCATTTTTTTAAGGATGTCTACATGCCATTAGCCAAGGCATTATTGTGCGAAGGTTTGACGAATATATTGCGTTAGATTCACAACATAAATATCCTAAACTATGGTGCGTTCCTTCAAAATTCACTCAACTGCAACATGGCACAGCGCACACAATGCGCATTGCAACCGCGTATGAAGTGTTGCTATTTTTTATTTGACGCAGAGTCACAAGCAAACAAAATAAACTCTATTGGTGCGCCGGGCGGACGCATACCTATGTCAATGTATGCTTCTGTAGAGTCATAGCTGCACACTCTCACGTATTGTGCACCACCAGACGCAGGCCTGTGTAGCAATGTAAAAAAGGGCCCATCTCCCCGCGAGGGGGACTCGAGTAAATGCGTCGCATAGGGGGTGGGTGTATTGCGTTAACGTTTAGTGTTTGGGGAGTTGGTGGTAGTGAATGCGTTGTATCAGCAGCTTCTTGACGTAGTTTGAATGAGTCAAGGATATAAGGCGCGTTCGTAGCCTCCCATTCTGTGTCGGCTTTGTGGCGCAGTGGATAGAGCACCATGTACCTTGCGTTCCGCCCGCAGGGTCGTGGGATCGAAACCAGGCGCCGGTAAGTATTATTTTTCTATATAATGTAGGGGGAGGGGTGCGGACCTGTTGTTGAGAGCGAGGAGGGTAGCGTGATGCGGGAGAGGAGGAGTGGGGGAGAAGGCGCGCCTGCGCGCTCAGCTGTTGCGGACGCACGGCGGACGCTACATGTGAGTTAAAGAAATGCTCTGCATTTAAAAATATTTTGCAACCCAAACAAGGTCCATCTGTTCTTACATCGTGCTACGACCGAAAGATCTGCTGGTTGTAAGTAAAGTTTCGGGTACCTACAACGGGCCTTAAAACTTAAACGTGTAGGAAAGGAGAGCTTTAGCATACCGGTACCGTGTTAACGTTACCGTCTACCGCGCTTGCGGGAGTCGACTGCGCATGCGCGAGAAGTTGCCGTGGATTGTAGCTTACCGGCACAGGCTTTACCGTCGCCAACGGGTTTTCTGAGCAGACCAAGTGTACCCTCGCGTATTGATTACAGCAAATGCAGTGCGCTCGGGCACTTTGTGCATGGTACAGCCGGTAAAAGTGACCTTAGTTGATGCCATTAATTACGGTTTTCTTGTTGAATGATGCTAAGATGCACAACCAACGACTTTTTTTTTTCAGATGGGCGAGCAAAATTGCCGCCTTACTCGTGATAAGCTTAGCCCGCCTGAAATAGTTCAAATACGTTTCTGAGCTCGCAACGCGCTTTTGCGCCTCCTAAATTGTGCTGGGCAAGGTAGTGTATGTTTTATTGAGTAAGTACTACAATATATTTTACCCATTTCTTCCCGCAATATTTAGCGCGGGGGTTAGTTGTAGTTTACCTTGCTTCCAATTCTACACAGTAGATGGCGCCACCGACATGTTTTCTTTTTAAAGCTCTACAGGTGATGGCTGCAGTATTCTCAAAACAACTGATGTTATTGTGAAATGAAACAGTCAAGCTAGTTTAACCGAAAGCAAATAGATATGAGCAACAGAATTATTCGTGATTTGCTTCGACAATAATTCATCAAGATGTCGCTGCCTGCACCACGGCGGCCGGAATACGCAAACCGCAAACGGTGTGCTAGAACGTGTCCTATCGTTTTCAGCGGCGAACGGAAACTCCGGCTTTCGGTAACACGGCAAACGATAACGCAAATACGGCAGCAATATCTTAAGACTCCCTAATGTTTTGAGTGCTGCGCTTATAACTATACAAGCAGTCTTCCTTCAGTTTTTCTTCAGGCCTTTAGTGCGGAAAAAAACTAGGGATCTCTAATTTTGCTTTAATTCAACTAAGCCGTCTGGGCAAGCAGACAACGAAAAGGAATCGTCTGCACATGTATCTGCTGTAAACCTATTGTAGTACTTGCTTTAGAACTGTGTACTGTTGCCTTAAGCAGCCGTGAAGACAAAATACAGTTTGTTTTATTCGAAAGATTTTATGGTTGTTGTGACCCCAGCGCTTTGTCGGCAGCAAACGACGCTTTATACACTGAGAGGATAAACATTAAGCCAACACGTGAAACCTCCCGCTGCGTCGTCTGTTTCGTGACGTAAGCGATGACGTCCTCATGGCAGGTACCTAAAACAAAAGTTAATATCTTGACTAAGGCCACCGAGAACGCCGAAACGCAACTTTTGTTGCTGTGTACTGAGTAAGGCTCCTAGATGGCACGACGATACCATTTGAGGACCGCTGTGCGCACTCGCTTTGTTATTGAATGAATTTGTATCTCGGTTACTTTTGTTAAGGTTGATAGTATTATTTCGTGAAACATTGAGGATACTCGACAACAGGTTACATAAGTGGCAATGTCGCTTATACCAGTTCAGCAGTATCATGTAAGACAAGCCCAACACGACCGACGGCTGTGCAGCTTCGGCCGGCAAAGTGAGCGCAGAACGAACAGGTGCTTCAATGTCTACGTGTTTGTTCGTAACTTCCATCGTTTACTCCGCCATTCTTGCTGCTGTGAAAAGAATGTTCATCAAACTTCAGCATAACCAGCTCGTTCTCCAAGCTTATAGTCCCTGCGGAATTTGTGTTGGATTTTGTCGGCGTCAGCCAACCGCAAAGAGCTGCCCATAATCGTCATAAGTCCAGTGCGGAAACGTAGTTAGGGTGTCGCATGCCTATTATCTGTTTTCTTCTTTGTACAGAATATTTGAATGAAGTTTACATTAACATAGGTGTCAATTCTATTGTAACAGTGATATTAGGTGTTATTCGGATAAACCAAACTGCCATTTTGTCTCTATGGCCCTCGTTAACGGAGCCATGGCAAGCCAGCTGGTTTAATCGAAGCAACGTCCCGATGTGAGCTCAGTTACAGAAACTGCTACAACCTCTCAGTGTGCACGTATTTAGAAGCCATAATGTAACAAAAGCTCAATAACAAAAAAAAGCAAGTTTATGCGTCAAAGACAGCCCTAAAGTGAGCCTTTCATGATTGCTTGCGGGTTGTTTTGGAATTAAATTTTCAGATTATCGTTATAAACTGTATGAGTATCGATGAAATTTTGTCACCGTATCCATGTTATACAGTTGGAAACATTGATATTATATGTGGTCCGTGGTGATATCTCATCTCTTTCTCATTTACTTTACTATTAATATGACCATTTCCCGCATTCTTGAAATTTTGAAAGTAAAATTAAGGTAGAGTAAAAACAACCTTTTCCTTTTTTCAGGAACGTTCAGTCATTTTGCTTGTCGTTACGCCAAAACATTTTCACTGTGGAACAAAGAACATATTTGCACACCGTGACTTTGTACCCTGCTTAAAAACGTGCAGGCCACCTTTCCGGACGTGAGGCTTGTTCACTTACTTTTTCTAAAAAATTCTGGCGTAGTTTGAGCAAATCAAGTTTCAGGCTCGTCCGGTTCCCCTCGTTGAACCGGATGTTTCCTGTCAGGCCATGGAAATCTACCTGCGTGGAGTAAGGACAGCAACAAAGACACGGGCAAGTTACTTTGGAGAAGGAAGACCAAAGCAAGGTTCATGGCATTCCTCAAAACATTGCCTTGTGTGCTGAGGCTAAAATGCGCACTTCAACGAAGACACATAAACTCCTCTTCTGTACAGCCACGAGATGGCCGCGACCCACTTGGGCACTGATCTGCTCACTCCCACGTAAAAATTTTAAAACATTCTGCCAAAAAAATTCCCCGCATTTCCCCGAGGGGAAGAATGTGAAAGTGCGAATGCACGAGTTGAATTTTCGCGGTTCGGTAATGTTCGCGAAAGAGAGATCACACACACACACACACAACTACAAAGAAAGAAAGATGCATTTATTCACAGACACCTATTTGTGTTGTCGTTGTACTTGATCGCTAGAGCGGATCTCAGCTTTGAAATTTCGTGTCAGTACTCCTTTAAGCGATGCATTAGCCCTTCTCACGCCCGATTCCTGGCCAATCCCCCACGTGGGTATGTGCCATGTCAGCGGTCAGGCAGCGCGCGCCCATCTTTGAAATTTCGTGTCAGTACTCCTTTAAGCGGGTGCATTAGCCCTTCTCACGCCCGATTGCTGGCCAATCCCCCACGTGGGTATGTGCCATGTCAGCGGCCAGGCAGCGCGCGCCCATCTCCCCCCGTTGCTAAGGAAGACAAGGAGCGCGCGCACCCGCAGCTGTTGCTATGCGGACTACGGCGGCGGACGATTCAGGCTCGCTTAAGAAGTGCATTCGCACTTAAAACTTGCGTCTGCTGACGTGTTTCAAAGGCGAAAGCCCACTTTTACTCCGTATTTGCGTCCCTTTTAAGTGCAGAGCCCTTTAGGAGTCCTGCCCTGTCGTCGCAGCTAACTCGTTGGACCCCAGTTGGGCCACACGGCTCTCAATCGTCGCGGCGTAAAACAGAGGGTTCGAAATCCAAGCGGTTCATATAGTCATAAGCGTTCGAAACTCGTGAACCACTGGCGCTTGTCATACATCTCTCCGTTGTTTAGCGCAAAGGAAACTGTGCGTACATGTGATGCAAAATATACGTAATTATCAGGCATCTCCCGCGCTCATTTGGTTAGGAACGCTCCTTGGGTTGGTTTTTACGATAACAAGCGAAAAAAGTGGCAGTGCGACGCCTCCGCGTGCGGGAGGAAAATCAAGTACAAAAAGAACAGAACTCCTGCTGGAGCAGTTTCAGGCAGGGGGACCGCGAGCACTACGAAGGCGGGAAATTTGATTTGCATTGGGTGGTAGCAGTGAGCGGATAACGGGGCTACAGCCCATTATGGCGAATCACTGCTTTGCACTTCCGACAGCTTTCACATTGAATGGAACGGCTTTAATTTTCTTCGCTTTGGATTTATTGTTTTGCGGAGAATAACACCGAGAGGCAGACTGGCCGCAATGAATACGGCAGCTTTCCCCTAGACGGAGCTCTCCTTCTCGTGCACGTGTTCTACTCACGTGCAGTCACGTTTGCGTGTCACGCGGCACGCACCCGGCTAATTCTTGTTCCCCGCTGGCAAGGTTCCGACTTTGTGCAGTGGAACCCCACTTTACTCTGGTGGCCCGCTCTGGTGACCCAGATACGAATCCCAGACAAACCCAAAGCTGTTTTCGGTTATTTTTATTCAGTTATTTTATTTTTTTAGTGGCAGACATTTTGGTAAAGTTCGTGTTCACGGCGACGATTATGGTCTATTCTCGCGATTTGTGAGACATCTTAGGCTTTCAGCTTAATATTTCAATGTGAATCAGCTCACGTGTCTACAGTTACTGTAAAATTACAAACAACTAAGTGCTGAAAGTTGCTAAACTAAACCATCGTCTGTAAATGCCGGCAAATCTTTCTGCTTTTCCAATAAAGAGCCTTCTCTCTCTCTCTGTCTCTCTCTCTCTCTCTCTCTCTCTCTCTCTCTCTCTCTCTCTCTCTCTCTCTCTCTCTCCCTCTCTCTCCCTCTCTCTCTCCCTGTCTCTCTCTGTGTCTCTCTGTCTCTCTCTCTCTCTCTCTCTCTCTCTCTCTGTCTCTCTCTCTCTCTCTCTCTCTCTTTCTCTCTCTCTCTCTCTCTCCCTCTGTGTCTCTCTGTCTCTCTGTCTCTCTCTCTCTATCTCTCTATCTCTGTTAAATCAGGCCGGTACCATAGGCGCTGTAAAAAGATCGACCCGTTTTGTGAATTAATTCATCAAGTGAAAGGCTCCACTCTACGCCTTGTGCAAGGAAAGAGCCTGTTTTAAAGTTTTTGTGAGCCCTCGTTGAGGTTTGAATTCTAGTATCACGCGCCCAACACCCTTCGTTGGCGCGACATTCGAGCGTGCATCGCCTGCCTCAGTCGGTTTCTCACCGCATAGAAGCAGGACGAGTAACGCGCTCTATAAGTTGTCGTAGCATTCGTAGCTTCGTAGACCGCATGATCCGGTTTGTTCGTTCAGTTACTGGTAGTTACTGGTAGTTACTGGTAGTTACTGGTAGTTACTAAAGTTACTGGTAGGCCACCGTGCTATATAAAGGAAGTGACTGGCAGGGAGCCGGGGAGCGCTTTTCCAAACGATGCCAGTTGCACTGGTTGTAACGGCCTGCTAAGCAGATTCCGTACATGATGCTCTACTTTCCTTAATAATATGGAGACAAAGAAAGCGAAGTTACCATATCCTAGCGCCCCCTCTAAAGCGAAACTTTGCATGAGGAGGGTTCCGTGCATTTTAGCTCTGCGAAGCAAAAAACAAAAAATAACGTCTTGCGTCACACAAGTTTATCGTGAACGCTCAGCAGAAAACTGCTATAACTATCTTTTTATCTAAACGTCTCTCAATAGAATAAGAAAATATAACTGAAAAACATTTTCTGTAAATTCGAGGTACCGTAAACACCATAGTTTGCATGATAACATTCATGCGGAGACACCTACGTCGTGAAATTACTTCGCTTCGCTTCTTCGTAAAATGGGGTGTGGAAATTTCCCAAATTCCGCGTGAAACATTCACCTTCCGGCCGCCCTTACCATGCTAATGAGGTTGAATAGGCTGGTTCCTTCCGTCCACGAGACTTCGTCCTCGCATGAGACGTTGGCCGGCCGCAGCGTGGCACTTCGTTGCAAGTCGTTCAGCCCGTGGGCGAAGGCGTACACAGCGTCGAACATCAGGGCGGGTTCCGTCTGCGCCGCGGTAAACAGGTACAACAAGTATTATACCAAAGCGTGAGAGCATTCTCTAGTTGGTGTTCTATGATTCGCAACAAACAATGACAGAAACAAACAATGAGCACAACAAACAAACCATGGGCAGTCCCCGGACCCTGATTCAGGTTTCAGGAACCAGGGACCCTGTCACTGCCTCTGTCTGCGGTCCGTTGTTGTGAGTGTGTTCTGTGAGCACGTTGATTCGCGAAAGCGGACGTGTCCCTGTATACCTGCCACACTCGAATCGGGCAACGTCTCTACAGACGAGCAAAGTGAGCCGCAACTGTTGATCTTGCAACGATACTTATTACGTGCTTCACGTAACGGTGATACGACTAAGCTAATGAAGACCAAATACTTATATTCCGGTGTCTCGGAGAGGGAAATTTGTTCGCTATATTTGCGTCCCCTCAAAGGTGGAAAACAAAACACTGTAAAATCATGCACCCCTCCGTTTAACGACGACGATGGTTGGACGCGAAGATTTCTCGTGATGGATGCTTCGGTTGACCAATCTCACACTGCGAGTATGAGCTACTCTGGAGGTGCGCACCACTTTTCTAGAATACTCACCGCCACTCTCGGGTGTGCAATCCGTAGGCCTGACGTTTGGGTTTGGGCTGTACGGCGCGAATCGGTACCTGCTGCCTGGCGTTCGCTTCGACCACGTCGAGAGGGAGCAATCTGACAGACTTCGGCTCCAAAACGCGAGGGACCCAGGTTCAACTCCGGCCACGAGAAGCGTTTTTTTCTTCTTTCCCTTCACCCACGATCATTCATCGTCACCGTCAGCGAAAGTTGGCGTGTTCGCGTACTACGGTATCAGTTCGGACACTGAAGCTTCCCCTTTTAAAACATCGAATATAAAGCTTGTGTAATCTGTGGTCGACGACCCACTGTGCAAATATAAAAATACATGCCAATGTTACCTTTACTGTGTTTTTCACACATATGTTTTTGACTTTCAAGGTTACTGTAGTTACAAAAATCGCAGCCTACAAAACAGAACCCATGAGCTAACGTTTAGTGGAAACTCGTTGCAGTAAACGAGCCAAGAAAAACCGAGATATTTGCCGCAGAGATAATGCTGGCTGTATAGGCAGCATTTATTTCAGCCATCAAAACTTCTTGGAAACTAACTAAAGGGCTTATTCGTTCGTTTAAATATACGAAACAAATACAAAAGCATCATTTACACGGAGTATAAAAGTTTTATACAGTGGCCCCCCTGGTAGATCCGAAGAACGTCGAGGGAATGATCACGCTTCTCGCCTTACACATAATGGAGATCGAAGCATTAGCCGGTCGCGCGCGCAGGGACCCCGTGCATTTATTCGTTCATTCATAAGATAACTGAAATGAAACGCCCTATTGAGCTAGTCGTCCATCACAACTACTTCTCACGGCAATGTGAAATATCCCTGCCGCGTCGCTTGAAAAGCGAGTTTATTAAAGCAGACTGTTTTTATGGGAGTGACGGAATGCGCCGTATGTGATGCCTATAACGCCGAACATAATCTTCAAAATATCAGGCAAAGGTGCCACGGGTACACCTTCAAGCGGCACCACTTTTTAATGTCACAAACATTGATATATATATATATATATATATATATATATATATATATAGAGAGAGAGAGAGAGAGAGAGAGAGAGAGAGATAGATAGAGAGAGAGAGATTGCTTTCGTGAATAAAGTGGAACCCCGTTTATGTGTTTTTCATGGGACCGGGAAACCAAGACGTAACAACCAGGAAAACGCAGCATTTAGGAAAGCTCCGAAAATAAACGAAAACAGTGTAGGTTTGACTCGCAGCCATGCATTTCTGCAACTTTCGCTTCCGAAGCTCAGAAAAGAAGAGAATGTAGGATTGCCACTTTTTGCGATCGCTGGAAAACACCACGCGGGCAATGCAAGGTCCCTGGCGATGTGGACTCTCTTCCGCACTGGCGGCTTGTCTACTGCGACTAGTACGTCAAGCTTTTCCTGAAGGAGAAGCCCCTCCCTCTTTCGCGACGCCATCAAGGCACGACAAAGTTCTCGGTTGCAAGCTCAAAGGTATTCTCAAAGCTTGAAGCGCGTGATATGAAGAGAGCGCGTGCTATTCTTGCGGTGGAGGTTATTTTTGCGGTGACGGCAGTGTTGACGATGGCATAAGGTATCATGGGGCCATCTAGTGGTGAGGGATCGCACCCGCGTGTGGCTTCAAGCAGTCAGTCTTGTAGCCAAGCCTGGCCAAGGCTTGTCAAACGTCAAAATGGCGGTCCGCGCATGTTGCCCGGGTGGCTTCGGAGTGTCAGAGTGCGATGAATGATCCGGGAACGTACGCTGATCCACGGCGTAACAGTACAGTGGCTAGAATAGGAAAGTGTGATGACCGTGCCCACTCCCGCGTGACGCTGTTGGAGGAAATTCCAGGTGGCGCTGTCACACGCTTATACACGTTCGCTGCGACGGCGACGGATTATGGAGTACGAATGTATTGGCGCGCAGCACCACACCGAGAAAGCCTATTTGAGAGCTATTCTGCGTGCTAGCGCAAATTGTGATGCAATGAATGTCGTATTTTTTAAGAACTACTATTATTGCAGTTTACAACCGACTGGACGCGCTTTGACAGCCGAATATAGCCGGCTGGCTCTGGCACTTATGAAACGCACATCAGAGAATTAATTGTGGGCTGGTAACTGGTAAACACGCATTTTATTTTCGACGGGCTCATTACAGACAGACAAAAAATGCTCACTTTTGGTGAATTTCTTTTGATTTGTTGAAAATTACGAAGTCTCGAAGCCATCAACTTTCTATGCTCAATTGGCCTTGCCTTTCGCTGCTAGTTCTTTTTTTTGTGTGTGAACAAATTAAGGCATTTTTGCTCGAAATGTCGTCGGAAAAGCGTTTTCGACCTTCGGTTCTGCTGTTACGTGAGGAAATTGAGCTTAAAGTGCTTCTTTCTTTCACGACAAGGCCAAAACGAAGACCAAAACGAATTTGATAGTGATGGACGGAGAGAGCGGCATACTTTTTCAGTATGTCAGATGCTTCGTAAATGCTTCCATTCTCTGGAAGGGTGCGTGTACGGGCTTTGGCTTTATCCTGCGTAGTGCGACACACGCTGTAAGCCATTGTGAAGGGCTAAACACTCAGCGTGTGGTTTCCCCCATGTTGCCGAAGATAGGGTCAAGTTGTTGACAGAAAAGGAGCATGGGGTTCTTCAAACTCTGCACTCACAGGGAAGTCACAATCCTTAGCTTTGTTATTGCTGGGTGGGGCCGCGGGTGCACTTCTCCCTTGACACTTCCTGCTCGGAGAAGTTGTTTCGGCTGGTACTTCGGGGGACTTGGAAATCGCGTGGGCTGATTTTGCGAGGGCAATTCCGAGGCCTGCCTATGTAGATTGAGACAAGTTTTCCGTTCACGGTATGTTCAATGTGCCGGGAGATGTATCTTACGTCGAAGTGTAGCTCGTACATAGCGGTGTTTTCCTTCAGCCGCTTCTGAGTACGTGGTATTTCTCGTCGCCACTGCGCCAATACAGACGCACGTCCTTCGGAACGCCAAACAACGACAGCTTCTTTTTTGCGGGACTTGTACACCGTAGAGCGGCCCGGCACAAAACTGTGACTCTACTTTCACGGCACTAATGCACCCTTAAACCTGCTACGGCACAGGAAACAAGCGGTGCTTCTCTCTGCGCAAAGCGGCAATCGCATTGCAGACGATCCGCGCGCGCCTCAGCAGGCGACGTGTAAACGATCGCGCGCGCCGCCTCGCGGATCCCTATCGGCGGCTTCAAATCGCCTCGTAGGCGCTGCATGCCGCTAATCACACTTTCCTATTCTAGCCACTGTTGTAACAGTGAGGATTTTAATACATGGGACTCAATGTAGGCTGCGCCCGGACTAGACAAAAATAACGTAGCATCCGGGAAAACGTAGCACCAAGGAAAGAAAGAGCGGTGTTATACTGTACTCAAGAGGTTAGCTCCACAAACGGTGGGGCTTGCAACTTCAGATGGGGTGAACACAATAAGGCGAAAAAAGGAAAATAGAGGGGGAGGGGGGTGGCGAGTACGCAGTAACAATGTGTAATAGACAGAGGAAAATGAAATCAATATGAAACCTGTAAAAAAGATTACAGCATAAGGTGAAAAAATTTGAGGATCTCAAGGCTCAATTGCTCGTTCAATGATGCGAATATCTTTGGACGCAGGCATATCCCGTCGACATCACGAAGGGCACTTAGAGCCTTATCCCGCTCTCTCTCATCAATTTTTCGTACCGTACTGACACCGGAATTCTACTTCTAGAATTCTTAAAACTGGTTCGAATTCGAACTGGTTCGAATTCTTAAGGGGCCTATGTGCGATTAGGGTTGCGAAACGTCGTTCCCAACCAATTTTAACACGATATTGTTTCCGGAGTTCCAAGAAGTCTCGAAATGGCGGTTCAGCCAGTATGTGACATCCTCTAGGCCTGGGAACGTGCATAAAATACAAGCTTCCAGCCTGTAAAACGTAAAGTTGTTCCCTTATGCAGGGCTTGGAAGTGGGCTAGTTGGTGTTTTAAGGTATTGAAGTGCAGAGGTGCGCTGCCTGACACGAAAACATGCGACAAACAGGGGGAAATACACAGGAACAGTTGCGCCTCACCTTGTCTTTTCCTGCGTGTTTCCCCTGTTCGTCGCACGTTTTCGTGTCAGGCAGAGCACCTCAGCACTTCAAGACGTTAAAACATCAACTAGCCCACTTCCAAACCTTGCTGAAGAGAACAACTTTACGTTTTACACAGTGACGTACATATTACTCGGCAACAAAGCCGACAAGCCCGTTTATGTCAAAAAAGAAAACAAAACACCAGCTTTTGGTGGTATTGCGTCCTATTTACGCCCATTGGCCTTGCTGTTCCCACCAGCGGCCTGCTTCCTAACGGTTGGACGCGGCGGGGCTACTAATATTTGACCTAACAGGAACTGCAGCATAGGTGGTCGCAAAGGAGTCTTCAATGCTATTGAAGCCAAGGGCAACGGTGGCGTCTTGCTTAGACAGAAAGAAGAGGTTTAAGTGCCGCTGTTTTTTCTAATCGCAGCGCATTAGCGAGGTTTAATTCCTTTGTTATAGCTTATGAGCTAGAAGAAACTAATCAGAGAAAATATAAAAACATACATACATATATTCCTTAATTGTGCTGGGGCTTATTGACAGTTCTTTGATTACCTAGTAGCACAAAAAAAAACTTTCCCCGTGCAGGCCATCACCTTTTTTAATCGCCACCTCAATGTTCCCCTTTTTTACTTACGACTCTTTCTTCACTGCAGCGTATAGCAAACTGGGGTCGTTGTTTAATTAACCTCCTGTCTTTCACTCCGTCCTCTCTCTCCCGTCTTAGCTTAATAGAAAGTCCAGAACTGTCATCAGTACGTACTGCCCCGTGAGAGCAGCCACGCATTTAGAACTGTCTCACAGATACAATGCCAACAGAAGTTTGTGCTTTGTTGAGCCAGATTCAGCAAACTACTTTCGGGCATGCTTCTACTTCATGGACTTACTTCGATGAATATTACTTGCTGATTAAGCTTTTTACTTTTATACATCTTGCTACTTCGCCACAGCAAACGTGAAAACCTAAACTATCTCATTTATTCGAAAAAATTCCGCAGAAAATTAACGAGGGGTGGAGGGGGAAGGCGGGATAGGGCATTGTACCATTACTGTCATTGTGTTGACCAAGGCTGCCAGTGTGTACAGTAATGCGTTTGTCAAGTGTAATTGTTTACTATGCCAGGGTATGTTCCCACAAGATGTATATCCACTACAATCGGGACCGGTTTTTTGCTGAAATAATATCCGCGATTCACAGCTTAAAGTTGTGGCCTTTTTTGCAGCTGTCGACGCAAAATATGTAAAGTTTTATGATAATCAGTTTTTCCGTATCTTTTACGCTTTGGCAGAAAAACTGGCAAATTATTTTGCAGGACAATCATTGTTTTTAAATAATTGGAAGGTGCTGTTTTACCATTTCGTTTATTTATAAACAGACACCGAAGCAAATTGTGGTCATTACTTTGTTAGCTTACCAGGTAATAGTGCAGCATGCGTACTTTATGGTCGGTGTTTTCCCTTTAGCAGTTTACAAGAATCATTTTCCGACTTAAGTAAATTCACAAATCTTGCTTCTGGCTCACGCTCCTCCCGATGTCGTCGTGACGCTCAGACGACTCACTGGAAAGGCGCAGTATGACGTCTGCCTGATTCCTTCGATGCTCAAGTTGCGTAAACTGTGCGTAAAACCACGACAGCCAATATTATTAATTAAATAGGGGAGCATATATCGCTCTCCCACTAAAAACCACACTGAAGGCAGGTGCGACCTCGTTTGCTGCACATCGTGATAATTCCATGAATGACGAAATACGTTCTGTTCTCCCGTATTTTGAGCTTTACTAAATGCGGAATAAAGGTCGAGATTCTCATAAACAGTTAATTAAGCTAATTAGAGAGTTACACATTTTGTTCTATACAACAGAGCCAGAAACAAGAGTAAACAAGATGCATTTTTGCGACAACGTAAGCCCTATTCATGTACTCACGATTATCACGTTGGTGCGGTTGAGGATGTTTTGCCCGAACGGTTGAAATTTCTCCATGTCTCGGAGGATGTCCCGAACAGTCTCGTTTTCTGAGTCCACCATTCGGTACGCGGTGATGTTGACGAAGTTGTACTGGAAGTCTTCTAGGTTGTAGGCTTCGATGTCCTGCGCGGGTGATAGGATGAAGATGAGAATCAGAACGTGAGGTTGTTTTGTCCCAGCGTTCCCTGTCTTGCAGGCGGCTCCGCACTTCCTAGCTAGGACAATCGCGGGAAATTCGCGAGAAATTCGCGGGAAATTCGCGGGACAGCAACCTGTTGTTGACACGGGGAATTCTTCTTCTAAACCCGGAGAGCCAAATGTGGATCCTTATCCTTGTCCCTTGAGCTTCTTGTATCTTTTTGTAACAGTATTGCCCACGTATTCTTTCATTAGCTGTAGCCGTCGCTTAGATCAGCCAATAAGTGGAGTCGATTGAAAATTCACCCGCTTGGTCGCTGTTATGTAAGGCAGTCCTTGAGTTTTGTTAGTATTGAATTGACCATGAAGGGGACCCGCATAGGAATATTTTCATTCGCTGGATATAAGTAAAAATTCCGTTGGCCTTCAAAATTTAATTTCCCACACCGTAGTTGCAAATGCAACGTGACGCAGAATGCACCGTACCTACCTCTGTAACTGTTTCTATGAAAAATACAATGCGCTTTCCTTCCCCTGCAGCCGCACACTTACAATCGCCTCTCGATGAAAAAATCAGCCACACCTTGCTTTAAAACTAGAAAAATATGTCTGCCTACGAAATTCGAGCCTGCAGGAGCACTGTTTAGCCCTGCTTCTAAAGCAGGGTTTAGCCCTGCTCCTCCCCGAAGCGTTATCGCTGGGTTGTGGCTACATGTCCATGGGCAGTGGCTACGAGTTTTGCATGGCATCCCACATGGGTCCTTGCGCAATCTAGCTGTGGGAGGGTCTCGTCGCGGCCGTCTGACAACTTGCGCCATCCTTCGTACTAGTGAAATACAGATACGAACAGTAGCTCCTCAACAAACCGAGAGGGGGCAGATGCTTCTGTGGGTTGGAAAACGTGTCTTAATATTTGTTTTCCTAATTGCTGTTTGTTTTGTACTTTACATTAAATGAGCGTTTCAGAAATGGGCACCGGCTATAGAAGCTACGCAAGTGCGTTGCGCGACTCAGCAAGCACGACACAGGACGCTCTCGCGCACTCGGGTGGCTCCGTAAAGTATGTCCAATTCTTTAGCGTTTTGTGACCGGCCGCTCAGGCAATGCGAAATAAACATCTCTAGAGAATAACCTTCGCATTGCTGCAGCAGATTATCGAATTTTTTAAGTGGGAAAGAGCTACATTTTATTGAGAAAATACCGCTGGTACTACTACAGTAGTTCAGCGATTCGAAGCAATATTGAGGTTATGGTAAGATCACCCCTCCTATTGTTTCTTCAATAAGAAACTAAACTGTTTAACGTTGGTACGAGAAGTAACGGTGTTAAGTAAAACAATAGCTGTATAGTAGCAGGCTTCCGACCTAACCATTGGAAACTCATCAGAGTACAGCGGATGTTACAGAAACAACAGACAACAAGTATAGTTGTTGCGATAGCTGTGCTGGCGAGCAATATTTATGAAGCTTAGGTGACGTTGAATAGCGCTCGCAGCCGCTTCCTCTGCGCATGTGTCAGTGAAACAAACATACTTACGTAGGTAGCGAAGTGATAGTGATACTTGTAGTCGTTCATTTGAATTTGAAGAATCTGCGAAGGAAATACGTATGGGTTAGTGTTTTAGCTCGGCGTAAGTGCTACCGCCATCTAAACACTGAAAGTACTCTTAAAAAAAGGCATGGTCAAGTTGGTTGAGGTCTCCGCCACGCCGTAAGAGAAATAGCTTATCGCTGTGCTTTTTCAGGTTTAAGTATCTTTGTGTATGCATGAGCCACTACATGCTCTCTGCAGTATATTGTATTACATCAAAATTTCAGCACCTTCCGCAGTAACCTTTGGCCCATAATGTAGCTTAGTAAACAAATGATTTTAAGAAATAATATATAATTATAAACGTGAAATGATCAATTCCAGAAACATACGGAGCAGAAGACATCGAGGTGAATGCCCTTGGCGCGAAAAATAAACCACTAATATTACTGGTGAGCCTGCTAGGAATTGGTCGGTACGAGGTTGGCCAGAAGGAAAGGATTGTAGAGGGGTGAGAGGAGGACGAGAAAAGGGGAGAGGAGGAGAAGAAGAAGCCCTAGGATTTAAGGGTATCACAGAGGAAGTTAACATCGAGGCTGTCGAGGGGACGAAAAGAAGATTAGAATGCTGGTG
Organism: Haemaphysalis longicornis; assembly: GCF_048455015.1. Classification (NCBI taxonomy): domain Eukaryota; kingdom Metazoa; phylum Arthropoda; class Arachnida; order Ixodida; family Ixodidae; genus Haemaphysalis; species Haemaphysalis longicornis. The sequence goes on along the minus strand of NW_027526460.1, from coordinate 89,879,033 downwards.
GACGAAAAGCAGAAAGGGGAATATTGCCTAGGACAGTTCCCACCTGTAACAGGGGAAAAAAGTATTACGGGCCTAATAAGCTTTAGTGCCTGCCCTAAGCAGCGCTTGTATTAAACCAAGAGTGTAAAACATGATTATATTAGTCCTTTTTGGTAAGATGACATGTCATCACCCGGCTTCAAAAGGGAGACCAATAGCAATCATCATCATCATCGAAAAAGAGATACGAGTGAAGGAGACGATGAGAAAATAAATTTTAAAAAACAAGAAGATTGGAGGGCTATATGGAAATGGTGATGTGGGGAAGAAATGCGATCAGAGTTGGGAATGTGAGGTCGAGGGAAGCAGAATTTCCATTTGTGACAGGGTTACAGGATGCAGAGGGAGATAGGAAGAGGAGTCTTGGGCATATGTGAAGGGAAGAGAGATAAAAAGAAAGCTTTACTGCAAATCATGGTTAGGAAGAGACGGTGGATGGTATCGCCGATTTGCCGGTGACCAAGGAAGTCCATTCCGTCTGACGTTTTGGTATCTACGCATATGAGCTACCCAGTTCCGATTTCGATTGCTTGTTCGTACGGATTAATGGGAAGGGATCTTTGTTACATGCCCACATGGTTTGAATGAGGGTGTCCTTCAAGCCCCATGCAGGGCAGTTTGACGATTGTTACCGGGCAGGGTTAATTAATTGCTGTCTACAGGGCAAAGTGTTATTTTGTATGAGGCGCCGTGAGGTTTCTTCAGAGTGAGCTCCGGTAAGATAAGCGGGGGTGAATATGAGGCAGGTGAGACAGTAATGCGCAGTTATTTCCTGATAGCCTAGCAAATCGGGCTCCATGTAGGCGGGCGAGACTTAGGCGTGCTCGGACAGTGTGTCACCGAGCTGCTTTGTTGGCTGCTGTTACGAATCGGCCAGCGCCGCCGTACTTTCCCGCATCACTCCTCGGCTGTGCGGCGAAGCCACTGCGTGCGCCTTTCAGCCGTCCGGCGCCACCATGTCGGTTACTCATCATTCAAGTTTCGACAAGCCGGGTCAGACGCTTCGCTTTCGACGCATTTCAAAGTTCAACGGTTGCCGGCCCGGCGAGGCGCGTCGCAACCCGTTCAAGGACACAGGGGCCCCGCGATCTCAGCGGAGTCCTCCTGTCTCCCCTCTCTCGGACTCAACGTGCGCCGAGGCTACCGACTGCTTAGGAACTCTGGAAAGAGCGTTGTGTGTGTCTGTGAAGTTCGTAGCGTGCGCAAAATGTAGAGGGAAGGCTGTTTGACCTTTACCGCATTTGGGTATAAATAGAGCTGCGCAAGCGCTATAATCCATTCCTGTTAGAGCAGCGAATCCATGCTGTCACTCTGCTCGAGTCCTGTATTGTAACCGCGTCCGTCGGGGCATTGTTCTTTGGCTTCGGCTCACCTCTCACTATGAAGTAAACCGTTACGTTAGCCTACGGCTTCTGGACTTCTCCACGGCTGCAACAGCGGCTGGCCGCTCGCATCATACACGCTACCACTCGTATGTCGGAGGCCACGGAGCTCGGATCGGGTGCCCACACTCGGTCGCAACACTGCATCGTTGCCCCCTAGCCCTGTACGGGCAGGAGTTTAGACCAGCTCCGCGGGGTCGGTAGGAGGATTTTGAAGAAGAATTTGGAGGACAGATGGTACTTATGGCAAAGGTTTGCATTGCCGTTTTCGAAACAGAGTTGATGATTTCGGGGGTTGGTCGCTACGTTAGTGCTAGGGCGAGAAAGATGGGGATTGAGAGAGAAAGGAAGAGAGGAGAGATATGAGGGGATTGGCAATAGTGACGAAATAGAGAAGGAACGGTAGATAGGAAGACGATTGTTTGGAATGGGTGAAGAGGAAGATAAAGAGGGTGTGGTAGAGACAGAAACAAAGAGAGGAGGGTTTGGGGGGTGTCACAAACTCGAGCGTACGACGTCTAAACGTACCGTATAAATTTTTCATTTTTTCGTACAGCGCCTAATTCTTCTTACACTCGTCCGATTCATTCAGTTCGGTTCTATTCGCCCCGAGACAAGGCTGGAACTTTCGCGAACGAAGAGGCGGTAATACGATCACCCGCCGGGTCGCCGGCAAGAGAACAACAAAAATAAAACCCCCGCCGCTCCGGTTTCGTCGAAGCTTCTAGTACTTTCGAGGAGGTGCGCGTGGCCTTGCCAGTTCTAAAGAGCGTCGATGATTCTAGAAGGGAGAAGAGTGAAGTTATTCGCTGACGGCGGCGGGCGCGTTGTGTGTTGTGCTCTCTCTCTCCGCGCCGGCACGGTTATTAAAAGAGAAGCCGCGCCTAAGCAAACCAGCTACGTTTGGACGTCGTGATTGACAATGACACCTGCCAGTTTGTACATCACACCATCGGCGACCCGCGCCCTGGAGGACTCCAACGTACTCCCGGGCCTCGAATCACCGTGATCGTCTCGGACGGCCTGGCCTACAGCGAAGCCACACTTCCCAGGTAGCCGAATCGCCTCCGAAAGCGGTGCATCGTCCGGCCCGGTCGGTGAATATGCTGGGACTTTGTCTCTCATATGCATCGAACTGTTCGTTTTCTTTTTTAGTTAACTGCTCCGCTTCGTAATATTCATTTGTTAGCGCTCCTGTTTGTATCATTTTGTCTAATTTTGGACTGTTTCTGGTATTTGAATTCCATCTAAGTTGTCTGTCATTATCGATCCGTTACCTCGTGCTTGTGTTTGTAACTTGCCTGTCTAAATACAAGTCTTTGTGCTGTTTTTCGTTCAAGGCTCTTGCTCATTCTTGCCGCTCTGGTCGGCGAAAGCCGCACATCAGACGGCCACCCCCTTTATCACCTGTGCCCTGTGGATTCGGTGGGGTTTGTTGGCTCTCTTGAATCGGCTCCCCATATCTTCCGACAGTGCACCCTAATTTAAGTAAACGGGTGACAGGGGGGTGAAAAGAGGAGAGGAACTGGATGGGCGTGTGGGGAGGACAGGATGGAGGGCAGGACAGAAAAAACTACTGTACGCGTAGAGAACTGGCGGGGTATCGCTCGGAACGGAAAGGAGTGCCGTGGTAGTAGTGCGAGGGGAATGGAAAAAGGATTAAAGGGAGAGGAGGAGAGAACAGAAGGGGAATTTTTTGTTGGGTTAGATGAGATAGTGATGTAAAGGAAGTGGAGTATAGCGGTAGGGGAAGAGCAAGACTGAGGGGGGAGAAGAACAGAGAGCGGAGAGGAGTGAAAAAGTGTAGTGGAAGGTGGTAAGGTGTGTGGGTCGTTGAATGCGATGTGGCCGGAGGTGCACTAGGGGAAATGAGCAAATAAAAGACAAGGGATAGAGGACCATGGTGGAGGGAGAGTCAGGAAGATGGGTGGTGGGGTGCAGGGGGGAGATATAAACGAAGGGGGGAGTTTCGAATGACGCAAAGGAGGCTGGAGGTGATGTATGGAGAACGGAGGATAATAGAAGAGGGTGAGCTAAATATGAGGAAGAGTTAAGGAAGGAGACCACGGAGGAAAGAAAGGAGGAGTGAAAGTAGTTTAGCGGAGGAGAGGTGGTGGTGGGAAAAGGTCCCAGAAAGGCAGATTGATGGAGGGGTAATTAGATCACTGTAAAAGGTTTCGGAAAAGCGGTGGTATTGAGAACTTTGGGGTGCGAAGAGGAAGAGAAGGAGAGGATCGGACCTCCAGGAGGTATCAGCGGGAGAGTGGTGAAAGAGACGGCATGTGTAGGTGTGGGGGCATCAGAGGGGGAAGAAAGCGGGCAGGGCGGGAAAGGTATGCATTGGCCAGCGGTAGGCAGTGATAGGAAGAGCAGGGAGGAGAGGATATGAGGAGCAAGATGTGTGGGGAAAAGCGTGAATGGTAGGTCGAGGAGACGGGAAACGTTGTTTACGTAGCAGCGGCGGTCAACGTTATTTGCAGCGGAGCACAGAAATGCGCGATTATTTTTTTCGTTTCCTCCTTATTGACTCTGAAGCTACCAATTATCCATATTTACACCTTACTACAATAATTACATGTGTACACTTCACCCCTATCCATTTATTTTGGAAATATAGGGTTTCATTCTTTGGCTGGTTACAGATTTTCAGACGGATTCTTGCACTCTAAAACGGTGTACATTTTGCGCTTGAGCGTGTGTCAGTGTTCCGAATATGAATAATTAGGCCGCCCTTTCATTTCCCACCACTCAGTTTCTCCTCAAACCCTGCAGGTGTATTTGTCTACCTAAATTCTACATACGGGAGACAACTCCGTAAAGCGAACAGCGCCTTTCCAACTAGGGCCACAGACCAGTCCCTTTAATTGACCTCTACAAAGCAATTAGCGAATAATGCATCGCAATACAAAGTACAGCCGGGACAAAAGGCGCCCATTGTGCAGCTCAAAGCACTGACATTTGTTAGAATAATTCCCCGAAATCGCTCTGGGCATCTTACCCTACGTGCTTCAATGGCTCTCGGTCCGACCGCTTGAGCGCAAAGCGCGGTTACTTCAAAGTCTTCGGTCATCCCCGCACTCAAGCGCTTGAGAACATCGCCTTCCCCCTACTCCCTGATTGCTCCGTCAAAGACGACAAGCGGGCGCAAAGGGGGCTGGCACATTGGTCTGCATTTGGGAAGCTCTCGGGGTAAAAGCGCGCGCGGTAAAATCAAAAGGCCCGGAGGAAGTTTGGGCCCCGGGGAATCTCCGCGAGAGACGACGAAGAGAAAAGTGCGCCTAATTAACTCGGCGCCGACGCTCGCCCTAATTGCCGGCAGTGAAGAAGCCCGTAGCAACGCGCAGATGCCACGCGCGACAGCTGAGCTTAATTTTAACGCTAGGACGTTTTGTGAAGACAGAGGCCGGGGAGGAAAGGCCATAACGGGTTAGGTCAGGCTGGGCTTAACTACAAAGGCTAGACAACAGTCCCAATCAGAGAGGTTTAACGCCCTTTGTTCGCGCGAGAGAAAGACGTGCTAGACAGGCTGATTTGCACTTCTAAATTAACACGCACACAAACATTTCTGACGACAGCAGGAAATCAGCAGGTGTTTCGTATCGCTGATGGCCATGCAGACACGATGCACTTTTTATTAGTCAAGCCTTTTTTTTTCGACAGAAAGAGACGAAGGTGGTTGGGTGGAATAAAGGGGCAGCCTGGTTAATTTGCCGTACTAGGTGCTTTACCGTTCACTTTTTTTGGCGATTTATTTCTGGGATAAAATTAGGCCTAAACTCATCACCATTCGGAATGGGGATAAACTAGCATTAAAAGAACAAAAGAGGTCTTAGTTTGAGCCCTACAAAAATTGAACAGGCATGGTCACTGTGTCTGCAGTGTTGCCCCCACTCCCTCAATCTCAACCAGCATCGCTACTGGCACCGTCAATTGACGGTATTTTAAGTGCGAATGCACTTTATAAGCGACCCCAAACCATCCACCGCCGGCGGCGGCGGCGGCGGCGTCCGCAGTGCTCCTCTATATTTAAAAATGAAACAGCATCCGGCGCCAGGTTTCGATCCGAGGACTTTGCGGCCGCAGCGCGACGCTCTACCGACCAAGCCACGGACGCGACGGTGATGTCAGTGTTAGTGACGCGCCTTATATCTTTAACGCATTCAAACTAGGTCGTCAGCGGCGTGCGTTGGCGACTCAGCGGCGTTATAGCGGCTTGATAACTGCGTGGTGTACACGTGATACTACAAACCCGATGGAAGAGATGGAAGAGAAGGCGGCGAGGCGGTGGGCTGCGGGGGCCGAGCGCAAGCGCCGCAAGCGGGCCGACAACCGTGCATTCGCACTTTCACATTCTCCCCCTCGGGGAAATGCGGGGGAATTTTTCAGTTTCAGTTTACTATTCATTGTAATGGGACCCTCGATGAATTACAACAAGCAATAAATTAGATCAAGTAAACAAGCAACATGTAATACGAGTGAATGGCAATCAATTATGCAATATATTGGGGTGAGTATTCATAATACGTTAAGTGACCTATATCATTCCGGAATTTCTCTGCATTCGTATATATTATTTTTGACCAGGACTGTTAATAAGAAGCAGGTATAGCCTCCTAAAAACCGCTGTACAGCTAAACCTGGATGTAACAACCCCCTATGTAACTAATTCCTGGATTTAACGAGGGTTTTCGATTCCCCACTACCACCTTCATTGAAGCCCATGAATTTGCGACACCTATGTAACGAAGGAGTTCTGACGGTTAACGTGGAGGTAACGTATTCGCTCCGCTGATAAGTCGAAATTTTTTGCCCTTTGTCTGAAAAATCGGCTGGCGAAATGCACTAACTTAACGAATTTCGCCGGGCGCCGCAATCTTTCCTGCTTTTCTACTTGTGAGTGCGGTGTCGGTTAGGCGCTAGGCCCTTCTCTCGGCGCATAGTCGCGTGTGTCCCGTGATATCCGTAGTATGGGTTCGTGGACGATTTCTGCTGCGTGAATACGAAAAGATTTGCCTTTTCAAGGCAAGCTCGCAATTTAAATGCCGTCTCCGTCGACGAGAAGGAAGAACGTCACCACCCGGTACAGTGTCCAAGCTAGCATCCCTTCAGCAATTTTCACTGCAGAAAAGAGCAAGAAGTTCGCGAAAAGGAGTCCTTTCAACATAAGTTTAATTATTGAAACGCTTTAAGGCACCGAAAAGTATCGAAAAGCAAAAGTGATACTAAGTTACGCTTGTGGATTCGGGGGCCGTGTATAGTAGCAGTAAGCGCAAATCACGCAGTTTTGCAGTGTGAAAAATATCCTCGAACAAGGGTGAGTTCAGCATCACTGATGCCAAGCGTATTGGTTTCGTTTCTGCGTCATTCCCGCAAGCTTTAACTCGAAACCTTCATGTAACGAAAACCTGGATGTAACGAAAAAATTGCGAATTTTCGTCAACTTCGTTACGTCCAGGTTTAACTGTATTTGCATGTTCTGTGCAAGAAGTACCCCCGAAAGAAGGGTACTTTTGCCTAAATTGGAAAGCTCGCGAAAGAAAAAAAAATTAGGCTCCCCTCCACTACCCCGAAGATGAAAGACGAGCGAAGCTGTATTGGTGGATAACTATATTGAGTTATGTATACTTAACTCAATGTATACATAATGTATAATGTAATGAGTTATGTATACATACCTCAAGTATACATACATAACTGAATGTATATATAACTAACTCACTGAATACATGATGTGTAATGCAAAATGTAATGAGTTATGCATACATAACTCAAGCGAATGTACACATATTCGCTATATTCGACTATATTCACATTCGCTATGTTCAGCTATATTCAACTATAATCAACTATTCACATTCGCTATATTCAACACACATTCGCTATATTCAACTATAACGACACATACTCGTAACTTCGCTATAAATAATCCTAAATCCAATTTTATTTATTTTGTTTTGGAGTACTTTCGATGAAACAAGTTACAACCATTTTCTGTTACGATACTCGCACCACGGACGGCGCGTATATGGACAGCAGACGGGAATTTTGTAACGATTACAACTTCCCTCTGAACAAATATATTATGTGAGTTAAATAAAACTCGGCTAATGATACATCCGTCTTAGCGTTTTAGTATGCTTTTAGGCGTGGAACCCCTTAGGGGCTCGGGCTGTCGGCGTCTCTTGTTGTCACGGTAAATAAAGTTGTCAAACGACGGTCAAGAAACAAGTGTATAATGAATAAAACCGGTTCACAATAAACTAACATGGTTTAAACTAAGTTAAAATACAGCAATAATCAAGATTTAACTGGTTAAAAACAACAAGTTTTAAAGACAACGTACGGTCAGTCTGTCTCTGATTTAATTTCTTAAATGCGGTTCAGCGCAGGAGAGGGCGCCACCACCGCAACAAGCGCGCGATTGCTCTCCCACCGGCGTTTCTGCGCTGCCCAATCAGTGGCAAGAGTGACACTTACAGTCTCTGAATACACTTTGAATGTTGGAAGCAATATAATGCATGCTTCGCTCCTCCACAGGTTTCACGTAAGTGGCGATGGCCCGGGATTTTTTCCTAAGAATGACGGCTGCAGAGCACATTTTACTGGCTCTGGAGCGAACGATTCTTTGTAGACGCGACGCGGTAGCCGCACGTAATTTCGGTCAGAACCTAACACGACAACTTAGCTGTAAAAATGGCCGCCCCCGCTCACTTCAGCTTCGCAACAGCAGCTGCCTCAGCTTTGCAGTGAAAGAAAGATGACGCCTGCACAGTTGCGAAAGCGGTTGAGCTGTGAGTATTGCACGAGTTGTGACGTCGGAACAGTCATGGAAAGCTGGCTGATTCGCCGTTGTGGCTTTCGCACGCATACTGCAGTCTTTGTTTTTGTTCTGCACAGCTGATAGCGTTGCCGCTGGGGCGCGCAAGTGAGCGTGATTAAGAATTTCGTTCCTCTATCTTACGCGCTCTCTACTTAGGGCTAAAAAAAAAGCTTATTCGGATGTTCTCCATGCATGTAAACACGCAGGTAGGATGGTTTTTACGGTCTATAGAATTGTCTATTTGACAATATTGTTCTGCAACCAATATTTATCAAGTTTGAAAATTCGTTTATGAAATAATAATGTCAGGAGCGGTGAATCAAAAATAGGCTGACTTGGTTGAAATAATTTGCGACGCCACTGACATAGTTCCGCATTCTGAAAATGCGCGGTCATAATTTTAAATCACTCTGCATCTTGGGTGAGGTACCCTAAACACCCACACACATGCACACACACACACATATGCACACACGCACACGCACACACGCACACGCACACGCACACACACGTGTGTGAGTGTCATAGGTTTTAATCATATAACGTTCTTGGGGAGCAGAATGTTACCACGGGGATTTGCCAATCGCTATACGCAGAATGCACCCCGACATATAATGCAGTGTTTCCTCCTTTCTTGAATGTCTGTAAATATTAAAAACACACACACGCACTCACACACGTGTGCGTGCGTGTGCGTGTGCGTGTGTGTGTTTAATATTTACAGACATTCAAGAAAGGAGGAAACACTGCATTATATGTCGTGGTGCATTCTGCGTATAGCGATTGGCAAATCCCCGTGATAACATTCTGCTCCCCAAGAACGTTATATGAGTAAAATCTATGACACACGAGATGAAGAAGAGACACCCACTAAAATAAATAATGACAAAAGTACAAGCGCCACCGTAGCCTACCTCGGCCATACAACGTGCATTTCGAAATATTTCCCATCGGCTGCCTTTGAGTGATAAGTGCTCTCGGGGATTGAGCTCTGGCTTTGAGTCATGCTTGATCATAATTTATGGATATACCAGACGTCCGTAATTCATCGCGAGATACCCGAGTGGCGCTGACTTTACCGGATTGCGTTTGAAAGCGCGTTGCTGCCTCGCTTTGAAAAGAAATTTCGAGGGCGTTGACTGTAACGCAATCTATGCAAGCTACGCCGTGTAAGCGCGCACCAGAGCTGTATGCCTCCATATGCTGAAAGATTGAAAATAGGGACGCGACTGAGGCTACTGTTCGTTTACGTACGGGGTGACGTTCACGAGTGAAGAATAATACATGCCCCCTTGACACGGGGGTAAAGATTCTGTAAGATCTTTAAAACCTCCATGATTGAGGGCAGTTGCTACAGGCGAACTTGCGCACGCTACACTGCGCACGTAATCTTAAAACTTATAATATGAACAACAATCCCTCTTTCACACTTTTTGGTGTGTCTGTGAGTAGGGGAAAATTGCTTTCCATACCGATAACACAATTAAAGGGCCCTCAATTATTTGCACAACATTCTTGATATTCCTATCTTTTTTGTACGAATTTCGCTTCATCCATTTTGAAATATGCCTCAACGCCCTACTCTAACGGACCCGTCTGCTTTCAAGTTGGCACAATTAAAATTCCAACCACAAGCGTTGCCATCGTGCGAAAGAGTTCGAAAATGAAACATCAAGAAAAAGTTGCAGCCCAAGCAGGGGGTTAATAAGGGCGACCAGAACGTGGCGCCCACCAAGAAACCCTTGTCCTGAAAGTAGTAATTACATGGAAGTTCGCAGATAACAGACACGTGTGAGTATACGTACAGCTCTTAGGAAGGCGGTGAGGTTCTCAGGTCGGACGTCGATGATCATGCTGTAGATGCCACGGCTCTTGATGTCCATCAAGGTCGCCGTGAAGTTCTCCGCTCTCCGGAACAGGTACTGGACATTCTTGGGAGGGAAAGGCCGCACCAACTCCTGCAGGCTTATCAGCGCTGCGACAAGATCCGGCGGGAAAATCATGTCAACTCTTATCTTCGGGGAGAAAAGGGCGTTATCGACTGGGAAAAAAATTTAACGCCGTTCTACAACTGCGAAGATTAAAAGACAGCAAAGCTGTATTAAAAAGTAAGCTTTCTTGGTGAGACCGATGACGCTCTGTCAAAACACTAATGGATTTTCCTACAGACAGGCTGGTTGAACGAAAAGCTCTGATATGATCTCTAGACACTCGGCGCGTACGTGAATTCGAGCTTCTGCTGTTTCAAAACGGTTACCTGAACATCCCAAAAATGAACGCTTCTAGATTGGATAATACACGCATCGATCATGAAAAAGAAGGAGTAGAATAGTGTACCTTCATCTGATAAACCGCATATCGGCATACATTTAGATCCTTCTTAGATGCGTTTACTTAGTGCGGAAAAAATCGTCGCATGGTTCGTTCTTCGTTTGTGATTTGGGTTTTCGAAGATTTGACGATCGGTTGGACGCGACTTCAAAAAAGGTGGGACGCACTTTTACCTTTCGCGCTTGTCTTAACTTTCTTTAGAAAGATATGGTAATTTCTTGTGAATAAGTACATCTAGCGATGGGTGGTGATTTACTATATTGATGAATTAAAATGCATACGCATAACTCCGACAGAATTATTTCTAAATTAATTGTCATGTAGTTTTTTTCGAAATAGTTATGATAAAACAAGAGTTACAGCCGTTTTCCATAAACATACTCCCTCCGTAGAGGCCATGTATGGACAGTAGACGGGAGTGCTGTAACGTTTACAACTTTCTTTCGCACTAACGTGTAATGACAAACAAATGGAACTCGGCGTAATGATTAAGCCTTAGTAGCGCCCAATTTAAATTTTTTTTTCACGATATCTACAATAGATTGTAAGCTACAGAGCATGTTACACTAGTTCTGGAGCAACCGCGTGGCATTCTTTATCGACTCGAATTGACAGCCACATGAATTTTGTGAGAACCTAGCACAAGAACCTAGCTTCGCTGGAAAAGACTTTAAAAAGTCGTTTTGACTGCACGTAGCGAAACGCCAGAAAATTACGTTCGCGAAAAGCTTAGGTTGCTCTATCGACGAAACTTTTTGGTGGCTAATGGCTGCAGTGGAGGCAAAACTTAAGCGCATATTATGTCTTCTGACTGAAGTTACATCGTGCAACAAACTGTATGGAACAGATCAGACATGTGTATATGTTAGGTTACCGATGTGATGGGCATCTGGTAATGCCCTAAAATCCATGTCCCATTACCGCCATCTTAACTATCATCGTCACATTTATCTGACGTAGCACGCTAGCGATCTTAGTTTGGCTGACATCAGCAGACTCATTAAAGATTGTTCTATCTTTCTGTCTGCACGTGGTAAAACACCAAATTATTAGGCCGATTACTTGTCCTAAAAGATAAAAAAAGAGGAGTGTTGTTTAAAATTCAGGAGCAATTGTGGGCAATTCAGGTTCGGCGCTGGGGCTTCAGCAAGGGATAATGCGTTATTATCTGAACTTAACATAATGCTTTTTAACACAGTCCAGGACCATGATACGACTTTGTTCACAAAATACCTCAAACAAGCCCCGCCGCTCAGCAAACCTCATTACACCAAAACGAGACACAAGGCATGCTAAAAATAACAATCTTAACCAGCGAAAAATACACGATGTATATAGTCAACGCATCTTGTCTTTGTTGGGGGCAAAGATGTAAAATAGCGAATCAAACTGTAACGAAATACTGTCAATCTTCTTTCATTGTTGGAACGTCACTAAAAAATTCAAGCAATATGAAATTAAACAGTTAAAAATTATGTGATTGTTTACTGTGACAATAACATAACCATTACAACACTGCAAAACATTACTTGTATGCAGAAACTGGAAGTTTCGTCCAGGATAATATTTCTGAAAAGAACTTTGTAATGAATCGAATACTGGCTCTATCGGCTATGGACCCAGGTGCACCTCCAACATGTATTTGCATTGTATTTTGGTGAAATAAACTGCGTTGTTGTGTTATAAAAACTACACTTAAGACAAGTGAGCTAACTCGACAAAGCAAAAATTGTGAGGTGCAACACTTTGAAACCTACTTATGACGAGCGAAAGGTGTATTTGACTTGGTTTTATAACACAAAGACTGTGCGCACAGTGTTTCATAAACGCTTTGTGCCACCTACCTACCACAATAGCGCCCGCCACGATGACCTGCCATCATGGGGAGACTGAGCGACCAAGCGCCGGCAAATCAGCCGTGAAGCACTCGCCTAGTCACGTGGTACGACAGCGGCGAGGCTCCGAGCGAGCACAGCTTGAGCACCTCTCAGCTGCGGATAAGGTGGCGTGACGTCCCATCTGCCACACTTGCTCACCGGTGGCTCAAGGTCATTAGGACGCTATGAATGACCTTCGGAGACACGGCGTAGTAGCGCCTTCGCTCTAAAAATCAGGCTGTCACGCGCCAAGGGAGGATCAGCGCTGCTGACAGTTCCCCGTAAGCAAAATATATAAGAAAAAGAGTTTCTCTTCCGCCACCATGGAGCCACGCAGCTGGCGTCGGCGACAAGTGGCCTACGGCACTACTGCGGCTAGCTACACCGCACAGCTTCACACGGTTCTGCGCAGCTAAAAATTGATCAACGCGTCATTTGTTTCGTTGCCTTTGTCGACACGATCAAACTGGCCTAATTGCAATAGAAGGAGGTTTATGGCTACTAATTCCAGTTTAAAATCTTTGCCAGTCTGGCTTTCTCTCCGGACGTCCCAAGTGCGCTCGAATACAGCGCAACACCTGAGTGCAGTTAGCGAACGTAGTTCAACACAGAGGCGCAAGCACACCCTCACAACCGGTTCACTTTCACTTCTTTACTTCACCTTCGAAGCTTTACTTCCTCCAAACAAAGAATACTTCGCAGTTGGTGACAATCTTTAGATTTAAACTCTCCCTATACGTGTTCGTTTTCATGGTATTCCTCGAGAGACGTCGGCGTACTCACAGATGTCGTCCTGGTAGAGCACGGCGATGCGCGACCAGTTGAGGTACTGCACGAGGTCCCTCATGGACTTTCCCGTGACCTGCGGGTCCGGGTGCAGGTTGACCGAGCAGTCCTTGACATCCGGCTCCAGGTCGAGCCGGCTCTCGATGTGCGGGATGTCCAGCGAGTCCGAGAGGGACTGGATGTGCGCGCCGATCATCGGGTCGTTGGGCCCGAAAATGGCCGCCACGCCCGAGCTGATCAGGTTGCAGGCTGTTGAAAGAAAGAAAAATAGCATGAGATATGTTGAAAGCTCCACGGCCTGCAATGGCTACGAACAAGACCACTCGGATTGAAGTTGTGACCTAATATCGCTTATCAGGACTTGGTAGGAGCAAAAGAACGATAGTCCCATACACTCGCCACATGCACAACTCGATTGGAGCTGGCTGTCCATGACGTCACTGTTCCATATTACACGCATCCCGCTTGTCAATATTTCAAGCATGTGTCAATGTTTCCGGCCCTTTTCTCAAGCGCCACCGTCTCACTCGTGGCGGGGAATGAGGCTTTTGCTGCTTATTGAAGCCCTTCACTGATATCCCCCATCACCTCGCCTCGCAACTAAAGTTGAGCTCACACAAAAACGGAATCGCGTTTTGTAGCTTAAAGTGGAGCCGAACACGAGACGAAGTGATTGCTTCCATCCTGCGGACCCGAACCGGAGTCGAACCGGGAAAGATTTTTTATTAGTTCGGTGCGCCAACAGGAGCCGGTTCGCTAATCGCCCCTGACCGGTTCCGCCGGTGAGGTGAGCGCCGCTTTCATGAGTGTTTCTTTAATAAAGATGCAAATGCCAGCAGCTCATTTTAACACTTTCCTCGGGCTTTCTTAACCAGTACTTTCAGGTAGTACGTTACGCCACGCGGAATCCCCACCCGGCAGGAGAGCTGTTCCCCGCGGGCTGTGGCAGTTGCGTTTGAATAAAGTACGAACAAGGCTACGGGAAGCGCCGTGAGCAAAGAGCTGCGGGCTGCACGTCGGACACGCGTAATTGCAGTGCTTGCACGCTTGTGAATCGACGTTTCTATTTGCGCACCTCGTGCGGCGCACATCACATCATTTAAGTGTGCTATCGAAAAGTCGAAAGGCTTAATGGCGTAATACGGAGCGCTTTTGGCGGGAAATATATTTATAGCCATGAATTGGGAAAGTACCGTTTTAACCACTGGAGCAATCTAATATTACAACTTATTGATTTGCTTGAATAAATAATGTGGCTCGAAGTCAAACTACAAAACAAACAGCACGGCTTTCCAGGAAAAACAAAGCTGTATTCTCGCAGAGCGCTTTTGTGTGAACTGGGAGTAAAAATTTCACGAGAATTCAGTTCTCTAAACAATCTCGGACGGATGAGAGCGCATCGCTACGGACTATGCGTTCTGCCCATTTTACACTTCCGCAGTGTTTAGGCGTCTTAATGTCTTATACCCAGCGATCGTAAGGGATGGGAAATGTGAAAGAAAAGTTTGTAAAACACGTAATCGTTACCGTTCCCTTTCTGCTCTGTCCACTCAGGTTGCATCAAGTTCATCCAACATTAGCCAATCATAAAAACGACGTGTCTGTGCTGGATAAAATTCATGGCGTTACTAAGAGTGTATAATGGCACATTCCTACCTGCAAAGGCGGGCCGCTGGGGTTTAAATTAACCTAATTACAGAAATTCCAATCTTATACTGCCACCTTCCCAACGCGGCACTGGTTTTTTCTACGTCCTTCCCAATTAATATATCCCATATGCCTTGTCGCAGGCCGCCTGAAATAAACAAGGTAAAGTCGGAATTTCATCAACCTTTCTATTCTTTTTGCCAGCGCGATAAATAGGAATGCGCGCTGCATGTCATTTCACGCCTGTTTATGAAGCTCGAGCACCTCTCTCATGCCCAAAGCAACCACGAAGTTACATTACCACGAGGTCTATTCGTTGTCTGAACCTTACGGAAACAGCACTTGTTCACATGGGATCACTGTATTGGATGCCCTTGCTTACGCATTATTTTGGGACGGTATGTCGGAGGCTTTTCCTCGTATCTTAAGTGCGGAGCACTTTAAGGGCCCAGCTTGTCGTCGCAGCTCGTCCGGGCTCACGGCGTTGTGCACCCAAACAGAGGCTTCGGAAAGGAAGCCGCTTCGCCTGGTCGGGATCGAAGCTGGGTCCCTCGCGTTACGAAGCTAATGGCTATCCCATTGTGCCACATAACTTATATGCCAAGTGTTGGGGGGATCGTTTCGCTCTCCGGTTGCCACGGCGGCTGCCGTTGCTACGCCGCAAATAAGTGCGCAATAGTATAAAACAAGGAAAACAGAATGCAATAACGCCACGATTACCCAAATTAACGAAAACTCAATCCAGTGTCTGTCTGAAGGCCTTTTCAGGGACTGCAGTGCCTCTCTTGACTACTTTCGGTATCAACGCCACGCTGATACTGAAACAAGTCAAGAGAGGCCACCACAGACCCTCTTGGCGGGAGAGTACGAGCAACGCCGCCTGTATCAGGCAATGTAATACAGGCGGCGCTGGTAGGATAGGCCTATAAATGCAACCTGCGAACAGGCAGTCTTTCCCGGTTTGGACGCCCGATTTTTGGCTCGGACCGAGCGAAAGCGGGCGCTTGCTCGCGAAATCAGCGACGCCGGAGGGTCTAAATCTTGTCCTCTGCCGTTACTAAATGTACGAAAATTCCACAAACACAAAATAAACACAAGCTACTCGCCAGGATAACACAAGGGAAACACTGGCGAATCACTGCTCCGCACTTTCCGCAGTTTCTCGTTCAGGTAAACTGTTTAATTTTTTTCCCCATAGACGTGTCATTTTTTATAAAGGTACTGTTTCAGTCGCGGCAAGATGTCGCAAAGGTAAAGGTATCAAAGAAATGCACTCGCTCGTTTCGAGTTGCAGTTTGCACTCGGTCCTGTACCTCAATGCAATCTTCTGCGTTTGTAGAAATCAGGGGTATTTGAAATATATAAATAAGCAACAAACAAATGAAAAATGGATCATAAAATAGTTATAAGAGCGTATGCTAACATTTTGTAAAGAGACCAGTGTTATAATTACAAAATCCGCGGCGGCCACTTTTCTGATGGAGGCGAAAAGTAAAAACGCCTGTGTGTACGAGATTTCGGCGCACGTTAAAGATCCCCAGGTGGTCAAAATTAATCCGGAGCCTCCACTACGGCGCGCCTCATCGCCTGTGTTTCGTCGGCGCGTTAAACCCTACAATCAATCAATCAAGCAATCAGTTATAATTACAAAATACTGGCAGATAATTATCTCCTCGCCTTAACTAACAGCTGCTTCATAGACTCATTCATCATAACTGTTGACTTTTAATTATTCAATCATATCTTGAAGCAACCTAAGATTGGGAACTTGTGTACTGCAACGAACTCTCGAAGAGCCCGCAACAACCCACAACAACCATGGGCTGTGCATATGGCCAATGAGTCACACGCAACCATATTGCAGTGTTATTGTTGTGACACGGTGCACTGTTTTCAACAGGTACAAAAATTGCTTGAAAATTAGGTTAGCCTAAAAACTGGGCCACTTTCATAACCATATAACGACATGGAAATAATATAAAGCAGTTATAATCGAAGTGACATTGGTTCAATGGCCGAAGCAGAACCGAACCAAAATATTAGATTCGCAACCTACACCGTGCACGAACATAGTTTTATTTCGCCTCCCTGAATTTGGCGTCAGGATTGCGACGAGGCGGGCACATGTTGAATTAAATTCAACTGAATTGAGTTTATTTTACAACCATGTTGCAGGAACACCAGGAAGAAATTTGTTGAAACAGCTTGAAGGGCCCTGGCCACATTACACACAGGGCAGCAGGTCCAGCATGACGAGAGGAGTCACAAAACAACTGTAGTACAGTAACAAAACAAGTGTAAAACTAGTGTTCTAGTATAAAACAAGTGTAGTACAAAACACGTGCAGCACAAAACAAGAGTAATACAGTTCTGAACACAAATCAGAGCAATTTGCAATGTCAGGTACAGCCTGACAACAACACTAATTAAGGTGCAATGGGTTTGCAAATCATATCACGCAACGCTCTGAATGAAAGCGCTGAAGCGGCTTCTTTTATTTTAATGAGAACAGTATCTAACATCATACGCAATAAGTACTGGATGAGTTGTATCCCGTGGCTCTTGCGGAATTTATTTACGTTCCAAGGTTCTGGTGTTCAGTTCTTGTAGACTTCAATGTTTCCTTTTCACCAACACGACGGCGGATCATATATCTCTAGCTGAAAACAATTAGACCTAGCGAATGTGTAGTGGTCATCCACTCAGAAACGTGTGTTAAAGATATCTAATCAACCGACATAACTAATTTGCGCATGTTAATTAGAGATGTAGCAATTATGCGAGTAACAAGGTGCGTCTCCACAAAATGTCGGTTTCTCTCGGTTTGCTACAATAGCGCCACCTTGCAGCATTCACTGAAACCTGTGATCGTACTGCGCTGTCGTATCAGATGGCGGGAGAGCAGTGCGGACGCATAGAAACTCACCTGAACTAGATACCCTTTATTGCAAATAGGGATGGCTTATAGCCTAACTGAGGAAAAGGAAATGTGGGATAGAGGGTGTCTGCATGTAGCTGCAAAAAAAAGTGCAATAGAAAGGGATGAAAGTGGCAATGAGAAGACACATTAGGCAATTGGACGCTATTTTGTTTGGGTTCTCTGTTTCGCGTGGAGTGCTTAGGGGGCCTCGTAATGTTTCTCCAGCTGTGGATTAGTCCCCAAGTGGCACATTAGCTTCCAAAATTCATTTGTATATACATTTTTAACCAAACTTGTACAAGGTATGTTTGAATTTTGGAACGCTCTGCCTTATTCATTATTAATCGTGGCAGATCGTGGGGAAAGTTGGTTGCGCTTCTTTGTCCTCTCCCTGTACGCTCCGGTACATCCATTCTGGCACGAGAGAAAAAGAAACGAAACGGAATAAATAAAGCTGGTCCGCCTTTCTTGGTTCCACTCGGGGTAGGCCGCTACGCACTTATCATGAGTAGATTAAAATTACCATGAGAATGGGATTATCGTGCAATTATTATGAGTAGCAAGCTACGCAAGAAACAGCTATGGTTGCAACGCTGCGGGAGCTTCTTGGTGAATGAATTCACGTCGGGCGGGTTTGACAGATCACAGGCGAGGAGGAAGACAAAAGGGAGAGAGTGATCGCGCTGACGTGCGGTCATCTCGAAGGGGTGCGGGAAGAAAAGTTAGAGAATGAAATATTCAGCGAAACGGATATCCATGCCTTCAGCATACGTTATAATCTGGGCATTCATTAATTTAGAATTTTTCAGTTGTAATGTACGTGTAAAATAAACAAACAGACCCCAGTGTGGACACGTGTGGTAAATAATTTGTAATTTATGCATGTGTGGATATCGAGTGCTGTGAATAATGAACATTGGGAGAACCCCTTAACATCACTTACACGTGTTATACTTTGTCGGGCTCGAGGTTTATTTTAATTGTTGTGAACAGGCCCGATCGCCGTCAGCCGTCACCTGGTTTTCTCCAGGGAAACGCGCTGCCGTATTAAGCTTGCATATTGCGAAAGTAAGTGGGGGGGGGGGGGGGGGGGGGGGGGGGGGGAGGGTGAATAAAGTCGGAAGACGAGTACGAGTGAAGTACACGAAGAAACAACTCAGAAAATACGACTACGATGGCGGATTCACTTCCATCGCCACTGTACCCGCTTTTCTTGTTCATCGCGCGCTCTAGCTGCAGCTTCTTTCTCTTGCCTAAATAATAGGTACGCAGCGTTAAGGACAAGCAAGTGTCATTCTTTTTCCAAACAGTGCAGCCTACGATTTCGTACGTGTTCCCCTAAAACTCTCCAAATGTTTGGTACATTGCTACCCGTTAGCTTCTCACACTTTTTGCGTTTCTTTTGTAGTAACCGGCTGTGTGATGTTGTTCATCGGATAACGCTGGCCGAGAAATCTAAGATTAAGCTGCTTCTGCTCCCTGCCGAAAAAGGCAAATAAACCGGACAAAGAAGGATGAGATTGGCTGGAAAAAAAAAAGGTGCAGTATCAGATACTGCTCTACACGAAAACTTATCAACTTATCCGCTCGAACAAAAATACAGCAGGGTCTTTCGAGCCCGGTAAAGTTACAAATCTGGGCTGCTTTTTCAATGCAAGAGTACGCGGACCAAGCAAATACTTGGTCCACGCATTCAGTCCAACCGAAAAAGAAGCTGGGCAACGAGGCAATGCCTAAAAGAAAAAAAAAGGCAGAGCTTCACATCCGGCCCGAGCATCCTATTTAAAGCCTCTAGAGCATTTACTTCTACTGGATTTTTTCTTCTATGAATGGCGCGGCTCGCTAAAAGACCAGTCAGCAAACAAGCCACGTTACAAAGTAGTCGCAATCCGACAGTCTCGGCGTTACAGTAAACGCAAAAAAGCCCCAAACGCAGGATTAAGGCGAGAAATCGGAAGAGCCAACAGAATTTGCGAGCTTACGCTATCTTCTTTGGACACGACGTGAGCGGACGTTAGGATTGCTTCAGTGCCTACCCGTGCCCCCCCCCCCCCCCCCCCCTTTCCCTTGGCGTCAAGAATTACTCTGCCTTCAAGCTTATATGGGGCACTGACTTACTGGCCCATATTTCTCCCAATGATCTCAGTCCAGTGAAGTCTGACTCTTTCGTATTAACCCCATGCCTTTCCAAATATCTTAGAATTTTTAGCTAGTTTAACAGCCCATGAATGCTGCGTGTAATTACGTCTCGCAGCGGAATAAAATAACGTATTCTGGACAACGATGAGGAGTGGGAACAACCAAC
>NW_027526460.1:89810056-89858826 GCF_048455015.1 Haemaphysalis longicornis | reverse complement strand
GTATTCTGGACAAAGATGAGGAGTGGGAAAACCAACTTCTCCCCTAAACAGAACAGGAATGCGCGCAAAGCATGCCTCAAGTCACTATAAACCAAACCTAAACTCAAAACTGAAAACCCGGATCCAACCCTTAACCAAACCCAAACCCTTAACCAAGGAACGCTCGTTGTGTTGCGTTTTATGGTAGTAAGCTAAAAAAAATGGCCGCGTATCTGCTCATTTGGTTGCAAATGTCGACGAAAGACGATAGTCGACTGACGCCCCTCCCAATTCCTCCATTCTCTTTCCCACTCACCTCTCATGCTATTCCTCTCCCGTCTCGTTCCTACCAAGATGAAGGCGCGAGAAGTTTGCCCGAGTCAATTTAAATTTACCGCGTTCCACTGATTCAAGTCAGGTTCTTTGACGCCAGCGCTGCCGTACGGCGGAGACGCGCGTGAACCGAGGCACCCTACTACAACGTTGATAGAACCATGTCGCCCTACTCCACGAGCATTCAAAGCGGAACGTGGAACCTATCCTGAGCACCCTTTCGCCGATTTTGCCCTTTGATTTCTTAAATGCCGCCGCGAGCTATAGTAGCGCGGGCAACAGCAGGCGAGGGTTTTCTGCAGTTGAGGTAGTATTTCATTTGCTATCGCAAAAACCAAACATCCGTGAATTTGCTAATAAAGGAACACTGCAAATATCACTTATGTATTGATGTACCTGCCATATGTACCAGTATTGATGCACCTTATGTAGTGATGTACCTTACGTACCTGCCTTCACAGTGAATGGGAATCAAGGTGCTGTGTCGATGATACAGGCAACACCGACGCGTCACAAGTAATATAACACTTCGTTTTCGCCACACAAAAAACGCAAATTTCGCAACGCATTTTTGGCTGAGTGTTTTTTTCAGGTAATGCGAACCCTTCATTGGAAGCGCTCACACATAGTTCAGGGTGGCAGTTTGAGCAACCACACACTGCAACAGTTACCCTTAAAAACACGGTACACAGTTTAGGATGAGCGCCGACACTTGCTGAAAGGAAGCACCAGAAAAACAGTGGACATCTTCTGTTAACTTCATACACAATTAAAAACACCTGCTTATCTCAAATATGAATGCCTCTGCCCGACAGTATATTCAAGTTGCGTGCAAACTTACCACGTCGGCGGCCAAGCTACTCGAGGGTAGCAACTGATATACCGCATAAATGCTTTACGTGAAGCGTGACGCCACCATGCGACTACGTAAATCTCCCAAAGCGCTAATTATTTCCCAACGTCAAGGCAATCTCCGAAAGATTACCCAACATCAGTCCCCGAATGTTGGCACCGATGGTTGCGCAAGTACTTTTTTCGTAGGTGACGTGCATATCTTGCAAAAACGTTAACCTCACCGCGTAACCGCTTTCTTTTCTGCTTTTTCTCGTTGGAAAAATAAGCAAACAGCATCTGCCGCCGAGGACACGATTTAGGCTCCGTCTCCTCTATAGGCGCCGACAAAGTTTTTTTAATCATTTAGAAGTCTGGTTCGATTACGACACACGTTAAACCGGCGCGGAGATAAGTTATGCAAACAGTTCATGTTACGACATCGACGATGATCCGTCGTTAGACGTAGCCGGTGTTAGTATCGGTAGCATGGCCAGACGAATCTAATCAATCACGCAGATTTATGTTTTCGTGAGTTTATGTTTGGTTTCGATGTTTTCTGAACTATACTACGACTGCCCCGACCTGAATTTGTATAGTTTCGGGACTAGCGCCGGAACACAGATGTTTGTTCACGAAACCCTTGAAGAAGATTTGACGTCTTTGAAATGAACCCGAAAGTTTGATTTTAGCAACCTAATATCTGCGTGTTTCAATGGCATTTTATTGCCGACTCGTGTTGGAGGAAATATTTTTACCTCCACTGAAATATACCTTACAAACCTAGAATATTCACATCTTGAATCTGGTTGAGTTAGATGCAACATCAGTGATAGTTTGCCGGTATTACGAGTAAACCCTCAGACTTTTCAGACCTACGAAAAACCCGCAAACAATTTACTTGCGAAAATGTTAATAATCGCCTAAAATATCTAATCATTAAGCATATACCACACACGGTAGCAGTGTATATGTCCTGATTTAACCTAAACATGCATACTAGATTCTTCACAGAATTAGAATGTTTTCCGGAGTTTTTGCATTACTTTAAGTGAAAATATAAACAAGTGTTCAGGATACCAGGGGTCGGTGCTTCACTGCTATAAGATTGAATCAAAAGTATCTAATGTACCCTGATTTCGTAGCACCACGTAACAAACATGTTCTATAAAGATGTGCGGAACAAGCTAAGCACCAGCATAGAAAAACCAAAGAAAAGCCATACCCAAATTTCTTGTTTCCGCCATCAGTTACACCGACGGAAGGTGCGGAATCCTGTAAATCTGCTCACTGGAAGAAAACCAGCAATAACTAATCTGCAATATGCAGAGATAGTAGCAGGAATAGCGAACGAGCGAATTAAAGGAAAAATCCTGCGGGGCATAGCCGTAATAGCCTCATAGAGTACTCTGAAAAATAAAGCGCCAAAGTTATTAACAACCTCTTCACTGCTATATCGTATTTGCGTCTCTTTCTTCCCTTTCATTGATTTGTCTTTTGGCGTGAATTACTTCGACCGGATTCTTTTCTGCTACATCGCGTTTGAATCTTTCTCTTTTCTCTCGTTTCATCGTCTTTGGGCGAGAATAGTTCAACAAGCAAACTTGTCACAGACGCCACACCTTCCACAGAATCAGAGTTCTGCGCTGTAGGGATGAATCTGTCTACTCATATTCCGGCATGATCACATGTCACGTGTCACGCCCTGCTTTATGCTTTACCCCTTCTTTCAACGCTAGCAACGTAGCGCAGCTGTAGCCCATTCGTCTTTCACTAACGGGGCCTGTTTTCAAATCATACCTGATGAAATTTGTGTTTTAAAGCAAAGCTTCATTCGCCACATTGACGGCTTTCGAGTTCGCACCAAACCAGTGCTGAAAAGCCAACTTTACACAAAGGGTTTCACAAAAGCATGCTGATCACAAACACCAAGCGCCTCCAGAAAAAATGGCTATAATAGCAAATCCGATGTAAATACACTTAGAAGATACAAAATTAGGACTTCAGAACAATGGGAGAGACTGTTCTGCTCAGCTCCACACCGGAGGAACAACTGACAGCAGTCCGGATGGCCGAAGCAGCCGCGACGATCCAAGGAATCCTGGCTGACGATGGAAGGAGGGAGACCGTCCAAATCGTCTGCTCTTCAGAATCCATCTCGGGCATCAAATAAAGTCATCTCTCTCTCTCTCTCTCTCTCTCTCTCTCTCTCTCTCTCTCTCTCTCTCTCTCTCCGTGGTTGGAATCTAACATAGGTCACTCGCCTTACGAAGCCGACGTCTATTGTTGTGCCAGAGCGCCTGGCCCAAAGGCGTTGCACGAGGCGACGCGCCGACAGCGAGGCTGAGTCACGCCTCTCCCTTTGTCGCTGCGGCGCGGCCGAATCCTGCATCTCGAAACGCTGCGGCGCGGCCGACTCCTGCATCTCGAAACTCTGCGGCGCGGCCGAATCCCTCAGCGGAGAACGACCCAAACAAGGGCATGTCGCTACGCCCGGAGGCGAGGTCACGGAGACGGCGGCGGCATCGCTCTCCCTTTCCCCATCGGCGGCGCAGCTGACTCACCGCTTCGCTACCATTCGTCGGAATTCAAACTTCAGGCAGCGAGAGCCCTGATTGGAGCTTTTCAAACTTCTCGGGGCCACAACGAACTTCCCGGGCTATAAAAGAAGCTCGGAGGCTCTCATCGTCGGCTTTCCTCGGCGGCTTCTCTCCAGCACCAGTCTCTTCGGAAGCACCGAGTGAAAGGGTGCTGTCGCCTTTGTGCGAATGATGTAACGTTTGCTTACCCTGTAAATACTGTATATAAATGTTACTTCAACTCTTCGTCGGCTCGAGGACTTCGTCGCTCTGCTCTGCGCCGCGTCGATAGCGGACGGAGCAAGGCAACATCGCTACACCGGTGACTGCGCTCGGGTGGCCAGTCGCAACAGCGGTGACAGCGGTGGGATGGCTGATTCCCAACTTCGGTGACGAGCAGGAAGGCGAGTCACAACCTTGGCGACCGCCCTGGGATAGTCATTCCCAACAGTGGTACCAGCGGGGGATAGCAACTTCCCAATCTTGGAGGCAACAGTGGGATGCTCAGTCCCAACATTGGTGCCAGCGGTGGGATGCTCATTCCCAACATTGGATGGCAGCTGCGGGATCGACCGGCAACGGCTACTACCTGGTGTGGTAAGCGCTCGACGTTTTCTCTCAGTTCACCAGACTTCTCTAGCACAGGTTATGGTAGTTTAGAGAAGGTCTGGGTGAAGCACTGTGTATAGCTTTGAGTGTTTCAAGCCTAGAGAAAGTGTTTGAAACCAAAGCTAGTGCCGAGAGGTAAACAAAGGAGCGTAGAGAATTACTTGCGCGTGCCTTACTAGTAGCTCGATAGTATAGGAGCGGCAAGGGAATTCTAACGCGGGTAAGCAGCAAGAGGCCAGTGCAAACGATGGAGGACCTTAGAGTGAAGGAACTCATCGAAATTTGCGAGGAGCTGGGCCTTGACTTAGGCCGTGCGAAACGGAAGCATGCGATCCTTGAGATCATGCGGAAGGAGAACGTAACGGCTGAGGAAGTCAATGAGGCCAGGGATGATATCAAAGAGCGCCGTGAGCGCGAGGAGGCCGAAAAGAAAGAGCGCCGTGAGCGCGAGGAGGCCGAAAAGAAAGAGCGCCGGGAGCGCGAGGAAGCCGAAAAGAAAGAGCGCCGTGAGCGCGAAGAAGCCGAATGGCAGAAATGGGAAGCCGAAAGACAGAAACGGAGAGAGCAAGCCGAAAGGCAGGAACGGAGGGAGGAAGCTGAAAGGCAGGAACGGGAAGCCAAAAGGCAGCTCGAGTGGCTGGAGTTGATGAGGCTAGAGTCGGAGCTCCGGCAAGGTTCGCCGGCGCCTAGCGTGACTTGTCCAACGTTTCAGGCGAGCGGTCCGAGAAGTCAGGACCAACGGCCGCCGTTCGTTGTTGAGAGGTCAGGGCCGGAAGACGGAGCGTCCCAAGGCAAACGCGATGCGACCGCAATCGTAGCCTTGGACAGAGAAGCGAGCCAGGAAAGCGAGAACGGCGCGGAGGCAGAGAGGCCGCTTCGAAATAAAGATTTCGAAACGCGCGCACAGTCCGCGAGCAGTGGCCAGTGCATGGCACTTACGAGTTCGCAAGCGGGGAAGCTCTCGGAGAATGTTGACTCTTCCCCAGCGAGCGAGACGCGAAAGGACGCCGAGCAACGTAGCTCGAACTGCGAGCCGAACGAAAACTGTCGCGGTAGGTTAGTCGAACCGCCAGCGGCTGAGGCGGGTTCCGTGAAACCCTTCGGTGGAGAAACGGAGCCGGGCGACACGGAGAGTACGTTGTCACCGTTTTCCGATCAGCCGTTACTCGAAGACGAGCTCAAGGTCGAAGCGCTGCCGATAGGGCCGACAGAGAAATCCGGTGAGCTCGTCGCGAGTGACGTTGACAGAGACCGTACCGCCGTCACGGAGAGCAATGGCGTACCTAAAGTAGATAACGCACTTGCTGAGACGTCCGATAGAGGGCCGTACGAGTCCGCTGATCGAGTTCAGGTGTCGGTCTCGGGTTCAACGATCTCGGCAGAACGCTCAGAATCAGCGGATGCCTCAGAGACGGCTTCCAACAGGATCGCGCCCAGTGCGCGAGATAGCGAGGTTTCGCGGGAAACCTTGGACGGCGAGGCTAGCCAGACGAAGCCGCTAGAGCCCCCGGAAACAAAAGGTGTTCCTTCGGGTGCGAGCTCTAACTGCGGCGATGTGGTGGCAAAGCCTGCGAGCAGGACACGAGAGACGAGCGAGCAACGAAGGCCGAGCGGCGAGCGGACCGAAAGCTCTGGCAGTAGCTTAATCGAGCCGCCGTCGGCCGAAGCGGGTTGCGCCATCCCCATCGGCGGGGAAACCCAGGTGGCCGCGCGTTGCGAGGCGAACTCTCCGTTGTCCCTAGTTCTCGATGGCTTGCTTGAAAGCAAGGTGGGGCACTTTCACCCGCATTCCAAGCCAGTGGAAGTGGAACGAAGGCGCTCAGGGCGAAAGCGGGAGTTGAGAGCTTTCTGCTATGAGCGGAAACGCGGTTGCGAGGCATGCGTGCCGGCCGCTATGTTGGCCTTGAAGTCAGCTCCGCGCGAGATTACGGGCGTCAGCTTTGCGAGGCTTGTATATGACCGGGGAAAGAGAACGCGTTTCGAATGACGAAACTAGCCTGTGGGGAAGAGCTAGTTGTAACGCTGCGTTCTTCGTTTCCCCGTTCGGACAGTCCGTCCCGTCATGTTCAGCTTCGGACTCAAACACGAGCAGTATTGCTTCTCAAAACTAACGGATCGGGTGTTTTGTGGCCTGTCGTAGTACGCGCTGGGTAAGGAGCAAGTAGAGCACTTACGAGTCGTACTGAGCAGGCTCAAAGAAGCAGGCCTACTATCAGTCGAACAGTCAGTGTCACATAGGTTGCGCCAAAGTGACGTAACTAAGGCAGGTGGTTGTGGTAGCGCGGCCGACGAAGACCGTCAGTCGTAAAGTGGCCGCAGTCGTAAGCTATCGCCGACCAACGACTAAGTCTGAGATAAAGACTTTTTCGGGTTTGACTCGATAGGGCTAGACTTAAGTTAAAGATTACTCCACACTGGCTAGTCCGTTAGTGATGCTCTTACAACGAGTCAGCCTGTTAAGGTGGAAAGGACACAAAGTAGGAGGACGCGTTTTAAGCGCTGAAACGAGCCTTGAGCGAGGAGCCAGTTCTAACGGTCCCCGGTTTTTCAAAAGGTTCGTTATTCAGTGCTATCGAGCGATCGTGGCATGGAAGCTTACTATGCCAAGAGGATGCTACGGCCGGGAACGACAAGTTTTGTACTTAAGCCGCAAGCTAACTTGCCAGGAAGAGGCTTACAGTACTTCCGGAAAGGAATGTGGCTGCGTCGTGTGGGCAGTGCAGAAGTTTGCGTGCTCTGTAGCCGCTAAATCAGACGCACTAAGCCGTGCGTTCTAAGTAAGGCTGCGTTCATCCTCCCCGTGTCTTTCATTTCGCCTCTTCGTGAGCAGCTTTTATCTTAGCAGGTAGATGGGAGCAAAATTATTGCCCTCATTTGCTGCCTCAGTTGATTATTTCCGCACTGCGTGATTTCAAGTAATCAACCTTAGTTATCATTTAATGTCGTGTGTTACGTTGACACTTAGTGTGAGTTCTTCTTTTAAGAGTTTTACGTCCCGCATGGGCCTCTTGGTGTAGAGGGTCCAAATTTGGGATAGACACTTAGCTAGGAGAGTTTGTCACGTTTTAGAGTCTGGTGTTCTGACAGAGGACAGAGGGTGCTTGCTTGCGCTTGGTGTTGCCTGTTGTCGGTCGGTTCTTTGCAAGCTCCAGAACGATGAGCAACCGGTGCTGAGGACAGACCGGAAGAGCCGGACGAAGCTGGTCGAGACACCTGGGCAGCACGGCGAGGTACCTGTGATCCGGACCTGGCAGCTGGTACCTGTTCAAGGAGAGGAACTTCGTGGAGTCGCCCTTTTCCTGGGGCACTGGAGGTGTACCTGGATGAGCCTGGCGAACGAGCGCGCCCAGCATCCGAGCCACGTGGAGGCAGCTCGTCTTCACGGCGCATTGTCTGGCGGCGGGGGTGCTGTTGTGCCAGAGCGCCTGGCCCAAAGGCGTTGCACGAGGCGACGCGCCGACAGCGAGGCTGAGTCACGCCTCTCCCTTTGTCGCTGCGGCGCGGCCGAATCCTGCATCTCGAAACGCTGCGGCGCGGCCGACTCCTGCATCTCGAAACTCTGCGGCGCGGCCGAATCCCTCAGCGGAGAACGACCCAAACAAGGGCATGTCGCTACGCCCGGAGGCGAGGTCACGGAGACGGCGGCGGCATCGCTCTCCCTTTCCCCATCGGCGGCGCAGCTGACTCACCGCTTCGCTACCATTCGTCGGAATTCAAACTTCAGGCAGCGAGAGCCCTGATTGGAGCTTTTCAAACTTCTCGGGGCCACAACGAACTTCCCGGGCTATAAAAGAAGCTCGGAGGCTCTCATCGTCGGCTTTCCTCGGCGGCTTCTCTCCAGCACCAGTCTCTTCGGAAGCACCGAGTGAAAGGGTGCTGTCGCCTTTGTGCGAATGATGTAACGTTTGCTTACCCTGTAAATACTGTATATAAATGTTACTTCAACTCTTCGTCGGCTCGAGGACTTCGTCGCTCTGCTCTGCGCCGCGTCGATAGCGGACGGAGCAAGGCAACATCGCTACACCGGTGACTGCGCTCGGGTGGCCAGTCGCAACAGCGGTGACAGCGGTGGGATGGCTGATTCCCAACTTCGGTGACGAGCAGGAAGGCGAGTCACAACCTTGGCGACCGCCCTGGGATAGTCATTCCCAACAGTGGTACCAGCGGGGGATAGCAACTTCCCAATCTTGGAGGCAACAGTGGGATGCTCAGTCCCAACACTATGCGATTGCACCTTTCCGACACGGTTGAAGCAATTTGGATTTTGAACTTTCACTTTAACTCAGGTTGGACTGGAGAAAGCTTCGCGTTTTACCCCTACGTCTGTTAAGAAAGGGGCTTTAGTTTTTAAATGCGGAGTCCTTTAGTGGCCCGGCTTGTCGTCGCAGCTCGTCCGGCGTCACGCACCGAAGCAGAGGCTCAGAAAAGATCATCGCTTTTCTGTTCGGGATCGAATCTTGGTCCCTCGCGTCACGAAACAGATTTCAATTCCTTTGCGCCGCAAAGGCACACGTTCCTTGTGTGCAAAGTGTTGGGGGTGGTCTTTGCGCTGCACCGTTGCCATGGATGCTGCCTTTGAAAGGCCACAAATAAGCAAAATAGGCAAAAATCATGCGTTAACGCATTATTACCCCAAAATAACAGAAAATCAATCCAGTTTCTCTTTATAAGCCTCTTTGGAGGCTCCGTCACCCCCTCTTGGCTACTTTCGGTATCAACGCCACGGTGATACTTAAACTAGTCAAGAGATGGCGCCACAGCTCCTCTGGCGAATCAATCCTCCTCACATAGAAGCTTTAACGCTGAGTTGTACTGCTTTATTTTTTTAAGTGCGAATGCACTTTATAAGCGACCCTGAATTCCGGTGACCGCCGTCCGTCCACATAGCAACAGCTGTGGGTGCGCGCGCTCCTCGTCTTCCTTGGCAACGGGGGGAGATGGGCGCGCGCTGCCTGGCCGCTGACATGGCACATACCCACGTGGGGGATTGGCCAGGAATCTCCTCGTCTTTTTTGGCAACGGGGGGAGATGGGCACGCGCTGCCTGGCCGCTGACATGGCACATACCCACGTGGGGGATTGGCCAGGAATCGGGCGTGAGAAGGGCTAATGCACCCGCTTAAAGGAGTACTGACACGAAATTTCAAAGCTGAGATCCGCTCTAGCAATCAAGTACAACGACAACACAAATAGGTGTCTGTGAATAAATGCATCTTTCTTTCTTTGTAGTTGTGTGTGTGTGTGTGTGTGATCTCTCTTTCACGAACATTACCGAACCATGCAAATTCAACTCCTGCATTCGCACTTTCACATTCTTCCCCTCGGGGAAATGCGGGGAAATTTTATTGACAGCTTTACCTGGGCGGCCATGTTTTCACTGCCGAACAACTGCTAGAACAGCTACAACAGTTTTTCGCTGAATGGGGAGTTCAAGGCTTTCGGCGTAAAAGGCAAGTCCATGCCTAAACGATCTCGCCGAAACATCACAACAAGCGCCGCAGGTCCTAGTCAATGGAATTCGAGAGAAAATAGTCAATTATATTCTGCGAAATTCTTCTGTCTTGAAGTGGCTAAAGGTATACAAAATAAGTTATCAGCGGAATCAAATCAACAATGAGAAAAATAATAGACAGATCAATATAAAAACAACGTATACCAAACGTTCGCGCGACAAGCGGGTTCACTTCAATGAGCGACCCTCTATTTTTTTTCTCATGCGGTTTTCTCTGAGTTTTGTTGCTGCTTTATCATCGGCAGCCTCTTCCGCGCCTAAGCTTTATATCTCCGGGAGGCGCGTGACAAATGCACGTGCGCTTGCGACTTCGCCGCCCCCGCATTGCGTTTCTCTCTGCGCCAGCGCGCCTTGGCGCCCTTGGCAGCTCCCCCATCTCATTCCAACGTCCTCCCATCGACAGCCAGCGGGCTTCCCTGCCATCACCTGTGGGCGGGTGAAAGTGCACGAACCAACAAAGCGCGCGCAATTCAAAACTTCCTCAGAATGCAGGTCACGCCGAACAGTGGAGCGTCCCGCATGATTTCTTTCTCTGTCTGTCGCTCTTCTCCCGTGAAAAGAAAAAAAGAAAAATATTTCCTGCGAGGCCAGATTCTTGAGAGGGCGTCAGAACGTCTTCAATCATCCATAATGGGAATTTTTCAGTCGGGGCATAAAAGCAGAAGGGACTGCTCAACTCTGAAGGAATAAAAAGACAAAAAGAGCAGACAATGTGCGAAAAAAACGCCAAGTGGGAATACAAAGTGCACTTTAAAGAAGTTTAATAAACCGAAGAACAAGCAGAATTGCTTGTCGGTTGTGCTAAAGCATTGGACGAAAGTAAAGGAAGAAGAAATTAAGAAGAGAGTAAAAGAAGTAAGCAGGGAAGGAAGTGAAGAAAATAGTTGAGGGAAATCACCATGCATTTCCCGCCGAAAGGTTGAACGCCCCAGGAGGGGACAGCAGCAGGTGCCGCCTGCGGCAGTCAGAACTTTTAAAACTAAGCAAAGCATAAACCGCATATGCCCCCCCCCCCCCCTCGAACTTTATAAGGCCTGCCTTAAGAGTTCTGCCAGTTATTCCCACAGGTGCCCTCTTTACCTCTTCTCATCTTGCCCGATCTTTTGCATTCATGGCGCCAGGTTTTTTATCATTCACCTTACTGTTGATTCGAGGGTGCGCCCGGCGACAACGGTTGCTTCCGCAAGATTCTCTGATATACAACAGTTGCGAAACTCCGCTTCCCGATCCGGGCCGCACGAGCGCCCCTGGTTTATTGTTGTTGAGGTGGAAATGCATTGTTGCGGCACCTGGTGGACACAAGAACACAAACTGAACTTTGCTGGACATTTAGTTAACAATCAACTAGATAAATGAAGCTTGCATGTATTTCTAATTGGGAAACTTTAAATTAGCTGAGATTTAGTCATATTTTTACGGTTATGATTTTACGACTTTTGGCAGCAGCCGCAAGCACCTGAGCACTAGTTAAACTTTCTGTCGACAGGTGTCAGGCTAAAGCACTTGCCTCCAGAGGGCTCTGATTGCCTCATGCTTACACCTGTTTCCCCGCACACGGAGCCTACCCTGGGCCACGTTTTGACAATGGGGCTAAAGGAGAGCTTCGCAACTGCTGCTATTTAATAACGCTCGTGCTTGGCAACATTGTGTTACGCCTTCTACAGTAAAACATGAAGGCTACGGTTTATAACATTTATTTAAATGTTATATATCGTGAATGTTTTTGTCGGAATTCCTGTAAAATCATAAAGGAACCAGTTTTGCTTGCTAGACTAAAAATACCATAATCCGCAACACGTGTTCGCGGTTACTAAGAACGTCAGCACGACTTTCGTAATGGTTTTGTGGAGAGTTGGGCAGGCAAGACAGTGATATTTAAGAACGAACCTCGGTAATGAAACAGTCTCTCAGCCTGACGTTGCCGTCCTTGGTCAACGTACAGACAACTACTCTTTGCATTCCTCATTCCAATTACTTAGGGAATGCTGTTCTTCCCAAACGCCCTTATAACGGGCACCATGACAGTTTGCCCAACCAACTAGTTTGATTGGACTGGTGATTACGTGGCACGAGTTGACTGCGGCGACATCCCGCTTTCTGTACAACTGAATGTATCGACAAGACAAGTAATTGAAACGGGGCTGTACAGAGACAGGGTCGCTAACCAATCAGCGGCCTCTTTGTAGAAAAGCCTTGCCCGAACAAAGCGAGCCTCTACCAATGATACACTGCAAGGGATGTATTCTTTGAAGTGCAGGTGAATCGAGCGTAGACGTGGGCAATGTAGAATTTGACAGAAGGGG
Source organism: Haemaphysalis longicornis (assembly GCF_048455015.1). Classification (NCBI taxonomy): domain Eukaryota; kingdom Metazoa; phylum Arthropoda; class Arachnida; order Ixodida; family Ixodidae; genus Haemaphysalis; species Haemaphysalis longicornis. The sequence continues at coordinate 89,846,681 of NW_027526460.1, read as the reverse complement.
AAATTTTTAAAGGCCATATTCAAAGCCGGTAAGGAAAGTTCAACAATGGAAGCATAATCAGAGAGCCGGATGGCTTCAGCCGAGTCAAAAGACGGCGATTGCATTCGAGCTCCACTCTTCTCTGCAACTTACCAAACATCCGTAGCGATTATAATCTGAGATGTATATTATAATCAACAATCAATACATTAGGAAAGTCTGCGTGTGCCAAGCTTGCATTCCAAAAAACGGTATCTCCAAGGTATTCGTCACAAGGGAAATTTCGGTTGCTTCATGAGGGACCCGATCTGTGGAATGCCTCGTGCTATGGATCGTTTCCGTGTGAGCCATTTTTTTATATGGACAGTTGACACCAGGTTTTTAACAGCGGAGGTGTTGTATAAGCCGTAAGTTCGCTGTTGCAGAAAAAATACCAAGAAAATGCCGAGTGCTCGTGAGCGCGTTTTTCACGACGACCGGCGAGTCCTCGGATCGCGTAGTGGCTTTAGCAAACAAAAAAAAAGAAGAAAAGATTCCAGCGCTGTCATCAAGCGCTACCACGCATGTAAAAACAAACTCCAGCGCTAATGCTAAAGTTGAAAAGACACCCTGTTTGAGAGAGGTCACCGCGGCCGCCAAATTCTCTAGAAGCCATTATAGATAATTCGAGGCATGGCTACGAGGGTGCCAATACTTCCCGAGACGACTTCCAGATCCCGCCACCATAGAGTTTCTTACAATATAACTAGAGGGGAAACTGGCGCTGCGATTGTACGCCTCAATGGGCGTGATGGGTAGTTTTGGACTCGAATTGGCACTCGGTGGCTGTGGAACTTGCTATGGATTGCAGGCAGTTTCGTTTCCGTTTTGGATTTACATGAACGCATTTGCCCTCGCGGGGTGTTGGGAGGAGCGATTAAAAATACGTGTGTCCTTGAACTGCATGCCTCGCGTACACTGACGCCTCCCTGAGTGGAATGTTTTATAACCAGAGTTGCGAATTGGGTGGGTTATCAATTCATTGCCGCACAGCGAGCACGAAAACACAAATGACGGCACTTTGTGCGGCGAAGTTGTGTGCGAATTAGGAGTTGCGGCGCTGCTCATTCGGCAGAGAAATGTATTGTCAAAGCTGACGACGGTTGCGAATCGCTTGGAACAGCCACGCCTTTCGTGCGAACGCCGGCTCCTACGGCGTAGAACAGCAGTACCGGCGGCTGATAGGAACGCAGCTTGATGAATGTCACTATATAACTTCTCCGAAGGTAATCGGGTTCTTTTTTCTCATGAGCACAAAACTTTTCTTACTATTACAAACCACCAGCGCCGAAACTTTTACAAGTAGTTTTTTAAAGAAGTCCGCGTCCTGCTGTAGTTGGCAGAAAATGGCAAACCTTCTCCACAAACCTCCTTGACTCCGCGTCTGCTTTTTACTTAAACGCGCCGTTTTATTTCGTACAAAACCGGTTTTTCGTAAGTAACTTTCTTGTTCGCCATGTAATTTGTAAATGGAGAAACGGGCAATGCGAGCTTTTTTGTCAAAAAACACAATTTGCGCAGCCAGAGGCCTGTTTTGGTCCTACGCAATCCGGTTCCAGAACTACCCATCATTCCCATTGAAGCGTAAGCGCCACTGCCATGTTCGCGTTGACACTAGCGCCAGTTTCCCCTCTAGTTATTTGTATGAAACTCTATGCCCGCCACCGCTGCCTCGAGTCGATGACGAAGAGCCGGTGGAAGTCTACAATGCTGAGGATGACTTTGCTTCCACCACTCGCCGCGAAGAAGACGACGACCTCTTCGATGCATATGACAATGACTACAGGCACTGTAACTGTGCAAAGAAACAATGATACTGTAACGTAACTATGTGTCCGCCAATACTCACCTGTAGCAGCTTCGCCATGCAAGTCGTGCGCGCGAGTGCAGGCATCCTTGATTTTTTGCTCAATTTTTGAATAAATGATTTCGCAATAACATTTCGTCGTACGGTTTCTGCTGCTCGTTGCAAATCCCTTTATGGTGATATGAGTACGCAGTGCCAATATTCCGGTTAAGTTTTTTTTATTTGACGTCCTTTATCATAGAAATCAAAACCCCTCTCCGAAGAGAAAGGTGGTTGAAACGCGAGGCTTTCTCTCATGCAACCTCAGAAAAAGTCATAGTGCAAAATCAAAACAGCGTCAACCATGTAGAAGTGGAGTAATCGGATATACGTCGGCTTCATAACATGACAGACCCAAGTTCGATTCCTACCACAGGAAGCGTATTTCTTTCTCTAGAGGCGCTTGGTGTGTCCTTCTTGAAACTCATTGTGTAATTTGGATTCCCTGCAGTTCGTTCAAAGCATCACGATTTTCATTTCGGACTTTGATTTTTCGACGCTGAAGACATTTGCTCTCAGCCACAAAAAGCTTCGTGTTTCAGCCGTCCTTAACTTCATACGTCATCACCATCATCGTCAGAGAAAGTTGACTTTCTTTAGTGTGTTTTGGGGGCAACATCGTCTTCCGTGAAGCATAGACAGCTTCGCTCTAATAACCATGCAGCTTCACATCTTTGTTATCTCACCCGCTTCTGACCAGCATGTCTTGAGGAGCACGCTGTAATTCCACGACAGCCTCAACGGCCGGTAAAACCTTGGAAACAGCGTTTTTCTGAAGTTCTTGGCGGTTGTTTTTTCCTTTACTGGAGCTGAGTTTGCCGTTCCGACGTGCATTTCATTCGAAATGTGAGGGGGTCTAAGGAAGTAAGGGCACCTACACATCCGCCCTGGTTCCGCGCTAGGTAAGGTGGGGTACTGTCACGTGACCAATACCATCCCACCCCACCTTGACTAATGAATCTGAATAGTTTGTAAAAAGTAAACACTCGTGCGCCCTGCTTGGCTATAAAAAGCCCATCAGTGAAGAAAGCTGAAATTTTAGAAATTCCCCGTGGGCCAGATGTTTACTACCGTTGTAAAAAGTAATTCGGTTGTTCGTAATGATGTAAACAAATCGATTGCCGCTGCAGCAACTTCCCTCGGCTTCCAGTAAACAACACGGCTTTGGCATCGAACCAACATAGTGAAAAAAATTTACATGTCACATCATAAGCTTCGACATTGGACGCTTACGACATTAAAGCTACGCCCCGCGAACCCTTTAATTCACATCAATGAAACGAAAGAAAAAAGTCGTGCGAACAGACGACACGTCGTTTGCCTCGTTGTTCCGTGGGCAGTTCGCTTCACCCCGTCATTGTGCAACGCTTTGTGATAACTTGTCCGCGTGGATTTTAATTGTCCGGCGTTGCGTCGTAACAGGGGGGAATAGTGTCTGTTTACTGCATGGTTTATTAAACCATCTGCCTCTTCTACACCTCTCTCTTACCTCAGTCGTGATACAAAGCAAGTATAGCATGCAATGCAATTAAGTAAGCAGTCAAAAACACAGGCAGTAATCTAAGTTTTGTATTTCCCCATTTGATGCTTTGAATGAAACAAGATACAGGCTTTTTACGGGTTTGGCCATTGTTTAATCCACGCCATTGTTAATGGACGACCTCGTTTGCTTGGACCGATGTAATCGGATAATGGGATTCGGAGGTTCTCGGCCGCGCTTACGTTTACTTATTCAACGTTGTTTTGGGGTCACAAGAAAATTCGATTTTGCCGTACCGAAGAAAAACATGAACGCCGACGCTGTCGGGACGTCGTACCCGCGTACTGAAACCTTGCATGAGAACCGGTGTAACTACCGGTAGATAAACTGCGCTCTTATACAACCGTAATAGTTTTTCGGGGCACTTTTTTGTCTTAGTGATCGAACTCACGTATCGCTCGCGTTTAGAGGAAGACAACGTGATCGGATATTTAGTATATTTCTACCATATTAAATGCTTGATCGGCGGGATTCCAGGCCAGTGCACATAATACTCTTACCACAAAAAATTATTTTCAACCAAGTGTAGAAAGAAAAAAATGGCTGCGTATCTGCTCCTGTCGTTGCAAATGTCGACGAAAGACGATAGTCGACTGGCACCCCTGCCACGTAAATTCCTCCCGTCTCTTTCCCGCTCACCTCTCCTGCTGTTCGTTTCCCGTCTCGTTCTCTCCACAAAACACGCTAGAGGTTTGTTCTCGTCAATAAATTTACCGCGTTCCCCTGCTCCAAGTCGGTGCCTCGATGCCCCCGCCGCCGTACGGCGGAGACGCGCGTGAATTGAGGCGCCCTACTACGACGTTTATAGAACCACGTTACTCCACGAGCGTTCCAAGTGGAACGCGGAACCTATCTAGTGGAACCTTTTGTTGCTGCTGCCGTTTGATTTCTTAGATGTCGCCAGGAGCTATTGTGGTGCGATCAACAGCAGGCGATGGTTTTCTGCCGTTGATGTAGTATTTCATTTTCTATCGCAAAAACATAGCATCCATGACGTTTTTATTAAAAGAACACTGCAAAGAGTACTTATGTATTTTTTTGCTGGCCTATATTTTCGTAATGTCTTGTTCTTGCTCAACAATGTTGACACCTATGAACATTGGCACCGTACTTCGACGTTTAGATTTGGCTGTGAGTATATTAGACTGTGTCGCAGCTTATGTTTCACTTCGGCCGTGTGGCTGAATCGAGTCACTAACAGACAGACAGACATAGACAGACCAAAATTTCTGCGTTTAAGAAGCACAATAAAGACTATCGTCTCTAAAGAAACGCCCGAGGGTAACGAGATCTGCCACACTTGATAGGCGGCCAGCAGCCAACTACATACTGCCAACACCATCAATACATTGATCGGTTTTAAGGCAATGGAGCCAAATTGTCCATCCATCTGTCTATCTGTCTGTCTGTCTGTCTGTCTGTCTATCTTTGACCCCTGCTATAAAACATGCGCTGGATCTAAATAGTGAGTTAATAAATTAATAAACAACTTGCTCGTACATACGGTTCAACAAAGACATTATTCAAGGTGAGTGCTGCTAATGACTGCTTCTTACTAGCATGGAAAAATATACCTCTGAATTATGGCAATAGTAATGCATGGGGCAGCCTTTCATATTTGTATCCATCCACGTGTACCTCACAAGAACTGTTTGGGGCGGGTAAAAAAAAGAGGTGGTCTAGATTAAACTTAGGGTTTCGTCTATACCTAGCATCCAAGGCTACGTTTTCGGTTTTCGCTCTGCGCATTAATACCCCAAGGTTTTTTTTTTATTTAGCTGTGATAATTGCTTCTCACGAAGAGCTTCGCGCTTAATGCCTTTTTGCTCCGTCTGGAGTTCCCAGAAGAAAAGACTCAATTTGTTGATGTAGCGCACACTTCAAACTTGTACTGAAAAGAGAGAAGATAAACACAAGTTACAAAACCTGCAACGCTTATTTAAAATAAACTGCGGCATCATTGGGACACTAATTTTTAAATTGTTCGACAGGGGGCGCAACGGGCTTTCCGTGCGTCCTCGCACCCAATGGATTTCTGAAACGTGCGTTCGCATCAGGCGCATTACGACTCCTTTCTTTCCTGCTCCACGTGATAAAAAATAACGCTCTGGCTATTTCGGAAAAAACCTATTACCTTGATATCCTTTTGATTCCATGACACGGATTTCGAACGTATAATTAACCTGGACAATAAAACAATAGAAATCTAACCGTCGTGACGCGCTTATAATTACTATCTAAACTTGACACACCCTTTAGGATGGGCATTGAAGCAATCATACAAGTCCCTCTTCATGCACGTAATAGAGTACCCTGTTCATAACTATATCGCAGCCGTGACAAACCCCTTTTTTATTAAGTAGAAGATAACCAAGATCTTTAGGGTGGTGATTGCTGCCGGGGATCATACGGGAAATCCATTTTGCAACTACAAAAAAGAAAATACATGCATATCGACGGGCAATTATTTAAGGCACAATGAAAGAGGCCTTGGATATATATAGACTTGGTCAATGTGTAGTTTGGAAACTTTGCGTAGGTTCTATGTAGCAAAAGTGAACTCGCATTTTCATTTCTAATTACAGTAATTACGTATGCTAAATGCCATCTGGCGACGGTAAGCTGAACTAGCAGACAATGTTCCGTGATAATAAGCACCTTAACCACGTGAGCCTAATTTTTTTTGAATAACTTAGATGGTCTAATGTTTCCTGCTGACTGAAGATTTGTGACGCGCAAAAAAAACTGTAAAAAAATTTACTAAGCTTTTGCAAGAATATTCTTTCTCGCGGGTAGACGCAGCGAATTTAGGTAGTTTCCAGCCATCGCAGAGAGGTTCGAATGTTTAAGATGAATTTCGATCCATCGCTGCGACAACTTGATGCAGTATTTAATTTGAACTGTACAGCGCTTCCGGTGGCAGCCTAATCAAAATTCGGGTATTATTCGCACGTGCTTAACCTGGTCTTGAAGTTTTAGGTTTCTTGTAATTGATTCCTGAATTTGCTGCGCGAGACAAGTTTTTCGCGCGCAGAAAGAAAGTTGGTCTCTCCTTATCGCTCGTTACAGCATAGGCAGCTGAACAGACCATGTTTGCGCTGAGGCCGTCAACTTTGCAGAAAAACTATATCGCTCACGCAGCGGGACATCTTTGCAAACTACACAGCCGAAACAAGGGGCAAGCAAGCGTATACGGCAGTGAGAAGGAGGAGGAGGCCTCAATCAAAGAGGCCAGCAAGAACTGTTCTCTATAGAACATCAATCACGTTACCCGGTGATAATGAAGCCGAAAAACTTCGTTAGGAGGACGTTGTATGCACACTTTTCGCTTCGCGCTGGGCCAACACGCACAGCCTCATTTCGGCAGCGAGAACGAAGTGAAGAGGGCAGAGGGGCGGACCCTGCGGCACACCGAAAAAAAAAAAAAGGCTTCTTAAGGTGGGCCACGCCACACTTCGCGAAACAAAATAAAAAACTGTCACGTACAGACGGGCTCTCTGTGCAGCCCGCTGAACGTGTTGTTGTACGTGTTTCCAGGCAAGAAGATTCTTTTTCTTTCAGGGACTAAGGATGAAAGCAGTGTGCCACGTCATGTAGAATAAAGAGGAGTGCACTAGCCTCAGAGTGAAAATTAGGTCTTCACTAAAGCAGCGTTTCTTTTCTGCTCACAGCGTCGGAACAGACGGCCGTGGCATTTGAAATTTAGTTTTGAAAGCGCGCCTCTTTCATCGCCACATTCTATGGACGCCCGCACGCGTTTGCTCTGCTACACCGTCGGAGTCCTTCGAGCGCACGTCAGGAGCAGGGTGAGCGCTGGAAAACAGGAAAATGAGTGAAACATGCTTAGTTAATGACCGAGGAAAAAAAACGCAAGAATGAGCGAACTTAAGAAGTAGTGCAGGTCGATGGAAAAACCGGCCGGGGGAAACATGATGTTAGAGATACACGACACTAAGCCACTTGCGTCGCTCCTCTCTTCCTCGTTCTTCGAATGACCGGCAAATATTGTATGCCTAATTCGGTTCGTTGCCGATTTGAGAAAGGAAACGTGGGAAGTGTATACCTAACCTATTTCAATCGTACGTTTTTAGGGTTATGCGTACGACGATGTTTAAACCCACGGGTTTAAACGCTCGCACTATAAGCACTGGCCTTCCTCATTTGCCTAAAGGGGCCCTGAAAGGCATTTTGAGCACACTAAATGAACTAGCGCAACCGTTAGATGGGGTCGTCAACGTCCTCTGTGCCAAGTATTACTCTTTTATGCGCAGCGGAAAGCTCACACTTTTTTTGCAAAGTTTGTCGTTTTTTTTTTTTACCCTTCCCTTCGTGTTTTTGGACGCCGCCATCTTCACATGTCTACATCATCGATTCCCAGATGTTCGTCATGAGCTAGACATCCTGCTATTGGGCGGCTTTTTCACGCACTTCCGGCAAAGAGATGAGTCGTCTGCTCAGCGTCGGCTCGCCGGCTCATCTGCCAGCGGAGTGCCGGAGTGCTTGGACATTTTACGGCAAACGAAACAAGTGTAAAACAAACGCTTAACCGTTTGTATTGAATGCAACACGGCCATAACACGACATGGATATTATGTTACCTGAGTACGTTCCATAAAGGAAGCGTTGAAGCCCCGTGGCACTTCTTTCGTGCAACCGCAGAGAACGCCCTGAGCCGAATGCCCGGGTTTGACGCATACATTTTATTCAACTTCAAAACAATCCAGAGATGTGTTTCTAACGAACACAACGTCACAACATGCGTTGAAAGTCTGAAGCACGATTGACAGAGGATGGGTTGCCTCCTGCCCGTCGTAAATTCGGTACTCACCTCGCGCGCGCTTTGCGGGGACGAACAGCAAGTCACTTAACTCTGGCGCACAAGCCGATGGCTTTTAGCCACGCACACTGCACATACCCCATGCGAGGTTGAGTCGTACGTCGCTCGAGAAAGATAATCCAGACCATGGGAAGCACTATCCACCATAGGTCGGCAAAACAGAAAGAACTCACTCAAACTCAATCACAATTTTTTTCATTCACGCTGTACTCAATCAAACTCATACTCAAAAAGCTCGTCTGTTCACAAAATCACTCGTACTCACTCATCAAATACTCATTTGTAATCATACTCACTTGTACTCAAACTCATTTGTCCTCACGAGTATTCGTACTCAATCTGTACTCATGAGTACTCACCCAGTACTCATGAGTACTCAATCTGTACTCATGAGTACTCAATCTGTACTCATGAGTACTCAATCTTCTGTACTCATGAATACTACTCATTCTGCAATCATGAGTACTACTCATTATGCACTCATGAGTACTCAATCTGTACTCATGAGTACTTAATTTGTATTACTCACGAATAATCAACTTATCTGCACTGTTAGCTAGGTCGTATCTCGAATGAAAGACTAAATAGAAAAAAATAAAATGTTTAATTGATTAGAAAAACACAGGATCGGGCTCAGGGGAGCTCGGGGCTTGTCGGTGCGGCCGTGGCCGTAAACTGCTGTTTTCTGCGTGGCTTCGGGTGGCACCTTTTGTTGTCCGTTTTCGTTTCCGGGCGCGCTGATACTCTCCTAATCGTGCTCCAAATCAGAATTGTGCCTTCCCCCAGGCACAATGAAGCGTTTCTGTAGATTAACGTCCGTTTGTATCGAGATCACTGTCCGCTTATTCACAGATGCTCGATGCTGGCGTTTGTTTTTTGTTGTTCCGGATACTAGAAACTTCGTTAAGAGGGTGTTCGTCTCGTTCAGCTTCGGTCAATTTCAAATCTGCTTTCTTTTATTGTGTGTGTGCCGTGGGATTCCCTTCGTCAAACCTGAACTTGAGTGTTTACGGCGTTGCGTTAGTCGCGCCGCTTCCGTCGGCGATTGTGTTCGTGTAACTCGTCGCGTGCTTGATGCATGTGGGGGCGTAGACGTCTGGTGGCGAGCTGCGCTGTGTAGTGATGGCATAGTTCGGCGTGTTGAGGACGTTGCTTGAATTGACGTGTGTGTTGCGTATGATGCGGGAGCCGATTGGCTTTTCGTTTAGTGTGCGGTAGCGTGGCGTTTTCGTAGGATGGCATGGCTGATCGGTCAAAGTCTTTGCGGCTCCGTGCTCGCAGTTGCCGTGGTTGTTTCGGAAGTGAAACCGTTGTGGTGGGGAAGCGGGCGTAGTTCTTGCCGTCCGTTCGGTTCCACATTCCTTGGCGTCGCAAGCGGGACTTCATTGTTAGGGCATTCGATGCCTTCATCTGGATCGGGTTCATTCGTTGTCGTTTTTGTTGTGTCCGTGTCGTCGCTCAAGCCCTTGTCTTTTGCCCGATGTTTCTAGAATGCTATAATCACTATCTCTCCCATACAAGCAGGCTCCGTTCGTCCCGAGTCCGCTTGCTCGCGGTAGCGTCCTCTTGTACGAAATAGTGTTTATCGTGTGAGTCTCGGTCGGAGCGCGGATGCCGGGGATCTTGTTCGTTCTGGCTCGGACATGCCGCATGCGCTGCCCGTGTCGTTGCTCGTCGACGGACCTACCTGCACGAGTGTGATGTCGTTCGTCCGCTGGACTCGGGCTAAAGCAGCGGGTGTCGGAGAGCTCGTACGTTCCGGTAGGGTTGAAGCGCGTGCGCTGGGTCTTTTGTTGCTTGTGGCCACGTGATATCTGAGGTTGTAACATTCGCTGGCCAAGTCGGGATAGAAGCAGCGCGAGCGGAGGATGTCGCGAATAGCAGTTTTTTCTGTGTGTGCTGGCTTGGCGGCGTTCCATGCGCTGGGCATTTCGTTCGCCGTGGTCAGCTCGACTGGTTCAAGTTGGATGTCGTTCGTCACCTCTGGTGCTTTTCGTGCGCTGTGCGCCTCGTTTTATCTAGGACACTCCCCTATAATTGGTGTGCGGTCGTTCGGCACGTATGGAGCATTTTGGGCGCCGTGCGTCTTGCTCGCTTGTCGGGACCATATCTAAAAATCCGGATGCGATGTCGTTGGTTGCGTGGACTGGCGCCGGGACAGCACGAAAGAGGAACGGGCGACACTGCAATACCTCGCGCTACGCAGCGCGAAGTTGCAAGTTTCACGGCGCAACCACCACAAGTACTCCCTCCCTGATGTGTTTACCTCTTGGCTAAGGCTTGCGTGTTCGCCGATCCACACGGCGGACCAAAACGATTATTTGGACCGCGGTCCGCGCATCCCGTGATAAGACGTCACCAGTTCGCGCGCCGCTGTTGGACCGCGCAGGACCGCAGCCTTCGCGGTCCAAATATTCGCCGAGGCTTTTAGGTCCGCAGTCTCGACGGCGGACCACGACATCATAACAGCGGCCGCGTCACGTGGGCGGAGCCGCATCCAGTTGCGCCAATAGAGAATAGCGCGGGCAGCGCGGCTGTTTCGAAGCGCTCGATGGAGCCTGTCAATCACCCGCGGTTGGATAAGCGACGGGCTAGGCTTACAATCGCGACGCATACTTCATTCGCGCTTTTTCTTCCGAGTCCTGACTCTTACTAGTGCGATGTTAGCTATGATTATCACTTTGTTTCACGCATGTGGACCTCAATTTAGGGAAGAGTCCGGTTCCAGCGAGCGGTGACGAGCCGTATGTAGCCCGGATCGCCCCGCCATCGCCGCTCGTCGTGTCGCCTTCATGCGAACGACGGCGGCGGCTGCGTGAGCACGCCCGCCCGGCTTGCATGCGGGTGGCCGTTATTGTGAGGATGAAAGGTTTCGTGCAGGCTCGTGCTTTACAACATGTTTCCGCGGCCAAACGGCGCCTGTGTTCACCCTTCTGGCTTGTGAGTTCAGACAGTCGGCCATTCGCGGTCCGCTCAGCCGGCCCGCCGTGTGGATGCGCTCTGCTTTGGATCGGACCGCGGCGGACCGTGACGTCTCATCACGTGACCGATTGGATGGTGGACTCGGTCCGTCGTGTGTTCGGGACGCAGGTAAAGGCGTCAGGGTGGCGCGTCGCTTCTTTCTTTCTCTCCAGGGATGCTATCACGGTGCCAGGAAAGGAGCTGAGGGCAACAGGCAATGCATATGGGATGCCTCTCATTGGTCGATGGCGTGGGTTAACCGAGGTCAGCAAAACAAACAAAAAAGCGGATTTTTCGCCGCCTTGTGCCGCCGGTTGCACACTCTTTCTTTGTACTTTCACACTCGCGCTCGCGCTCCCGGTGCCGGCGCGCCAACGAGGCGGCTCAGCGTAGAGGCGAAAAAAAAAATCGCCCTTCAGATGCATTTCTGGCTCCGTGCTCTGGTGGTTATTTTTTTTCTTAGTTTTATCACGTACAGTTCCCGTAATAGCTCGAAAGCGCGGCAACGTTTAGTCGTTGTGTGCTCCACTGTACATATAAATAATGCACTGTCGACGCCCGTAGCGCCAGAAAGCGCACGGCTGTTAGCCAAGCTTGTATGGCTACGGTTCCGTGTATAATTCATGTCTGTAAATAAGAACTTCCGAGACTCCATGTGTCTTCGAAGCGCGCGGGGTTGTAAGCCTGAGACTTTCACTTTCATATCACTTTCGTATTTATGTCTGGGTTCAAATATCCCTAATGTTTTATTTTTGTTGAACAAAGGTGATAAATAGGAAGCATGGTACCAGCTTTAGTAGCGAGGGAATATTTTGCCAATATGAAGCCCTCAATTAAGGATTCTTTTAACTTTTGGCCGAGCGGCTGAATCGCGGGGCAGTTGGCCAGTTGTAGAGAGGGCACATTATGTACATAAAGCTACTTACGGTCACCCCAGTAGCTCCCATGTATACAGCGGGGCGTGATATTAAGTTGCAATAATAAATTATCTTTATGACAGACATAGACAGACAGACTGACAGGCCAACATTGTCCCGCTCAAGTGGCCAAAGAAAGGCTTTCGTCTTTAAAACCAGCTTGAGAGAGACGCTGCCGCCACTGTTCCGCATTCAGCGAATATTGCGCAACCGTACCTCTCGCAAGCGCCGCCAGCCCGCAGTGTAACAGATAAACAGAAGGACGAAAACCGGCTACCGCGCGAAAAGCCAAAGAGGGAGGTCCCGCCGCGAGAAAGGGACAGGAGAGGGGCGCTACGCGTCGTTGTGTCTATTTCCGTTAACAGCACGATCAAAACCCCCATGGGTCTGACCTTAATCACTAATTTTTGTGTGCGTGTGTGTGCTGTTAGCCAGAGCGCCCGACACAAATTTGCTGCACCTGGCGACACGCCGACGGTGGGCCCGATTCGCGCCTCGGTCAAACAGCTCGCGGCAGACGTGCCGCGACTTGGCGGCACACAGCTCCGCCGAGTCTACTCTCCTTTTCCCATCGAGACGGCCGCACCAAACCATGCCTGGGACGACCGGCCCGAAAAAGACATGCAGCAAGTAGACCCTGGAGACGGCGCCGCTGAGTCGCCTTCCCTTTCTTGTCGTGGCTCGGCTGACGCAATCCCTTCGCTTTCAAACTGCGGCCAGTGATAGTCCTGATTGGAAAGATTCGAACTGCACGCGGCTGCGGCGGAACCCCGGGGGATAAAACCAGCCCTGAAGCAGCGGCTGTGCAGCGGCATTTCATTGGAGGCACTGAGTTGAGAAGTGCTATCGCCTTTGTGCGAGCCATGTAACACTCTTGCTACCTTTGTATATAGTGTATACAAATGCCGCTTAAAATCGCCGTCGGCTCGACAACTTCATCGCTCTGCTCTGCGCCGCGTCGATGACGGACTGAGCAGGGCAACGTCGCAACAGTGGTGACTGAGCAGGAATGGCCCAGTCCAAAGAGTGTGCGTGTGTGTGTTCGGGGGGGGGGGGGTGTGTGGAGGGGGTATCGCTCGCAGTCGAGGGCCGCAGGGCACCCAGTTGCTGGTGGTGCTTGGCAGCCGTTCCAGCAGTGTCGAACTGCGCTGCCGTGCTTCGTGCACTCGAGAACAAAGTTTGCAGACGCGTTTTTCGGGGGCGTGATAGCTTGCACTGACGTCACTGTATTGCCGTGTTGGTTGGTTGGTTGCACCGTGGAAATCTGCAGCTCTTATCTCGAGCAGTGCGGATGAAGCTGACAGCGATTGACCAAAAAAAAGCGGTGGCGTCGTTATGTGCAATCCACATGTTTTACGAGATGTTCCAAGACGTGAGCTTAAGCGACAATCCCAGCGTCTGGCGTTGGCGTTCATCACTTCAAAACGATTCCTTCACGAGGCCTCCCACAGTGCGAGCTTAAACTCGACAGTAGCTGCTAGCGAGTGGTGTGCGCCCGCCGGTAAACAGTAGTGAAGGGTAGGGGAGTAACAACCAGCGAAATTCATCATCATCGTCAGCGTCGTCATTACACGGTGGCATAAACGAGAAGCGGCGAATGGGGTTGCCACACGAAAGTAAAGCCATTCGAAAGCAAAACGCTCCTCCAGCGGCAAGATGCCAGAGCTCTGCGACAAAATATGTGCACGGCTAAACAAGGCGTCGCACGCGTTCAACTGGATATTATGATGTCCGATTCACAACTCACAAATGTGCTTAGGTGTACTCGGATATTTTATTTGCATTGCTGGGGCAAATTCCACCACCGCACCTGTACGGTGGGGCTATATACTCACTTGTAAATGGCACTACACGAGACCATATTACTAGCGAACCTGAGCAAAATGTTTCAAAACGGGAACCTAATAAAACCACATGGGCGCACGTACATCAGCCTAATTTTCGCTTGAATACTCACAGGGAAATGGTGCGGACGATTTCGGTGAGACAAATGTTACAAACCACGGAGTCGGTTTGACGCGAGTTACGTAAACTATCTGCGACTGTTGAAATGAGCGGTTCGGTTCACAAAACGACTACACACCGCGACATGCGTCTACGGAAACTTCTGAAAACCGAAAAAGAGGGATTTCAGTACGCCTAATGCGTCCATTGTTAGCAGCCTCCACCGCCTCTCCCCTAAAACAACAGGAAGGGAGCACGCGCAATGAAGCCGCCATGCGTTCACAGGCCGCGTCAACAAAAATAACTGCGGAAGTCAACAAGTGCCGTAGGAGAAGAGCAACTGCGGCCGCGTTTCCCGCCAGGCCCCCACCCCGTCGTTTTTCCCTCTTCACCGTGACCCCTTTGCAAGCGACCGCCGCGAAACGCTTACAGCGCCAAACAGGGACCGGGAAAGGGGGGAGGTGGAGTTTTCGTTGTCTAATTTTGACATCCTTGACAGTTAAGCTGCACAGCGGCACTGCTAATGTTTGCGACTCGTACACGCACGTCCAAACTGGAGCTCGTGATAAAACTTGTTTGCAGTATACTGTACTCACGAGTGCACATAATCAAGAGTGCAAGCGCTCGCAAAACCAGTATTCATGAGTATTGTACTCATGAGTACTGTGTACTCATGAGTACTATGTACTCATGAGTACTGTGTACTCATGAGTACTATGTACTCATGAGTACTATGTACTCACGAGTACTGTGTACTCACGAGTACTGTGTACTCATGAGTACTGTGTACTCATGAGTACTCATACTCATTAGTACTCAAACTCATGAGTACTCGTACTCATGAATGCTGTACTCATGAGTACTCATACTCATGAGTAGTGTACTCATGAGTACTGTACTCACGAGTAGTTGACTTACCCCTGTACTCACTCGTCCTCATACTCACTTTTTTTTTCTGGGTGTGTACTCACTCATCATCGTACTCACTCGTGAGTTTGAGTACAAATGAGTACAAATGAGTGTACTCACGAGTGAGTACGCCGACCTATGCTATCCACCCGCAGAAGCACAACGTCGCATTTCATCGCGAAACAAAGGCGTCCACAACACACACACCATCGCCTCCTGTAATGCAAAACGCATCTCGCACTTCCCAGTGGGAGTGAGTGGTACGCCTGCAGTGCCCACATGTCGCGAAGTGGGGCCCCAAGCTGAACCGGGATCACGCAACCGTAACTGACTTCTGGAGCGGTTTGTGCCTTGTTGCCAAGGCAACCGATGTTTGAGATTGTCAAAGAAATGGCGCTCGCTCCAGCGCTAGAAAGCTCAGAGCCGCGGCGAAGCATGTTTTGCCAACGTTGCCGCTCTCCACCACGCGTCGCCCCAAGCTGAACTGGTCACATGATTGAAGCGTTTTGTGCACGGGTTCTGTATCGGTTTAATATGACTTTTTCACATGCCGCCGGCAGGAATTACCACCGCCACAAAATAAGACCCGGCACCAGTGTGGGCCACATCTGATACGGCGCTTTTTGGATAAACAGTGCGCGGTGCATCAAGGGAACGAGCGCACGACCCTCCCCGTGCGGCTGCGAGTTCGCCGCCGATAAAAAGTCATCTGCCGCCAGCAACGCACACCGCGAAAGAGCAAGGCCAGGCCGCCGCATACATGCGGCCAGATTTTTCGTTCGCTTTTCCAGCCTAGAGCGGAGCCTAGAGCGGAGTGCGGGATTCATGGTGTCAACAAAGCTTGCCCGTAGCAGACGATAGTCTGAGCAGCGCAATAGCGGAGGTACGTCACCGCTGCGGAGCGCAGCATCGTGGGAGGCAAGGCTCGCGCGCCGTCAACAGCGGAGAGTAGTCGAAAGGAGGAGTAAACGCGGAGCGATGATAATGCGCGGTTTTTGATTTACGATTTCTTAGCTAATACTCATCGCTTTAACAAAATTCTTGCGGGAGGAGATTGCAAATAAATTGCTTTATTTGGGTACATGTACATCCATGCATCGGCGGAAGTTATTTCAGGACCCTTTTAATTAATAGGAAATCTCGGCGGCCGTAAAGGCTAGTTAACGAACAAGACCTACGAATTGCATTACTCCTTTTTTTTTAACACGCAGGAAGAGCGACTTATTATAGGCACGTTTTGGGCGTACGGTATTTTCTCATTAAGTTATTTGAGTACACCGTGAATTATACAGATACACGAGCATTTCTGGAACCTTTAGGTATTCGTGACGTCAGAGCTTGAGGGTTCGCGTTCGTAGCTCAGAGACTTAGAGAATACTGCGAGTTTGGCTGGGCGAGGTATTTATGCAGAATTATTTTTCCTGTGCTCATAAAAGGACTAATGAAATTTCTGAGGAATAAATGTCCACTCACCCTATACGTCTTTTAAAAATGAGTGTGCTTAGTGTAGGGCCGTAGCCCACGTAGAAGTAAACGTCCGTTGCCGCAGGAGGCACAAATTACGCAAAAATTCAAGCTCCCAAAGTTGAGGCGAACTAAGCCTCAAAAGGACTTAGTCATTGCTTCCTCTGGTTCACTAGCCTCATCCGAGGCTTCCTAATAGCGGCTAAAGGGTCGAAGGTAGATAAAGGCTTCGAGGTTTATTTAGAGTTCTCCCAAATGCATAATCAAGTTTCCAATTAGGTGCGAAAAAAGTGGTCAAAGCGGACAGATGATTAAATACAGAATAAGGTGCAGCACCACACCCCAGAAAAATATACATTCAAATAAAGCGTTATCTTTTCGTCGGTAAAAGCAAAGGAACATTTCAGTAAACAGGGTCATACAGGCTGGTCCGTAGAATTAGGCCACATGGAGTTCCGTAATGATGCAATGGAGAAACTACCTTCCAGTTTTCCGGAGTTAGTGTTGGGTTTCGGTGATTAAAGGTTGGTTAATGGGGAAAATCCGCCAAAAGGAGCTCAAGCATTTGGAGGAAAATTAATAATTAGAAGCCAGGGTTTCCGGTGTCATTTTGTGGGCAAGTATCTCAAGCAATATTTTGTCCACTTATGGGTAAATGAAACGTTTTAGCAAAGCGGAGGGGATGAGTTGCTCGGCCAACTGCTAAAATAATGACGCTCATGGAGATAAGGTGTCGCTCTGACCTCCTCTTCTTCTCCTTCACACGTAACTCTGGCTCTACGGTATCATTAAAGCGGAGAGTTCCACCTCCATCCCAACTATTCGGCAGCTGCTGTTATATATTTGCTACGCAAAACTCTAAAACAGAGACAAAAAGTTGTATCCAAGCTGGAAAAGTGCATTTATTCGAAAAATAAACTTCGAAAAAATTGAACCTGTTCCACTCAACGTAAAAGCTGTCGGAAGTGCAGAGCAGTGATTCCATAATGGGCAGCAGCGCTGTTATCCGCTCACTGCTGCATTTCAAATTTCCCGCCTTCTCAGTGCTCGCGTGCCCCCGGCCTGAAAGTGCGTCAGCGGGAGTTCTTTTGTTTTTGCGCTTTCTTTAATTTCGTATGCTGGAGGTGTTTTGCGTCATTTCGAATGCGCAATTTTTTTCTTGCGCGGCTGGAGCCTTCGCGTCATTTCGAACGCCCCATTCTTTTTTTGTGCTGCTGGAGCCTTTCTGCGGCATTTCGAACGCGCCATTTTTTTCTTGCGCGGCCGCTTTTTTGCTTACTATCGTAAAAAATTGGCCGCGTTTCTACTCCTTTCGTTGAAAATGTCGTCAAAAGACGATAGTCTCTATAGACTTCTGCCAAGAAAATGCCTCCCTTCGCTTCCCCGCTCACCTCTCCTGTTGTTCCTGTTGCGTCGCGCTCGATATCCTCCCAAGGTAAAGACGCCAAAGGTTTGCTTAAATAATTTTAAATTTCCCGCGTTCCACTGCTCCAAACCGGGTGTCTCGATGCCAACGCTGCCGTACGGCGAAGACGCGTGTGAATCGAGGCGCCCTACTTCAACGTTTATAGAACCGCGTTTCCCTAGTCCACGTGCGTTCCAAGCAGAACGTTGAACCTATCTAGTGAAACCTTTCGTAACTTTTGCCACTTGATTTCTTCAAATGCCGCCAGAAGCTATATGGCGCGGGCGACAGCAGGCGACGGCGGAGTGATATTTTTTTCTTCAGTTGATGAAGTATTTAATCTCGCCAAAACCAAATAAGTACGATTTTTTATAAAGGAACGCTGCAAATATCACTTCTGTATTAATTTGTTGTCTTATATATGCGTAATGTCTTGTTGTTCTTCAACAATATTGAGAAGTATGAACATTACACCGGACTTAGACGGGTACATTTAGCTGTGACTATATAACACTATTGCGCAGACATTGTTTTACTTTGGCCGGGTGGCTGAATCGAGTCACAGACAGACAGACGGACAGACAGACAACATACATACAAACAGACAGACATACAGACAGACCAAAATTTCTGGGTTTAAGTAGCCCAAGAAAGACTATCGCCTTTAAAACTAACCCAATGATCGCTCCTAACTAAATGAACGCAGTGGCTGCCCGTTATATCCGCAGATTTTACCTGAAATATACCTGCAGTTTTCTTTGCTCTAAGTAATGGGGAGATGTATGCCAAGCGCTTGCGGTTCACGGGGTTTGAACGGCTATGACTATTTTAACCGCGTGGTTTTCAAAGCCTCAGTGGGACTCCCTGACGCCGGTACAGAAGGCTCTACTTGGGTTCGTTATCTCGCTGCGCCGACTGATGCCGGCAGTCGCGTTGACACTTAACGAGCTCAGACCACAAGGCGAGCCCACAAAGTGTTCTGCACTTAAAAGAAAGAATTCCTCGGTCTTACCTGTGTCACCAGATAAGGTTACGGATTATCGGCGATCTTTTCTCCTATTATTCCGTGCCGCCACCGTGCGCATTCGTCAGTCACATCACGTGACATTTGTTTACACTGCGACGGTTCACGAGCACCGCCATTTTACTGTTCACGCGTTTTCTGTCGGACAACTGTAGTAGTCGCAGCTTGTCCCTGCTCTGCCGGTGCGTGCGACTGGCGTCGCTCCGAACGCGAATCAAAGACAGCGCGCTTCGCAGCATTTCAGCGGCAGAAGTGTATCCGAAGATGCCGTGTTGCTGCGTCTTCGGCAGTGTTGTTTACGAATGACCTCGTCAAAGTTAGCGGGAAGGCCGCAAAAGCGGCAATCTGGCAACACTGATGAACACCAAAATGGCTGCCGTTGCTCACTTGAGCGCCTCAGTGGCGGTACGCTGTATCTTATCTTGAGACACTAGTCTTAGACACTGCGATAGGGTTCACTTTCGTGACGTGCACATGCGCGTTCGTAGGTAATAACATGTTTGAGCTTGTTCGCCTCATAACCCGCATTCCACGATAAAATGAAGTTCCGATTTGAGGAAAACATGTGGACTGCATACAACTTCGCTCCATTCGAAAAGTTCCCTCCTACAAATATCACTCATGCCCTTCTCGAAAGAAACTTTGGACCAACTAAGCTGTGTAATGCACTAAAAAGGAGAAAAAAAGGTGGCGACCCACCAGCTATTTTCTCGCAGCTGACCTGTGACGTGGTGAGACCAATTTTCACAATTGCTGATGCCGAGGGAAGCAGGCGTTAAAGAAATAATATTTTGAGCCACGTTTTGAACTCATGGCGCATTTTTCGTTTTTTTTTTTTTTTGATAAGGTGAGAAACAAGTGGCTGAACCGCACAAAAAGGTATTCGAATTTAATATGGTTAGGAGCGGCACAATACGAGTGCAGTTTATAGGCCTGCGGCCACAAGTACACTTCGCAGAGCCGTAACCACACTGTGCGTCACAGGGTGCGCCGCGTATACCTGGAAAGGTGCAAAGTTGACGTCGGTTCATTTAAACACAAATTACTCAGTTTTCGCAGAAACAATTCCAGTCGACCAAAATAAAAGTAAGATACGAGCTGCCAAACCCTTAGAATAAAGCAAACTGTTACGTTGTCTTTGTTCGCGCATGTCCGAAGCGTGCTCTACGGGCTACAAAAGCTCTGATAGAGTACCTGCAACACAGATCCAGACCATCCTATGTGAATAACTCAACGTTTCTGTGGGCATCAAGTTCTTGATCCCCATCGCCATCATCTTCACCATGTCATGAACTGGCGTAGCAAGTCAGGCATTTTAGCCCGGCTAACATTGCCAGACTTCATTACAGATCGTTCTCTCTCTGTCTCTTCAATCAAATCACCCCCATCACGTACAAGATGCAGCCTTTGGTGCAGCAATTTTTTCACGTTTTCTCTGGATATATTGTTCTCGTACGTTGACGCCGTGTCATTCCGACACATTTAACTTCGCGAATGCACACTTCAGGCGTAGTTCTGTTTCTGCGCAAATTTTTCATACATTGAACTGTCGCTTTCTTGTACAGTGTCATCCCTGTTATGTAGTATCTCTTAGCCCGAGGCTCTTTAGGCTGTTTTAAATAAATACGTAACAAAACTTTATTTCAGAAGGTGGACGCATCGGTCAGCATGGGGAAGAAAGGAAGGTGGGGGGGGAGAGTTTAAATGTTACATTCTGCGGTCGACGCCTGAAGAGCGCGCGAACTCCCACAGAGAAAGCAGCGTCTGCCTTGCAGTGGCGGGTTGCAGCGGGGTTGTCCCTTCCACAAGCCGCTGGACGCCGGACGGAAGATACTGTAAACGGAGCGTTTGAAGGCCGGGACAGTCCCACAACATGTGGTGGACAGTGGGCGTGGCTCCTGTGGAGCAAGAGGTGCAGGCAACTGTGGCCACAGATTGCGCAACCTCGACGGCACGGTGGTGACGTTTTGGCACATACGCACGCCACTTGGCCAACACATCATCGGTTAGCGCGGCACCAGCCCGTGCCTTGTGCAGAAGTACTTGTGCGCCACGGGGCAATCCAGCGGGCAGGGGGGCGGGGTCTGGTGGAACCAAGTTCCGCAACGACTGTTTGGACGCGTGCCGTGCTGCCGCTTTTGCTTCTGAGGGGTCGGGGTCGTGCTGTGCAAATGGGACGGGCAACGCCGGGTTGGAGCGGAGTTCAAAGTGCTCGCTCGCGCACGCGTAAGCGGTCTCGCTGCCGATTCCGCCTGCGTGTCCCAGGACGCAGTCTACCCGAACGACTATATTGCGTGTGTCTCGCAGTCTGCGACAAATGGTCTTGATGAGGTCGCAGGTAGTTCCGACGTATGGGGTTTTTCCAAGTCGATCGAGGGCTTGGGGGCTGTCCGTAAATATTGTGAAGTGGTGGTTGTCACCGGCGCCGTAAGTTGCCTCAATGTGCTCCGCAGCGAGAAGAACTGCCGCAAGACGGGTCTGGCATGGGCTTGGAGGGTGAAGAAATTGAATTGTGCGGGAAATGCGCATTTGGCCGTCAATACAGGAAAGTGAAGCGCGAGATGTTGTTTCATTTAGGACTGCTGTTGTAAAGATGGCGCCGGCTCGGCTGTCTGCGCGTGCAGCAATAGCGGCGCGCTCATGGTGGTTATGGTTTCGGCCACGCAGGCGAGATAGAGGCTTTGACACACGAACCAAGACATCTTCCCAAGGGGCTCGAACAGCCGGCAGTTGCGGGAAAAGCGAATCGCTCTGACCGGAAGCCAATTTTTGGACAAGCTGCCCCGCGCGGGTTGCGGCGCGTCTCCTGTTGTGGCCTTCGACCCTCTCCGTTATGATAGCGCGGAGGGGGGGCAGCTGGGAATAGCGGTAGAGTTCTTCCACGCGGGTGTGCCGAGGTAAACCAGTAATTACTCTGAGGCTTTCGCGGTGCAATGTCTCCAGTCGGTCATATTGTGTCTTCGTAAGGGCAAAGCATGGAGCACCGTAGCACGCCTTGGAAGTCAGGACGGCCTGTGTAAGTGTGCGCAGGACCTGCGTTGTTGCCCCGCCGAAGCGGCCTCCAATTCTCTTGATGATATGAAGCTGCTGCTTCCAAACACATATGATTTGCCGGATCCATTCACTGGCCCCTCCGTCTTCGTGGAGTGGTACGCCAAGTATCCGGAGCCACCTGTCGGCAGCACGCTCGATGGGTTGACCATTCAGCGTGAAATGTATTTGTGCCTGCAGATGGTCGAGCCCTCCAATGACGAGGTATTTTGTCTTTTCTGGAGACGGACTCATTCCAGTCGGAGGCAGGCACCTGTCAATGGTATCAAGTCCAAGCTGAATTGTGTCGATGACTTGCTGCGTGTTCAGCGTAGTGCATCGAGGGTCAACCCAGATGGTGATATCATCAGCGTACATAGTGTGCTGCAGGTGTGGAATGTTGCGAAGTTGTTTTGCAATCTTCCGCATCACTAGGTTAAACAGCGTGGGCGAGAGGATGGCTCCTTGCGGTACACCAGTTGTATTGGTGAAGACGCGGGGATGGTTTAGCTCCGTTCTAATTTCAAACGTGCGGCCATTTAAAAAGCTTTTAACAAAATTAATTACGCGCGTACCCGCACCACAGTCCTGGAGAGCTTCAATAATGGCACTGTGGCGGACGGTGTCGAAAGCCTTTTTGAGGTCGACTGCCACGATCACGGCGGGGATCTTCTTTCGTCGGCGCTTCTTGCCGGTCAAGTTGCGCAGGAGCAGCAGGCTGTCGTAGGTGCACAGACCAGGGCGAAATCCAGTTTGCCCTTCGTCATAGTACGGCTCTGCGCCAGCGTTCTCAAGAATGTAGCTTAACCTGGTGAGAACCATGCGCTCAAGAAGCTTGCAAAGTGTAGAAGTCAAGGAGATGGGCCTCATGTTGTTGATGTTATTCATCTTTTTTCCTGCCTTGGGAATGGGGTAAACTACTGAGTGCTTCCAGTCGACTGGCAGCTCACCGGACATCCACACAGCGTTTAACTCTGATAACAACTGCATTTTGGCGTCTTCATCCAAGTTTTGAAGCATGCGCCATGTAATCCCATCTTTACCGGGCGCGCTCTTCACGTTGATCGCCCCCAGAGCTATTGCCATTTCCTGTGGAGTGAACGGCGCATTTTGGGCCACATCATTCTCTGGTGGTTGCCATTGATACGTAGTCGGTGCCGGGGGAATGCTGGGTTGCAGGAAAAATGTGCGAGCGGCCTCCTCCTCAAATTCAGCAGCAGAAAGGCTGGTTGCCAGACAAATATTGCGGCCCGTATGTGCGGCTTTGGCCTTCCCTATCAGGGTACGAAATGTGTGCCATAGCTTGGTTGAGCCGGTCTTTTCACTAAAGGAGGCGCAGTGGTCGAGCCACCGCGATCGCGCTAGTCGTTTGGCGTACCGTCGAGCCTCAGCCGCCTTTTTTCGTACCCTGAGAAGATCTTTAAACAGCCTTCCATTGTTCAAGTACTGAATGCATAGTTGTTCCCTCGTATTCCAGAGATTGACGAGGTGTTTGTCCGGTACCGGCATGTCTTCACTAACTTGGATTACGCGTGTGGAGTCCTGAACTGCGCGCTTCAACTTTTGAGTGATGGAAAGATTGCTTTCATATTCAGCCATAGCAGCACGGAAGGCATCCCAATCGACTGTTTGTGTTGTACGCTTGGACTGTCGGAGGCTTCGGGCGTTTAACTGCAGCCATATGGGATAGTGGTCGGAGCTCATGGGATCTGCTCCGCAGCGCCACTCTTTAACGACGCGGTGATCTGCCCATGTGAGATCTACGGTGGTATCGCGCTGTCTCGCGTGACTGTTTGTGTTGTACGCTTGGACTGTCGGAGGCTTCGGGCGTTTAACTGCAGCCATATGGGATAGTGGTCGGAGCTCATGGGATCTGCTCCGCAGCGCCACTCTTTAACGACGCGGTGATCTGCCCATGTGAGATCTACGGTGGTATCGCGCTGTCTCGCGTGAAGTCCGCGCCTCGTAGGGTATTCCAAGTCATTGATGAGTGTAAGGCGGGCGGCTTCAGTAGTCTCCTGAAGTTTGTTGCCACGTGCGTCCGCCGTGCTGTATCCCCAGTCTGGGTGGTGTGCGTTAAAATCTCCAGCCACAAGGAAGCGGTCCTCTGGGTACTGTTTTCTCATGTCGAGCATCCACTGGTACCCGACATTGCCCCCTTGGGACCCACGGCGGCAGCAGCTGGGCTCAGGACGTGCGTAATACGACGCAATTAACATAGTCTTTCTACCAATGTATAAACGTACAGCCACGATCTCTTGGAAGCTGCTGCAGTATTGAGCAGTATCGATTTGCGCGTGGGGAATATCCTGGCGCACAAACACAGCCGCTTGTGCCTCAACCTTGTTTGATTGTTGTTGAGTTCTGGGCACACGATGTTCAATAGTGGGTTGGAAATAGCCTTTGTATCCGGAAATACCAGGTGTATCTCCCCGAGTTTCTTGCAACAGGAGTGCGATGGGTCTACCGACACTACGGAAGAGCTCATTGAGCTCGGCCGCACACTGTCGAAGAGAGCGGCATTTATTTATTTAAATAAAGAGAGCATTTATTTATTTAAATAAATAAATAAATAAATAAATAAATAAATAAATAAATAAATAAATAAATAAAAAATGCTCTGTGCCCGAAAATGAGTGTCAAGACATTGTACCAACACCCAGTAGGGCTTTCTTCGCAATTATATCGTTGGTTTGCTGGAAACTCCTGATGAAAATCGCGTCGCCTTAGATTCTGCGAACCTGGTAGCAGTCTACAGCTTAAGTAAACAGTAACGTGCTCGTCCCAGCAACATACGCTCTGGGAAGCAGTGCAAAATGGTACGAAATCACAGCCGGAAATGGGTCAGCATTGCGACAGCACAAGAGGAAGATTAGTATGGGAAGTTTAAAAAAAAGTGTCGACTTCAAATGGGCGTCTAAAAACAGAAATTAAAAAAAAACGAAGGCGTTCCGTCCTGCTAGATATTTGCAGGGTGGTGTCTTTGGGTTGCTGTTGCCCATGAATTGTACCGGCCTTCCCAAAATCACCTGCCCATTCACACACACACAAAAAAAGAGAAGGGAAATCATTCTAAACGGTCAAAGTCTTTCCCCATTAAGGCGTGCATACATCTATTTACCTCCCTGTGTCACCACCATGAAAAAGGAATTGAAATCTAATTTGATTTTATCGCGGGTGGGTACCGCCACAGCGGCGAGTCGTGCATCACAATCAACAACGAATGCTACCGCCATTGTTGAATGCAGTCAGCCACGGTAGCCCGAAGTCACATATTCCTTTTTTTTTTACTTCGCTGACTTCCTCCTTCAAAACAACAACAAAAAAAAACAATAAAGAACGACAAGTTTGCCGAGAGAGCAGCGAAGCGTGAATTGTAGTGTTTAGAAAGGAGACCCGGAAAGAGGCCACACCGCAGACAAAAAAAAAATTGTGGGGCGGGGAGTGTCGCGAAAAGAAAAAAAAAATCCAACTAGGCACAGAAAGGTCGAAAAGAATGCGCGCGAGGAAAGGAACCAGCCCT
Source organism: Haemaphysalis longicornis (assembly GCF_048455015.1). Taxonomy (NCBI): domain Eukaryota; kingdom Metazoa; phylum Arthropoda; class Arachnida; order Ixodida; family Ixodidae; genus Haemaphysalis; species Haemaphysalis longicornis. Next base: position 89,821,263 of record NW_027526460.1, on the reverse strand, counting down.
ACCGATCCGCCTCGACGAGAAACAAAGATTTATACGAGGCGACCGCCAAAGCGTGAGAAACGGCAAAACGAAACGCACAGCGGAAACTTGTTCCGTCCACGCTCGCTTCGAGAACAAGCGGCAAGGAAATCGCGAGCAATCTCCTGTCGCTGCGGCGGGCTCGAGATGCGGAACACATCTGTGTTTATTTCTCTCGCATCGACTAACTTGGCCCCGGGCTTCGCGTGGAGAGAAACGTCGTGTGTTGAGCTCGGTTTTGTGGATTATTTTCGAAGCTGCCTTCTCGAAACAATCACGGCGAGTGAGCCAGAAAACGCCCCACTTCATATATCCCGCGCGAGCTCCAGACGTTCCTTTTGCACGCGAGGCGCGCGTCGACAAAACGACGTACGGTCTGAGCGGAGGATTGAAGAGGCGTACTTCGTAATGCGGAGGCGAACGTAAAAGCGCGGCATTTTTGGGTTAAGGGGGATATGGGCGTGGTGTAAGTAACGCTACATGCAGCAAAGTGATCGTTTAGTGGCATTCCTCTGAGTACGTATGTAGTTTGCTTCAATATGGGTGTCGTTTAAACGTAACACGCGTGAAAATTGAGAACAGCAGACTATTTTGGTAATCTTGCGTTGACGTTGTCTCTATTTATTACTGAATTTCTTTGCTCTGAGAGCATATAGTGATTTAAAATAGGAGCGCATGGGAGCATAATGTTGATTTCAGCGTGGGTTTGACGCTCTTGAGAAAGGTCGGTGATGGCAAAATTGTTGAGTATATAGCACAGGCTGATAACGTACAGTGATATCACTGAGCATTTTGGAAAGCGGCGTGGAAAGCTTGCGGTGACACTTCCCCAACGGGGCATCCAACTAATTTTTAGGGCCTTTTAAGTCTAAAATCATTGGCAATAAAATTGGTTGCAGAAGTTGCGGCACCTAACGCGCCACTTTACGAAGTTGCGCGGCCGAAATTCGAAAGACGTTCTCCGTGTGTCTACCCACAGAGGCAGGCTCCATTAACCACACACTGCTCACGGGCACCCGCAAAGCGCACTTTCCTACTTAAGCGCCCTTTTTTGGTGGTTAGCGCAGCGTGGAGCCTGATGAAAGAGACAAAAATAGTTCAACGTTCTGTCCATGGTTGTTTCTAGGGCAGCAGACCATAGTGACCGTGCTTTATTCAGCGTCCTTATAAATTTACTGTGGTTCTTGTAAGCTATATGAAGCCTTAATTTCGTGCACCTACAGAACCTTTGGTTACCCCGCAAAAACCTACCCTGGTACAAACGTATTTCTGACGTCTGTAGAATCCCTCAGGTGGAGCAATGGGATACCGTGTCGCTTAGCTCCGACCCAGCGGATCAAGTATGGGCCATCCAGCTCGCCGAGGACACTGGTATAGCCCAAGGGCTCGTGCCCAACGCCTATAGGATCAACAGCTTCTCCCGATGATGATGATGATGATGATGATTTCTATTGGTTTCCCCTTTGTATCGGGGTGATGACATGTCATCTTACCATAATAAAGCTCTCTCTCTCTCTCTCTCTCTCTCTCTCTCTCTCTCTCTCTCTCTCTCTCTCTCTCTCTCTCTCTCTGACGTATATAACATAACTAAAAGAATATTGCAAATAGAAAATATTTGTAAAGGTGATTTTTTTGTGACGGGATGCTTCATACCCAGCTTTCTCGCTCAAAATTTCGTCCTCTCAGGAACCTAGCGAAACCACTTCAGGAGAGTGATATTTGGCACAAAGCAAGACGTCGACGTGAAGATGAAAAGACGAGAAGAAGTTTCCCGGTTTCTGAATAATTTTTGTGTAACTCGCTGTCAAATCTTACTCCCCACGCATTTCTATGGGAGAGTTTCCATGACTCAGGAACCTAGTCGCCGAAAGTGCGAGACTCGAAACTGCGCAGATAGAAAATTTTCGCCACCAATATTAGCTGCACAGAAGAACTTTCGATTTCGCTAAATAACTGCAGAATAATCACGGTTGAGAGAACTGCCATGAGCGGGAAAGCTGCACATGTGGTTTTTCATGGTTCAGGAGCAATCCTCGAAGGCGATTGTAATGGCAAGGCATTCAAACATGACGGACGACGAAGCAGAATAAAAACATTTAAATGCGCCACCAAGAAGTACACCAACCGGAAAAAGCCCCGACGAAAAAGCGGGAGGCAGAGGCGAATGGGGCAGCAACCCGCGGGGCTGGAGCAGAACAGCCAATTTAAGAATGCTGCGACCAGCGGACGAAGGAATTTAAGCTCGGGACAAGCGGGCTGAGGGGAGCGCACAGCACAAGCAAGCAGCTCGAGAGGCGGATGGTCTCGGATGAGGAAGCCAGGGCGACGTGGTCAGGCTGTTCACAACACCACGGGTGGCAGCGAGCCGACACCGCGTCGGCCCCAGCTTCCCAGTCGCCCAACCAAAGTGCGCATTGCCGACCCCAGCGGTGACAGTCGCGCGCCAGCGTCCAGCTTCTACGTCCGTCAACCTACGCATTAACGGCTTCCAGATCTTCCAGAGTACCCCCTGCTGCCACAGCGACTGTCCCGAGGCCAGGGACTGCCTCCTGCTGAGTGGGCTGCCGCAGGGGTAGCCACAGAGGACCCCTGTGCGGACGCGCGGCGCAGCAACGACGCTGTCCCCACAGCTACCGCGTGCAGCAACGCCAGCCCCGCCACACCGAACGGTTACGGCCACCATCGCATCACGGCCACGCATCGTCTACGACAAGTCAGCGCACCATCCACGAAGGCCAAATACTACTACGGAGTTGTAGAGTTGCAGAAACTGTACACGGTACTGGAGGATTTGTTAATGATGTTTGGTTAGGCGGTTTATTGTTGAGTTGTTCTGCGTCATTTTGTCTGTGAGTGGGGTTTATTTTAAACATTTTGTAGCGTGAGCTACACTGGCCGAGGTTGAGCAGCTTCGCGTGGCTCCTGGAGAGCCGTGCTGCGCATGCGCGAGGAGCAGTGACTTCTCACGGCGCACAGCTGGCGCGCCGGAGCCGCCACCACCGCGACTGGATTGGATCGGATTAGATTGGATTGGATAACCAGAATAACCAGCTGAACCTTAGCTCACGCTACGTATATCCTGGCATAGCTGAGCTGAGCCACTGCTAATTTTTTTAATGTGTCGAATATGTGGTTTGTTCAACTCATTAGCGGATTTCCCTCATCCATCCCTCTGTGTCGGTCGGTCGAGGCTGTGTGGCACGGTTGTTTTAGACTAGAAAACGCGAGAGGATTGCTTCTAGTTGCGTATCATTTTTCTATATGATGTCGTCGTTTCGTATGGTGTCTTTTACAACTCAAACAGATTCGTTCGAAATTTTCAACTGATCCTCCACGTGTGTCATATTTTAATGCAAAGAAAATGCATCTTTACCGTGAGGAACGCGCCCATTAAATAATAATGTACTGTTTGGCCTATTACTGAAAACGGGAATTGTGTATGCGACCCTTACAATGGTCGCATTTACTCGTATTTACTCGATTCTAAGGACCCCCTTTTTTCCCCGATGGCGACGCCCAAATTGATGGGGAAGGGGGGGGGGGTGCTTAGATTTGACCAATCTAAACTGACACCCTCCCACACCTTATTTCCGGCGGTATCACGACGAGACTGGGGCAAACATTTATGTTTTATAGTAACCATTGAAAAAGAAAAAAAGCCCCTTGCTTAAGAGAAAGTCGGTTAAAACGCGAAACTTTCTCCCGTACCCCTTGGGTCAAAGTCAAAGTCCAAAATTGAAACTGCTTTGACCGTGTCATAATGGCGCAATGCGATCTACGTTGGCTTAAAAATGCGGGGGACATGGGTTCGATTCCAGCAACGGGAAGCGTTCTTTTTTCTCGATGCGCTTGGTGTGCCATTGGGGAGACCCATAAGCGCAAATTGGCCTTCCTGCGGTGTGCTTTGGGCGTAACGATGGACGGAAACAGGGAGACAAAGAAAGCTTCATTTTAAAACAGGCATGCAAAGAGAATCCTCCGCTTACATCCGCAACTAAGTCAATCTCAGTAGCCACAGCTCGTCGCACTGCTTGAGCCACCGCCTTCAATATCCCACCGCGTGTGTTCCTGTTCCTCCGAAGTGGTTTGATATTGAACATTTGTTAATTAAATGACGTGGCTATAACGTCACCTTGTACACTAATCTTGCGATAGTTAACTGGTACGCTTTTTGCAGGCGTACACTGTTGGAATTCAGGAACTCGAGACGCAGCCGGCGCGCTTCCCCTAAAAAAAGAGGGGGCTTAGATTCACGTGCCAACTTTTGTTTTCAAATTTTTTAAGTGCGAATGCACTTCTTAAGCGAGCCAGAATCGTCCGCTGCCGTAGTCCGCATAGCAACAGCTGCGGGTGCGCGCGCTCCTCGTCTTCCCTAGCAACGGGGGGAGATGGGCGCGCGCTGCCTGGCCGCGTCCCCATGGCTCATTCTTTTTGTTGTTCCTGCTGACATGGCACATACCCACGTGGGGGATTGGCCAGGAATCGGGCGTGAGAAGGGCTAATGCACCCGCTTAAAGGAGTACTGACACGAAATTTCAAAGCTCAGATCCGCTCTAGCAATCAAGTACAACGACAACACAAATAGGTGTCTGTGAATAAATGCATCTTTCTTTCTTTGTAGTTGTGTGTGTGTGTGTGATCTCTCTTTCGCGAACATTACCGAACCGCGCAAATTCAACTCGTGCATTCGCACTTTCACATTCTTCCCCTCGGGGAAATGCGGGGAATTTTTTTTCCGAAAGTAGGGGAGGGTGCTTACAATCTGAGGGAGCTTAGAGTAGCAAAAATACTATATATCCGTATGATGCAGCATTCACAAATCGAGATCGTTAAGGTAATCGGTATTCGCGAACTGTTTTCTTATTGTCGAGAAAACATTACGTACCCGCAACAAGTGCAATGGATAAGGCATTGCTCTAGTGGGGACGTGGTCGTGGGTTTGATTTCCTGCCGCTGCGGCCGTTTTCGCGGTGCACAAGAAAGGCCAGAACACCCGTGCATAGGATTTCGGCGAAGGTTCGAGAATATCAGGTGGTCTTACATGATCCGGAGTCCTGCACTACGGCTCACCACATAACCGAGGCGCTGCTTCGGCGCGAAAAAAAAAAACGATATTAAAATACATAATTTCCTGTCACTGATTATCAAGATTGACAACAATTAAAAACTGACACCGACCATGAATGTTTATAAAACCCAAAAGGCGTTTGTGAAGAATCAAGAATATTCATGAGCGTTCTTGTAGGACACTTGATTGGCGCACTAGGTTATACCGCAGCCCGCGTCTAAGTGACATCCATTATCTGCAGTTTTCCTTAATCACCTTTTTTTCTCTTTCTAATGATATCTTTTGTCATTTCTTCCACTCTCAGACACGCTTTTGCGCTTCGTGGCGCTCAAACAAACGCCCTTAAAATTTCACGCTAAGTCCATAACAGCAGCCCTATCACCGCAACCTAAATTCCCTTCCATGCCACCAACCCTCTCGACATTCGCGACAGCCGAGATTAACAATTCCAATCACAAAATGCAGAAGCACCAAAGCTCGACGTTACGATAGCGCGGCGGCAGCCACCGCTGGAGCCTCTTTAACCACCTGTGCGCTCCCTAGTCGCAGCGAAGCCGCGGGCAACGACGGCGACAGCCCGTTACGCCCGGTCGGGCTCGAAAACGTGCAGCGCGGTGACAGCTCGATTTTCGATCGGCCTCGCCGCCAGCCAAGACCCTCTCTTTTCTTCCGCAGCCGCAACTAATGGCCGGCTGCCTAACCGTGGAAGAAGAGGCGACGGTAACGCCTCCGGTCTCAACTTTTCCCTCCCGCCCTCGCCCACCGCCGACCACAAGCAGGGTTAGCGAAGAACTTGGGCTTCGAGGCGCAGCCGTCGAAGACATCTCCTCTGTCGGGGATGAGTAGCGCGGGATGGGAAGAGGATGGAAGAAGGAGGATGGGGATGAGAGAAGGAGAAGTCTAGGTTGGGTGGGACGTTGCGGGGGATCCAATAGTCATTAACTTCAGCGCTTTGGACGGGCCGGCGCTTTGCGGCCGTGCGAGGCTCCTTTATGCGGGATCAAAGACGCTCACCGACGCGGCAATCAAGAAATGGGGAAGAAAAAAATGGAACGAAGGGATGACCTGTTTTTTCTGTCTTTCGTTCGCTATAAAAAGTCTGTTTGCGTAGCGGATGTATGGAGGTATTGGTATTTCTTATTCTTTTGCGGTTCATATTTGGTTATGTCTTTCCTTTCACCGCGTACTTTATTGCAAAGGTGTACCGTGCGTTCCTACATTCAATCGTATACACAATTTTTGTAGACAAACAATATTTAGCCTGCGTTATGTTTTTGTTTGCCATAATCTATTTTTTGTCGTTGTGGATTTTTTTTTTTTGACACACGCCTTGTCATGTTTAGCGAAATTAAACCAGCCGGCTTTGGCCTTTCAGAAGAAACTCACAGGCGCGTGGCGTTTGCGAACACGCCGGAATCCTTAAAGGCGATGGTATATTTCGAACAATAGCGGACAATAATAATACCTTTCCAACGGCAGCCACAAATATACACAGTCATCGGGAGGGTAGACGCGTTCGGTGTGCGCGTGTGACACAGGGCAGATCTACGCCAACGTTAGAAGGCGCAAGTTTATGGTACAAAATAACAAGGCAACCCGCGGTAAATTTTAAGCATCTTTAAGTTGGTCCGGTGAATGAAATACACCAACAGTGGTCGGGGCCGTAAGGTCGAGGGTGAAAAACCTTGACCAGCAATAATGGCGCAACTAAAATGCTGTATTGGTGAAGCGCCACTTAGGCGTGTGCCTCGACTAACGATCTCGTTACTTTCTTCACTTGCCATTTTTCGCAGGATAAAGCTGTGAACCTCTTCGCGCAACACGTACAGATTTCACTCAGTTCAGCTTCGTTTCTGCCTCATTCCGCTACTTTGTGTTCAACACAGGGGCAGGCGTCGATTAAGTCTGTGTCCCGATTAGTCGGAGAGCTAAGATATAATAATTGATCGACCCATCAGTGTTGCCCATTCGTTGACAGAAAATACCGTAAAAATGATAGACTTCCCATTGGGTAGTTGTTTTTTATGTAAGGTCACCGATGGAGTGTACGAGTCATTACTTAATAGGTTCATAGATTGATTGATTGATTGATTGATTCATTCATTCATTCATTCATTCATTCATTCATTCATTCATTCATTCATTCATTCGTTAATTAATTCATTCATTACGAGGTTTAACGTGCCGACACTACCAGGCGATGACGCGCGCCGTAGTAGAGGGCTCAGGATTACTTTTGACCACCTGGGGGCCTTTAACGTGCGCAGAAACCTCGAACACACGGGTGTTTTCGCTTTTCGCCTCCATGAGAAAAGCGGCCGCCGCGGCCGGGAATCTAACCCGCTACCTTGGGCTCAGCAGCGGAACACCATAGCCACTGCGCTACCGCGGCGGCCGTATTAGATTCAGACATGTCTACTTCTGTTGTGTAGGGAAATAGACTTCCTCGCATCTGCCGTCCCCCCATGTGCGTGCTTTTTCGCAGTCATTCCAGCTACGGTTAGAGATCTTCACCTGGCTGTGAGCTTAAATACCAACTCTTGACTCCAGTGCAAGACGTCTAACTTTTAAGGAGTTACTTGTCCAAGAGTTAGTAAAACGCGCGAAACGCCATTTAGGTGTAAAGTGCGTTTGCACATCTTTTTAAAGTGGTAGCCATCATTGTAGATAAACAAATGAAAATTAAAAAAAAACTTGTTTCAGCAAAGGTCTCGGCGTTCTTTTAGTTTTTGAGGTTTTCCTCTTCAAGTTATATCAACAGTCTTCAAGTACCGTATTTATTCGAATATAAGGGGAGTTTTTTTTTTTCCAAAATCTGCTGCTTCGAAGTCATACCCCACTCAGTATACCCCATTCATACCCCATTCGAAGCTCAGTATATCTACATGACACTTTTTAAGAGCGAATGCTCTTTATAAGCGACCCCAAACCATCCACCGCCGGCGGCGGCGGCGGCGGCGGCGGCGGCGTCCGCAGTGCTCCTCTACATTTAAAAAAGAAACAGCATCCGGCGCCAGGTTTCGATCCGAGGACTTTGCGGCCGCAGCGCGACGCGCTACCGACTAAGCCACGGAAGCCACGCTGATATCAGTGTGAGTAACGCGCCTTATATCTTTACGCATTCAAACTACGTCGTCAGCGGCGTGCGTTGGCGACTCAGCGGCGTTATAGCGGCTTGATAACTGCGTGGTGTACACGTGATACTACAAACCCGATGGAAGAGATGGAAGAGAAGGCGGCGAGGCGGTGGGCTGCGGGGGCCGAGCGCAAGCGCCGCAAGCGGGCCGACAACCGTGCATTCGCACTTTCACATTCTCCCCCTCGGGGAAATGCGGGGGAATTTTTTTTACTCTCTCAATTGCACCCTCACCTTATAGTTGTGACCGCCTTATAATCGAATAAATACGGTATATCTTGACCGAATGTGAGGTTGGTTAGCTCTACACGGACACCATACACTTCGACATTCTCGCCCTCAAGTTTTAAGGGGTACAATCGTTTCTTCTAATCCTAGCAAATTCGCCGATAGACCGATTACAACAATGGCGTACAAAGCCTAATTTGAAATATTGTTTTCCAAACCAATCAACCGTTCAGTACAACTGCGTCTATAGCTCGGCTTGCTTAATTGGGTTCACCTTATAATTTTGATGTGCTAATTTATGAGAGTGAAAACTGTAACATTACAAACCACCTTGAAAGGAAAGTTATGCAACACTCATGCAAAGAAATATTCGTCATTGGTTGAGAACGTAGAAGACCCTCTAGCATAATAAGAAGATAAAAAACAATATCCGCAGGCTATGCCGTACACCGAATCCTATAGCTTAGGTTTTGTTTCGATTACGCAGCAACTTTATTTACATAGCCATTATGGTACTTAGCCCAGTTCAACATGGGATTTCCAACAACGCCGATCGTCTGGTCCCCTAACATACGTGCCCGCAACGTCACCACTGTGATCTCGTCGCCAGATCTATTCACAGTTTGTCCCTTCGTTTCCAACTGGCCCCGTTGTTGCTAAATATTTCATACAAAAGGGAAGGCCGGAGGCCACGGGGTAGAATTTTCAGCGAGGGGTTTGGGGGGGGGAAGGGTGGATTCATTGGCTAAAGGGGTTCGTAGGGCATGAGTGTGGGTTGTTGAGAGGCGGAATGAGTTTGTCACAGGAGGGTTGTTCAGCGCAGAATGGCCTATTAACTGGGGTAGGCCATCACTGTATAACTCGCACTAGAACACTCTTAGTGGCGACCTGTATAATCAGGTTGATGGTGCGTTCATGTAATGGGAGGGCGTCGATATGAATCGATATATCTATATCGATATGGTGTGGGAAAATCAAATCCGGGTATAGAGAAAATTCATGACATATTCAGCCCAGCTGACGTAAATCAGCATTGTCGGCTTTCTGACACTATGACAATTTCGGGTTGAGTGGTGGGGGGGGGGGGGAGGGGGGGAAGGCGGTAGTATCATTTGCGGATTGTTTCCGGTGAAAATGATGCCCCTGCATAGAATTCGGTAATAAAAGTTTCATGGGTTCTTGTGAGTGAACGTTGGCTGGAAACGTGATCCCTCCGCGTAAGTTACTTGAATAGGAGTTTTTTTCGTGTTTGCATCTGTCGGTATGAATGGCTGGGTATATGGTGCTATCTCTGGTCGTGTCGAAGCAGTCAGGAAGGTCTGCAGGCTGGGGTACTGCTCTATCAGCGGAGGAGAGAAAAGAGCAAGGCTCCTGTGCGGCTTCGTGGGGTTTCTGATTCCTCGTCTAAAGCAACTGCAAAATATTCGAGAAAGAGAACTTATGCAGAACCACCGTTTCATTCCTCACTTCACGATTTGGCTGGCGAGTGGCGAGTACAAGGGGCCAGTAAAAAAAAGCCGATACTCCTGAAACGAAAGCAGGGTTTGTACGCAGAAGTAACTTAGGTAGATTAGTGAAAGCCCGTGGTAAAAAAGCGTCCCCGACCTATAATACGCCTTCTGCAAGGGAGCACCGAGCGACAAAAGGCACAGAAAAATATTCGCGCTTCTTCTCCCATTACCGTTCAACGTGACATTTCTGGCGGCGTCTAAAGTAGTTTGTAACGCAGGATCCCACTGCAATTTACAGCCCTCGTATTTCAAACGAACAATATATCGACGTGTGGTCTTAAAATGTGTCGTCACTTACCCCTTTGCCGTCATTTCCCCCCTCAACGCAATCTCTCCGTCCAAAAAGAAGCCACCCGAGAGTAGAATCGCCCGCACAGGACACAAAATCGTCGCATTCTTTCTCCAAGAACACGCAGGGCGCCCGACCGTTACACACCCCTCTTATCAAGGCCCATACATTCCAACTGAGAGCACGATAAGCGCAAGAAAGCCGCTGTCCTTCTTTTCTAACAACAAACAAAAACGGAAGCCGAAAGAACACAGGAAAGGAACGCGGAGAGGGGGGGGGGGCGTATAAAAAAAGGGAATGGTCGAGAGGGTGTTACTTCAACCAGTTTCTCTAGCGACCCCGTGGCCTGCCCTGCGATTACCCTGGGGTGAGTGTGAAGCATTTCCTGCCCGGAATTAAACACCGCGTCCGCAAGCATCGCAATTACGCCAGAGCATCAGATCTCGCGCGCCCCTTGGCGGGATACAAAGGGTCAAAGGGCCGTGGAGACACCTCGATCATTGTACAGAGAGCGAAGACTAAAAGAAGGAAGAATGGAAGGAGGAGGAAGAACGGCCACAACACACACACACAAAAAGAGAAAGGAATGTACTCAACGCGCCCTGAGTGAGCCAAGAGCGGGATAAAACGCGAAGAGGAAACTGCCGCCATTGGGAGCGGTTGGCGCGGGACGGGAACACTATACAACTCTCTTCTTTACAACCACCGCACCATCATCGCCATCGCGTGAAAAGAGTTGCGAGCGGCGGCGGAGACGAATCAGCGAGTGGCCCAGTCGTTAACGCCGGAATAGTTTAGGGTCGCGATGGCCCCCCTCCGCCCACCCACACTCGCCCTTTCGGTTTCTTTCTCTCTTCTTTCTTGTGATCTTTTTTCTTGCACCTTCCACCAGTGGACGAAGAGAGTCCGAGGAGCGTTACCACCACACTGGTATAAGGTTCGGGCACGTTGCGACCA
>NW_027526460.1:89717556-89805056 GCF_048455015.1 Haemaphysalis longicornis | reverse complement strand
GCGCCGATAGATGCGGTCAAGAATGTGATGGGAGGAGAGTGAAGAGGTTTGAGCCTGCCGAATGAGGCACGCAGCCTCACGAGTTAGACGGGAACTGGGGGGTGGGTACAGGGTACGTGATAGGCGTTGGGCGTGTAAATGATAACGGCGGGAAGCGCGGTGTTGAGTACAATCCGTCGACGGGTGGTAGAAGGTTGGCCAGGACATGGGCCGACCCGGGAAAGGTACTCGGGTGAGCGCGTTTGCTAAGGCGGTTCCGCACATACTAGCGTGGCCAGGAACCCAAACCAGTGTGAAACGTGGCCGATGATTCGATGCAAGTATCGGAGGGACGAAGTCAGTAGTGTGTGGGTGAGTCTCATGGTGAGCGAAATTACGAAGGGCTGACTGACAGTCGGAGAAGATATATACTGGCGTGCTGGTAGGAACAGTAAGAGTAGCGTGCTCTATTGCAAGGGCAATGGCGTATTCTTCGAGCTACGTCGAACCCGGCGGGGAAAAAAAGGAAAGCGTGGCAGTGTCTAAAGAAGGGAGTTGGAGAAATGAAGCCGTGGCCGTTGAGTTTGAGGGGATTTCGCTGGCGTCAGTAAAGTAAACGATGGAACCATGGGAGAGTAGAAAATTAATTCGTGTGGAGAGGGCCTGAACGCGCAGTACACGACGAGCAGGGTGTCGATCAGGGTTCATGTTGAGGGCAAAGACTCAACCAGTAAATTAGTGAAAGTCGCCCAAGGAGGGTGTTCCGGTGGTATGGCTGGTAGTTGCGAAGTGGGGTAGTTAAGTGTAATGGGAATAGCACGACCTTGGGCAGAAGTCTGCAGGCGTTCGAGTTGGGCCCGGCGATGACACACGATGCGTTCTTCAAGAGTATTATATATCCCTAGTTCCAGAAGGGTGGCGCTGGGGGCGTAGGAGGGTACTCCCACAGCGATACGCTAAAGTGTGCGGAGGTGCGGAGGGAGGAACCGAAGAGCTAGACTGCACGATCATCACCTGCTCCGCATCATCGATGCTTTTGTTATGTCCCGTATACTATACACAATTCCGTATTTGCAACCCTCGCCATTTATTGTTGACTAACCTTCCATAAAAGCAGCCTGTTCTCTCGGTTGCCAGAAGTGTAGGGTGTCGCTTCGGCGAATAACTAATCCCAATGCACGAATGTATGAATCAATTTCTCAGAACAACAGCAGCAATAGTCGGGTATGTGACGGAGCTTAGCCGTAACGTTACGCTTCGAAGTCTTGTGACATGAACCGTCACCCGCAGCTGAAGGTACATTCAGCACTATGTGTGCTTGTTTTATGGGCGTCGGTTCACGACGCCAGATCTAAAATCGTGATGTTAGGTCTAACGTTACTATGTTTAGGCTTAAAGTTAGGTAACTTTCAAGCTGAAACCTACGACGTGCCAATCGACGACATGCCATTGCAATTAAGATCATTCTAATTACCACAACCACTCAAGCGTCAGATCAATAAAAAAACCGCCTTATTACCACTTCTTCCTCTTCGCAGGAAACTGTTTCGGCTGTGTCCACTCCAAAAATTTACTTTTTCAACGTGCAACTTGAAGAGAGACTAATATCTCCGTTATCTGACGTTCCAACACGCGCTGATCACCTTAAAGAAGGAATTCCCTCTGCTCATACGTGATACTGAGCCCAAGGTAACGAATTTGATTTCGGCCGCAATGGCCGCTTTTCAGTTGGAGGCCAAAAGCTGAAACACCCGTGTGTCGAGATGTAGGCGCACGTTAAAGAAACCAGGTGGTACAACTAAACCTGGAACCTTCCACTATGTTGTGCCTCATATCCCGTATGCAGCTTCGGTGCGCTAAACCCCCCAAAATCAATGAATCAAACCGTCTGCTCATACCAAGCGTTTTCAGGGCTGGTTTGTACGTCTGTATGTTGGAATCGTCGAATCGTCTTTCTCATGACAATGCTGGCATACCGATGCTGGTTTGCTTGCACTTGCTGTCACTAACCTTATTTGTAAGTAGACCTTACGCCAAGCCTTGTGTCAGGTGTCATTACCTGATGGAACATTTTCGGTTTCAGTTATTTTGTGGCTTGTATGCTATATGCGCCCACTACCTTCTTTAATGCTCTCGCGTCTTTAGGGTAATCGGATAAATAAAAAAAATACAGAATATACGCCAACCTGCGTTGTACATTCTACTTCGTGCTGCACAATACTGCAGCCATTGTAGGTCGTACACATTGTACGTCGCATATCATCGCAAATCATCTCAAACAAACTCTTTCCCAAACCTTCCCGTCTGACCCACGTGCACCCAAGCCTCTGCCCAACCGCGGCCTGCCACTTTTGCATCAAACACGCCCCCCTGTATTATATAATATGGACATGCCCACAGGATCCCTTCCCACTAATCACCTCTCAGGAACACTCAGAGTTCACGCTCCGCGGTTTTGATCCGAACCTTCAGGTCCGGTTAATCGAAGGGACTGTCGCAGTCACCGCGGAGCGGATGCCACTCGCTATTAGCAAGACCTGAATGGCATTAACCAAGATAAAGTCTTTAAAGCGAATCTATGTGTCAGTGATTTGACCACCGCCGTAAACTCACTGCAGCAAAACAAACTTTCTCTGGCGATGATGACGATCGTGGTAGTGACTCAAGTAAGAAACGCTTCCTCTAATCGGAATCGAACCTAGGTCCCTAGCGTTATGAATCGGACGTCTATCCGATTGCGTCATTCCGACACGGCCGAAGCAGTTTCGATTTGGAGAGGAAATGCGTGGCCGGGCAAAATTTGACTGAAAAATAATGCACCTTTTAATCAAACGACGACGATGGTGAACGCGAAGCTTCCTTCGCGCGAAATGAAAAGGCGAAGGGTCAAAGTCAAAGCCGCTGCGATCAAAAGTCCAAGCAGCGTGCGAGTCAGATTCAAAGCTCAAGGTGCCAAAGTCCAAACCGTCTGAAAGTCAAAGTCCTATTTCGGACGACAATCAAGGAACCCCTTACGAGAAATCTTCGCGTTCAAACACCGCCGTGGTTAGACGGAGGGATACACGATATTTTTGTCTTTCTCTCTCTCCCATTCCTTTGTTGTGCCTCGGCCTTTGTACACCCGAACTATAAGCCGGTAAATGCGAGGGGCTTCACAAATGAGGCGTCGCCAATGGGGCCTCACCGAGGGCGAGAATTCTAATAGACTAACAGTGCTTTCATACCAGAAAAGAGTGTACAGGAAAATTGCATTCAGTGTCTAATTTGAGGGCTCACTTGAACCTCGATTTGATCTACCTCATTGTCGAATGCGTCAGTTCACGTTTGACGATGACTCAGTATTTTACAAGTTGAGGTAGGAAGGACGGAGAAGGAAGACAGGAAAGGTAACATAGCTAGAGCTTAGTTTGCTATCCTACATGTGGGAAAAGGAAAATGGGCAAGACAGAGAATGCAGCCAATAGAGAAAACTTGGAGCAGACAGGCATTCCCAGCGCTAAAGCACTAAACGTTCAAGTTTAGTGATTGTCACTGGAGTCTTTCAGTCTGTAGCCTGGTGTTGAAGTTCGTCTCCCGTAGGAAGCTTAAAAGTTCCTTAATCGCCTTCTGAGCTGATGACAGAGAAGGCCAGTGACATCGAATTTTCCCCTCTAGAAATGGCAGCTAAGATTCCAGGTTGCTTAGTACTGGCGGCAGCTTCTTTCTTTCAGACGAGTTACGTGGGCACTTTTTAAAACGTGACGTTTCATCTCCGGCGTGGTGCACATTTCGCACTCCTCACTTGCTGTCATTCTTATCAAGTAGGAGTAAGCATTTGTGAATGCCAGCCCCAGCCAGAGACAAAAAACAAGAGTTGCGTAAGACCGTGGGAGGCTTAGTGGAAGGGTCAGGTACAGGTAAAGGGCCCCAGTACGTGCAAAGGTGAATTCCTCTAAAAACTGTTGAGAGTGCTGGTTCCAGGGCAAGTATGCGGAGGCCCCTAGCTGCATCCGTCCTAGATAATGGAATGTGTACAGTGACTCGTCGGCATCTGCGCGCACGGCTGCAAAATTCCGCAGACTTGACAAGTTGACGAAAATGTTGGCACTATTAGGTGAAATCTTATAACATAAAATAAAGCTCTCCAATACTGCCGAGTCTCTGCACTGCGAGCGCTTTTCGCTACGAGATTTTGCGTGGACTGCAGCGGGGAAGGCGGTGACTCTCTATTCAGGTAATTCTATGAGTACGTGGGACGCCGCGTGAGACTAAATGCCAACAGACATACATACTGAATACTGCTTTCTCGCTCCCTCGCTTCCTTGCTAAAGCAATGTTATGTTGGTTATCCCCGGTCGACTAGGTTTCTGGTTGTTTTCTTGTAGTGTCTGAGATGTCGTCTGCCAATAATATTACGTGAATGCAAAAATGAAATATACATGCTATACTGTATATCGTCACTTCTCTAGTGTGTGATTTGTTTGTGATCTTCTGTGCGATTTGTGATCTGCTGTTTTATGTGAATTTCCCCTGACGCGCATCAAGTGACTATCATAATCACTGACTTCCATTAAGGGACACCAAGGACACATTTGTGTTTGCAGGGTATTGTGTGCGGTCTACTTGACTCCATGAACTTTGCAAGAACTTGAACAGAAGAGCTCACCTTTACCGAACTGGGCAGTGAGTTTGCGTGTATCGAAATGTCTTCTAAGAGTATTACGCGAGAAGGAGTAGCCGGCGCTCCTATAAGGCATCAACTTCTCCTATTTTTTCGTCATGTTATAAAGAAGATGAAATATACAATAGAGAATAAACGTACAGTGAGCTTGGGAGTTGGTTAGTGTCCTCACGCGCGCGCACACACACGTATGTACAGCCGGTAAAAGGCTTGTCTATGACACAGCGTTCGTACTCTCAGCCCTATCCTGCCCCGCCGGAGCGGGATTTGAATAAAACTACTGCGGAATTCTGAAGTCTTAGCCCTTCGATTTTGCCTCCGACATATTTGGAACGAGTATGTTTCGGCAGTTTTCGGATGTAGCTGGTTGAAGTTGAAACCGCTGTTATAGACAAGCGTTTTACCGGCTGTACACGCGCACACACGCGCGTGCACAGACACGCGCGTGCACACACACACACACACACACACACACACACACACACACACGCACACACATACACACCCACACCCACCCACACACACACACACACACACCCACACGCACACACATACACACCCACCCACACACACACACACACACACACACACGCACAAGCAAGCGCACGCACACTCAAATGCAAATACACACGCATACTCCCACACACACACACGCACACGCACACACACGCACGCGCACACACAAGCAGGCACACACACGCACGCAGGCACGCAAATGCGTTGCAGGTGACAAACCTAGATAGGAGGAACCCCATAGGAAAAACATAGCTGGCTGCAGTCTTCATTAAGGCACCGACGTCCGGCTAATGCATCGAGAATGCGGAGAATTCGTCGCCAGACAGCGTTGGCGCGATGGGATGCTCGGTGTTAATCTCCCGCTCTCCGCAACTGCTTACAAGGAAACTCGACTGCAACGTCACTGACATGTCGCGCTGACTGTCAACTGTCAACCGTCTTTCCCAACCCGCCACCACTCCTAATTCCCTCTTCTATAGACCTCGAGCCCTAAATGTGACAGGCGAGCGACGGCCACACTTCGTACTGAGTGCCACAAGGCGTCCGGAACACTGCAACGCACATTCTGCGGAGCCTGCTTAATGCAGTGCTGTGTTCCCCTGAAACGACCTTCCTAATGTACTTGCCACTTGGCGCCTTCACTAAACGCCTGGCGTCGAATAAGTGTTCATATTGAGGGCAGAACTGCGAGACGCCCTTTGTGGTCGACGTTAGGGGGAGTTTAAACTCTCTTTGCAGCGATGACAAGAGTCACAACAGGCTACGAGATTCCCTTGTTTGGAGGGGACATATACGGCATGATGACGACAGCACTGATGATGATAATAGTGATGACGGTGATGATGACAAAGACGACGATGAGTACGACTGTTTACTCTTTCACTACCTTTTGTGCGAAACGAGAGAGAGACAACTTTATTACGCAATAATGCGAGAGTGGTTCCTCAGTCCAGGAGCCCATGTGCTGTCCAGGCTGCCGTAGCCCTGGTCACAAGCAAGAGCTGGTCCTCAGGTCGACAGCTGGACAGCAGTATCTCCCACTGCTCAGGGGAAGGGGGCGGGCTCAGGGGCGGAAGGTCCGAGGTTTTTGTGCAGTCGAATAATATGTGTGCCAGAGTTCCTGGTTCGTGGCAGAATTTACACTTATCAGAGTACTGTGTAGGAAAGAGTAAATGCATACGGATGGGGTGGGGAAAAGTACCTCCTTGAATTTGTCTGAGTGTGGTTTCTTGGCTTTTGTTCAAAGATGTGTGAGGACTGGGGAATGTCTGCCTCGTGGTTCTGTAGTATTTGGTGATTTCTTGGTAGGTGAGCAAAGGTGCGGAAACAGTCCCGGTCTCAGCGGCTCCGTGAGTGAGGTCTCGAGCCGGTTGATGAGCAAAATTGTTGCCCGATCGATATACCCTAGCTGGTACGCTGTCTGTTCGCATGTAAAACGCCACGGTGATGTCGTTGTTTGAACGTACTCAAAACTACGGATAAAAATCTCGAACTGAGCGCCGAGAAGGGAGCGATCTACTACCGCTACTAAGCTCAAAATATGTACCACTTTCTCACAATTCAAATTTGAGGGTGTATAACGCGCTGAAGCTACACCTGCTGCGTGCCGAACTAAAGGGTTTGCGGATTCATTTCGACCACCTGGGGAACTCTCCCCGTGGGTATAAATCTCAACAGACGGGGTTTTGACTCATCACCTCTTTCAGAAAGGCGGCCGCCACGGGGCCGGCATCGAATCCGTGTCCTTGGGCTCGGCAGCACAACGTTTTAGCCGCTGAGCCACCATGTCGGTGCCTGCACTTTTATCGGGTAGAGCAATGAATGAGGTATGTAGGGGAAAAAAATTCATGGTGCCCGTACACTTTCGCGCCGCTGTGTAACTAGGTGAGGAGTAGAGGAGAAGGACATGAGCGAGTGGGAATAGCGCCCGTAGAGCCTTTGGAACACTGGCCACGTTGCCATGGAGACAAGCGGAAGCGCGGAGAGCCAGCTGTTGTTGCCTCGACGGGTCTTGTGACTCTCGCGACTGCTTGTGCGCGTTTAAAATTGAGTCTGCATACAGTGATGGGGGTAAAAGGGAATGAATGGAAATGACGGCGGCGAAAGGCCGCTATAGATGGGCAACAAAAGGAGCGACAGGCAGCCAATGCCACTCCTAGCGTGAGCAAACGGGACCACTGATATGGTTAGAGGGGTATAAGGAACGTTTGGTATAAGTAACGTGCGAGAATCGCCGCGCTGCGGACTTCTGAAGCCGGAGCCTGAAGCCGGAGCCTGAAGCCTTAAGTTCGCAAGAAAAATGTTCTAGCTCTTCACGCATTCTCAAAAATCCAGCAATGGATCTTGAAATCATTTTTAACAATGGAGCCAAGGGGGCTACATTGGGGTCGATGAGGTTTCATGTAGTGGGAGGGACGGTTGCGTTTAGGGGGCGGGGTTGTTGCATTTAGGGGGCGGGGTGGTTGCATTGTGTGTAACACTCAATCAACTGCCGTATGGCTATTATTTGCGGCTGAAGAGAAGCAAAAACGTGGATGAAAACAGGGGATATAACGACCCCCTCGTGTTCTGAAATTATTTCCTTCACCGTAACGATCTCAGCTTTCCCCGAAAAATTTCGACGATTTCTAATTGGAGCGTTTGTTTACGGACGGTTGATTTTCACGACGAATTGTACAAAAATCTACTGGCTACTCTGCAACGCACGTTTTTGGCGTGGTCAATACGTGACGCCAAAGCTGGTTGTGTGTAAAGCGTCGTTTTATTAAAATTGGCTTTCTGCGAAGTCTGCCCCTAAAGACCACTGCCCACGTGGCATTTGAAGGCTTTTGAGTTGTCGCTCTAGCACTTTCGGGTTTCGCACGAAGACTTTTGAGTTGTCGCACTAGTCGTCGGATGACGCCGGCACCCCACCACATTCCCACGACGTCCACCCGAGGATTCACCATCCCGTCTATCGGAGTCGAGATTTTAGAGCCTTCTCGTCGACGCGAAAATTCTACAATGGGATATGGGATACATTCCCAAGCACCACCATCAATCATGTCGCACGTCCTCTGCATTACACTGTGGACCGCGACGATATTTAAAGCTGAGCACTTGATCTTTCCAACTCATCGAGTGGCACTTTACTCAGACATGACAACCTGCTGCGATGCGACGGCTCCGGCAGACCTTCCCGCTCCATTATGGACGTGAGCTGGAACCAAGTACATTCCAAGGAAATATCTGATGACAGCAGGCCCAAATTTGCGGCAAGACATGCATTACCATGGATCAGTGGTGCTATGGTCCTGCCTACCATTTCTTTCTGAACTATATCCACGATGCCAACCTAGCTTCCTGGATATACATCGGACTCGCTTTGCATGTATAGGCCTTGACGCGGTCGAATAAACAAAAACACCACCAAAACATATACAAGCACCATATCTGTAACACCTTGTCTACCAACCTCTATTCTTATGTACATTTGTTGCAGCGGCTGAAGTCTTCGCCTTTGACAAATCAGTCCTGCCATAACTTCACCCCACCGACTGCACTATCATCCGTTCAAACGGTTAAGGAGCCATACGATACTTTCCCAAATTCCCTACCTGCGCACATTGTATTATTTTTGTATTTGCCTGCCGTGTGTAAACTGTTTTATTAACTGCTTGTTTTTTTACCGTTTTCTTAATTTAGTGTTTTGCACTCTTTAAAACGTTCAATTCTTGTACTGTTCTTTACATTTATTTGTACAGGAGGGCTCAATGCAGTCACGGACTATGGGACCTCCTTATGTATAACACACTACTGCAAAAGATAGCTTTCAATCAGTAAAACTGATTCTCATTGTGATAATGATTCATCATGAGCCAACGTTGCACACGGTTGAACACATTCTTCTAAATGCCTTTCTGGAGTGGGTGCCCTTACACCAGGCAACTGTAGGTAATGCAAAGGCCCACGCCCTTTTCTCTGCAAATCGGGCCACAAGCGACCGTCAACCCCGGCCGCTGGACTACAGCTCCAAAGAAGAAGGCCCCATCTGTCGCAAGGCTCGAAGGCCGCTGGGGATCGCCTGCCTTTCCATTTCCGATCGACTAGATTTAGGGAAATTCCCCAAGGTGGAGCAAGTTTCTGCGAAGGGAAGTTTGACGTCTGCCTTATTGCAGCCATACGGCTACGAAGGAAAGCTGTACAGCTTTCTCAGAAACTTCGCAGTTGAGAAAAAAATTCGTCCTGGTCCAGGATTCGAATCCGGGACCACCGCTTAACTGGAGCAGTCGCACTAGCAACTGAGCAAAACAGGAGGTTAGTCGTTTGTAGCGCGAGAGCGAATTGAACAGAAACTCGAAGTGGACAGGTGTTAATCGACCAGAGTTAGGGAAAATCCCCAAAGTGGAGTAAGTTTCTGCGAAGGAAAGTTAACATTCACCTTAATGCAGCCATACGGCTACAAAGGAAAGTTGTAAAGCTTTCTCAGACACTTCGCAGTTGCAACAAAAATACGTCCTGGTCCATCTGTGACATTCTCATCCCACCCATAACGTTTCACGCCCCGGAGGCGCATTTATTCTTCGGGGCACAAACTTTCTCCCTCCCATGACGTGCAATTACTGACCACATAACGACCCGGCCCCGCCCACCCGATGGCCATGTGTGGCGCCTATTACAATAGAAAACTACTACTAGCACGTTTACTCGCGCAAACTATCACCCATCAACCCACCCCCGCACCCCTTGAGACCGCATTTTTTATACACACAGGAGAGCTAGGCCGCTCCCTCTCCAGATCTTCCCCCTATCCTGTGGCATCAAATCTCGCCCACATCCTCAACGTGCGGGAACCCCGGGCCTCCCTGGGCCTCCCGAACCCCCGTCTGGACTACCACTGTCAGCTTCGCCGGAACTGCGGTTTCCGCAACCGGGACATTTATCACTTCAAATACCGTTGAAATAACGTTCTAACAGATTCAGAAATGTAACTCTGAGTCTGTTAGAAGGGATGCGAATGGCCAGATGTGCGCCATATGCGTGGATGGGTATGTCTTCTTTTGACAATTCCCTTGCCCCCTATTGCCACGGGACGCTGAAACTAGCGGTTACCTTTTTGAGTTGATTGTCTTTTGTTTATTTTTCCCCCTTCTCCTCTCTGATGTTCGAACCACGTGATTTTGATTTTTAACCCTTCATCCACTTCTCACTGTTTCGGTGCCCTCCAACCACGATCCGATTGTATGAACGTGCTCCCTATCCTGGTCCTACCCTTGCCCTTGCTACATTTGGTATATATAACACAGAAAACAGCTTACCCCGTACTCTGAAGAAAGGGAGACCTCTTCCTGAAACGTTAGTAAACTTTTATTTTTTAATGTTTTTCTCATGTGTCTCTCTTTTTTTACCTAATTTTCTCGGCTCTTTGTTTCTTCCACACTATATATATATATATATATATATATATATATATATATATATATATATATATATATATATAACACATCACCTGATCACCTCCAAGCAGCATTGCCCACAAACTACAAATGAGGTTTTCACAATTTAGGTTTATATATCCCCATATTTTATATATAACCACATGTTATATAACAACACCCAGACTATATAACTGTTCTGCAGTCGTACGGGGCCATTCATAACTACCGGTGAGAATGCGCTCGTCATCTCATCCTGTGCATAACGCGTAAACTTTCATAATCCCTGCGCGGATAAAAATGTAACACGTAAAAAATACCACATGCAGACAGAGCAGCATCTCTGGCATAGAGCCAGGCTCGCCTCTGTGTGAGCGATAGGGTTCGGAGGGCGTGACTCACCCATCTTGGCCGCTCGGAAGCTGTTTCCCTTGGGGATGTGCTGGATGTCGAAGTTGAGCGTGATGTTCGGCAGGAGCGTGCGGTCCTTGTTGATGCGAATCACGGCGTACTTGAAGGCCAGCTCCATCGCCGATGACCGCTGGTCGTCCGTGAACAGCGCCCCTGCACGTATAACAACGGGTGTAAGCGCGAAACCCCTTTTATCCCTTTTATTTACGATGGTGTCAGAAATGCAAGACCAGGTCGAATGCACACAAATATGTTGAAGAACTGAATGACATTGGCGTCACTCATAGGAATAGTCCTGAAGGCAGTTGTGCGATACTTGAATGCTGTTTTCTCGATAAGCACGATGGATATAAATGTGAGACGAGGCTCGCTGCATATTTCAAAACATTAGCTTAAGCCCTAAGTGGGTACAGAAAAATTTAACTTTCCCGTACACCATGCGAGTAGCTGTGTGCGTTGGGGGAAATGTTTTTTTTTTCTGTCCTATGTGAGTGCCGTTAGAAAGACACGTTCCTTAGATTTAGGTGAACATCTACAACAACGCAAATTGAACGCATCGCACAAGTGTATTATATTTCCGGGTTTTATCGACAAAATTTTGCGTGAGCCTTTCTTGATTGCTTATCACTCTGTGTGCCGCGGCCACAACTACAGTCGTTAAAGCCAGCTTCTTACAAAACAAGAAATGGCTGCGGCGTAGCCCAGCTAACCCTGGATATGCAAAGCGAAAACTAGGCTTCGCCTGGTGAAATTTCGGTTTAACTTGATTAACCTTTTATTTAGCTGTAATTGGTATAATATTCATCTAAAGCGTGCTTTTGTCCAGGGTTGTGATTCCGCTTCCACCTTTTCCGAGCTGAACGGCTCGCCGGGCAATATCCGCGGGGTGTTCAGACGCCGCTTGCCGGCGACGGCTAAAAGCAATCAGCTTCCGCGTAATGCTCAGAGAAGACGAGCCGGCCTCCCTCTCATCCATGGCCAGGTTCGCATGCACGCGACGCGTCACGAGGTGAGGCGAGAACCAGCGGCGGAGAGCGCATGTGGCAAGCCGGCGGCGGTGGTGGCAGCGGCTAGCAAACGCATCCGTTGTGGAGCTAGGCCCGGGAAGTCACGTGATGCGTCGCCAAGGATACGGCGCAACTGGGGTCAAATGAAGGTCAAATTAATCGTCACAGCAAAACCGCTCGACCAGATTAGTAAAGCTGTGCTTTAAAAGGTTGCAGCTGGGTGCACATCACGCGAGGGCGTGACCTTGACGCCAGTCTCCACCAAATCAATGATAGTGCGGGCGCTGTTTTAACGACGCGCAACGACGGATGCTGTCACCTTTTTAATGATCCTTTGAGGCCCACCTACATGCACGCGTAAAACGGGCGTACTCGTGAAACGGCGTAAACCGGTGTAAGCGCGTAAGAAATAGCGTACTCTAGCGTACGCCGAATAGATTGCTATGCGCCTGTCAAGCCCAAGTTAGAGCCGGCCAGACATTGACGCAAACTTTGGGGCGCACGGTGTTGATGTCGACCTCTGGCGGTGATGTTATCCGGCGTTCACGTCGCCTAACAAGAGAGCTAATTGATAAATAAGCTAGCTTTACTATTCATTACGCGATAAAACGAATTAATTTGTGAAATTCGGAGAGCAGACAACGGGGGAAAACACGCGATGCAACGAGCAACTATGGCAGCAAGGGAGTTTACGCCAGATGTAACAGATGGCTTTGTAGGCCTCCCAAGTATGCATTTTTTATCGGTGAGGTCGACCTACAATTCACTACATGAATGCGCTCTGGCAGGTTGTTCCGTCATGTTCCTCTCCGTCTTCAGATGTTTGGTGACCCGCTAAGAAAAAGGGCCTTTCCATATTGTACCCCCAAATTCTCTTGCGTCTTGACTTAACAACTCCCGCTTATCGCCTCATCCAAAGGCAGCCAAACCGTCATATGGTGACAATTGTACGGAGCACAACTCTCCATTTCCACGTGTTTTTCTCGAGTTAGGCTTGAATGTCCTGCGCCACAAACCCGGGGTCGGATTTTTGGGTGCTCCCTTGGTGGGGGGGATTCTTTTCTCAGTAATGGGGATGTTTTAACAGTACACGTTAATAATCATTCTTGTAATTCTAGTAATATTAGTAATAACTTGTTAACAATAATAAATAATCGCGTTTATTTGTGCGCCCAGGAACTGCCAATATGCCTTTATGGGCTCCCGAATCATGGTAATTTCTTACCTCATTTTAGGTTGCCTAGGCGGGTCGCCGCCCCGACATCTTCAAATCCGCCACTACCAATAGCGTGGTGCCTAATTTATGTTCCGCGCTTCTTACCGTTCCGTGTAAAGCCTACATTCGTTTCCTTGGCTTTTTCAGACGATTCAGTTTGTTAAGCGTTTTATTGAGACTTCGCGTTTTTGTTCTAATAATGAGTACTGAAACAATTAATTTGTCGCATGCGTATTTTTTCGACGACTTTGGTTATATACTCGTCGTCTATTTCATTTGCACCCAGCCCCAAAAATGCACCTTACACTATGAAAAGTCCGCATCTCACTTCTTTGTGGAGGGTTCTGTTTGAATGGAATAATTATGCAGAATAATTAAGGTCGTACTTGGACTCATTCACGGCTCAGGTGGTTCACGCTGCCCTTAACAGCTCTGTACATTTGCTACATCTACAGCCATACAGTCATGAACCACATTTAAAAGAACGACTTCACCGAGAAAATGTAGTCAGCTTATGTGGGATTGCATATTGAGGATCAAATTATTCATATTCCACAAATTTCTACACCAGTATTTTAAACAATCTTTATGGTGTCCGTTAAGTAGTTCTGTATATCTTTCAGCAGGTCTATGTGAAATCTCCTCCCCGGCCTGGCTTCACAACGCTTCCATAACAGCAATGATTAACAGTGACCCAACGAGTTCACCTTGTTTTAATAGGAGAAGTAAACGAGTTTGTTGTAGCCTGCAGTTTCTTTGCCGCTTGGTCGATAACATGAGTTATGCTATTTCTCTATTAACACTTCCTAAATCCAGACTATTCCCAGTGTTAATAGAGGTTGAAGGAGTCACCAGATATATTGTTACTGATTTGGTAGACACTTCATTTTCCCCCAGAAATAAGCATCGTAGATACCGAATAATTTACATCTTTGACATCACCTTTCCGTCTTTTTTGAACTAGGCTGCAATTTGTGTCTCAAGGTATTTTTAGAATGCAGAGACACCGAGTTTCAATTAACCATTTGGCGACCGCTTCCCGAGACTTGAAAGGAACTGGCCCCTCGAAACGGCTGACAGCTCTTTTATTCACACACGAAAAAAGAAAAGAAGTAACAAAGAAGTTAAGTCTCAATCTTGAAAGAAACCCCTGTGAGTTTTATTTTAAGTGGCCAAATCGCGCAAAGAAGAAATACCTCCATTTCCAGTTGTGGTGCTCCACGCCGAAGACACATTTGGGCTTTAAGGCGCTCCGTACGTAATGCGCTAAGGATTAATTCAGACAACCTGGGGACGCTTAAAGCGCGGCTAAGTCGCTCTCCCAGTCATTTTTGCTTCTGACCTCCATCATCAAAAGAGCCGCAGGGCTCGGGAATTGAACCCTTCTTATTGAGAGACGGGGAAAGAAAGAAATAAATAACGCCAACCAGAGTTTGTGTTCTTTCTTATTCCCCCCCTTCTGCTTTACGGGGCTTAGCTTAACCCTCGTGTTTTCAACGGGGGGACGCATTCTAGCGAACGCAATAGCACGTGAAGATCTTGCCACATGCGGACTTTGCGAAGCGCACGGAAGTTTCAAAATCCACGCGAAAAAAAAGAAAGCGATGACATTTCTTGTTGCTATAAATTCTCAATTCAGTCAAGGAAGACGCCCACAACAGCGCGCGCGAAGTTAAAAAATGAAATAAAATGACGCAACGCTCGATACGGACGCATCACTCTTGGGCCCGCGCCGACACCGCTCAAGACACTCAAAGGATCAGCGCAGTGCGCTCTGGCGGCAACGCTGGCGGTTATCTCAAGCCCGTCGCACCCAAGCGGGAGAAGACAGGCCATTGTCGTCGTCTTCAACAAATAAAAGTTGTACGCAAATCCGAAAGCAAAAACGAAAACGAGAAGGCATCACTCCTGGAGATAGCGCAAGAACAAAACAAACAACGCGTTAGTAACACCCATAAAGAACAAATAAAGGCAGGGAAACAGAGATGGAGCAAGTATAAAGACGTCTTACTCCTCCGAGATTGTCGCGACAAGAATTCGCCCACATCGCCGTCGAAAGCGTACTGGTACACGGTATTTGTGATTGCGTCGTCGGAGCGTGAAAAACGTGTATTCGAACCCGAGTTTTCTCTTGTCGTCGCCGCCGCTGCCTGCGACGGTCCTGCCCGAACTATGTTTGTTTTTCGCGCTTTTTTGCCGCACTTTTAACGCCCCGTTTCGGGCGCCCTTGCAGCCTGAAGGTATACGAAAGCTTTGAAAACGGTGTTCCAGATGCCGTGCTCCTGTTTCTTTCTCTATCTACTTTAGGGCAGGGAATCTCACCAAAGCTACTGAAAACTTCGAATCTTCGGCAATTCTGGCCGCGAATTTGGGAACCTCCGAGCGTGCTCTGGTCACTTAGGTGTCTTATACCGAGTGAAGTTTTTACGGCGTCAGTTTTTTAAAGGTGTTTACCTGGTTATCGTCCCGTTGGAAATAGTTTCCATACGTTCTCAGTTGTAATTACAGTAATAGAAATTTCAAGTGCTTATGTCAGAAAAATCCTTCTGAGAAATTACTATACTCTAGTCTTCTCAATTGTATGGACAGCCTTTCCAGTGCATACTACGTGCTTTGAAAGCAAGAAACTGCAGTATTTTTGCCCGTGCTGTAGTTACCCCAATCATTGGCAATCCCGCCACAGTGAAAAAAGCCGTTGCTGTCCTTGTTTCCTTGTTGCATTCTTAATAACCGGATTTTCCCGAGACTCAGCAGTTATATGCGCTGCGCGCTGTTTTTACGAAATTTCTTGTGAAAACATATAAAACAAAACATCATGACCCGTAACTAGCTAAAGCCCCCTAAACAGCGTACAAGCCATTCCCCTTTCATTATTAATGTTGGCCTTCACGTCGAGACGCTTTCAGTACGTGCACAACAGTCGTTAGAAAGTTACACCAGTTCGGACAATGGCCACCTATACTGCTCCCGGGACACGGTCAGAGTATCTGCGCATGCGCTCAACTGATCTCGTCAGCTCTGCGTAACGGGTACAGCACGGCAGTTCTCCAATCTGCTATAGCTCGTAAGCTTTTAAAGCGAACGCTTTCCTAGTGGAACTGATGGCGTATTGTTAAGAGAAAAAAAAACCAAGTGTATTTTCACACCGAAAAGCTCTGATAAGCGCTCTGAACCCACGGCGGGTGCGTGAAACCGGCCTTCCATCGTGTCAAAACGGTCCCTTGAAAATCGCGAAAAGGAAACAGTTCTAGTTAAGACAATACACGTATCGATCAATCGATCATTAGGAAGCAGAGCAATGGTAAACCTTTATATGATAAACCACGTATCGGTCTACGTACAGATAGTTCGTAGGTGCATTTATATAGAGCGCGAAAAATCGCCCCATGGGTTCGTTCTTCGTTCGCGAGTTTGGTCTTCGTAGGTTTCACAGGCGAATGGACGCACTTTCTGCGAAGGTTGGACACACTTTTAGCTTTCTCGTTTTTCTAAAGTTTTTTTTTAGGAAGGGTTGTAAATTTTTCTTTCTCCTGTGGCACTAAGCCGTCATGAAACCACAAGCAACGTTTCTGGGTATGTCACTTGGCTGCTGACGCTTGATTTTTGTTGTGGGCAATTGAAATCCAGGACGCGTGCGCGTTCCCGATGAACACCGGGTGGTCCAAACTATTGCATGGCGCTGAGCCGCGAAGGTAGGGTTTAGTGCGGGGAAGTTAAGCACACAGAAAAAATTTCGAGATCAGCTTGGTTTTATGAAAGCAAACATGGCAATTGGTCCGAATGTTAATAGTTGGCGAGAGGTAATGAAGTACAGATACTACAGTGGCGATTATATTTTGGCTAACGTTCTTCATTTTTAGCACGCAGTTTCTTGGTTGTTATACAACACATTTCCTTATTTTATCTCTTCCACTTCTGCCTTAGGATAAAAACGTTAATTTCCAGACGCCTCAGCATCATCGCAGAACTGCACACCGAACAGGAACTTCGCTCTCGCTCTAGAACTTAATTTGACTTAAATAGAACAATGCCCACCGGGACAATACAACGTGTAGGCTGTTTAATTGCCGCATGAGTTCAGTCATTGCGGCGCCCAAAAACGCTGTCATGTAAGTGACTTGAGTGAGCAATGTCAAGCGTTCCTGCATCGCCGACATCCGAAGCACGCAGACCTGGCGAAGGAAAACTGGAGACCAATCATCTACGGGCTCTCTTCCGACGGGAGGAAGCTGACGGAGACTGCCGGAACAAGCGCTTCTTGATGACGCCAGAACAAACACCAACATTATCTCATGTCCTCATTTCCAACTCCTCATAAGGCAAAGCATCAGCCATTCGCAGCAGCTAGCCGCCCACCTCGGCGTAAATTGATGGCCCCAGCAGCCTCATCTTTTCATACCACCAATATCGGCCCCGCAACGGCTCGTTTCGGAGGCCAATGTGTACGCAGCTGCTGTGACACAGACTCATACGTCCCGCAACAAGCAAAGCATGGATGTTACGCGACGCAAGAGTAGGACAGTTCCTGCTCCTGTCCTTGTCGTCGTCGGGCGACATCTTCGCCGCGACGCCATCAATCGTGCGTCGTCGCTCGTGTCGACACGGACAACCCCTGAATCACCGTGCGGCTGTGACTTGTTCCAGGCAGCCCCTCACGACGCCGTCATGATCGGGCGACAAGCCGAGCGGGCCCGGATGATGACTCGTTCGGTTGTCCTTTTTGTTCTTGGCGCTGAAGCATCGCGACCAGGGTTCTTGTCTTTTCTGAACGTGATGGACGTCTATAGGGAAAGCAGTTTCACGCTCTGGTGGTCACAGTCCTAATGACACGTTTTCGGACACTAAAAGAGATGAAGAAATAAAGCACGATATTGCCTCACAAATCCCGACGGTAATGTTACGGGTGAGCCACAGGAGGGGGGTGCGGGAAAAATTTTTCGGGACCCTTCCGTCTCCTTACGCACTTTAAAGGAGAAAGCAAGGCATACTATTTTGGCGGGTGCATTTTATTTGCGCATGGACCCGTCGACACGGCAGTAATGGTATTTCCCGGCCCTTATTGCATCTTAATCAATCGTAATCCACTTTATTCTCCCTTAACTTAATTTTATACCCCCTACTCCATCTTAATCCATTGTCTTTGCAGCGGTGGCCATCTCGGTACAATTCCTGTTGACGCCGTTGGCGACGGTCATTTTTCGTGCTTTATGAGACGTGTAAGGCATTTGCCTTAATAATTTATCTAAGTTTCAGATTGCAGAAACAACTGGGTTAGTGTTTCTTTAACTCATTTTTAATCCATTAGGCATCAGTCGAGGTACTAATTTGCGAATTCGGTTGTCGCGAAGCTGAACGCTATGAAAAAGAAAAAGCTCCAGAGGACACAAGATATGACGGGCCGGGCTAAAGAAATGAAATACTAGTTTGTCAAAACGTCTTTAAATCTGTAAATGCTTGTACTACCAACATTTTTTTTCTATAGGCTCAGCGTGTCGTAGCTTTAAGAAAAACAAGAAAAATTTTCGTTCGCTAAAGACTGAAATAATTTTCATCCGTGTAAGTAACTAAATATTTGCACTATCAGCTCAATTTGTCGTTTCTATGCTTGTGATATCCAAATCTGTACGAAAACTCACACAAAAATTTTTCTTAAAACAAAAATCTACGGTTGCAATGGCTCACACTTGCGACACGGTTCGGCTTATGATGTCTCACAAGTCATTATTTGACCATCCAGTTTTCTTTACATCAGTGATTACCTGCCATAAAGACACAGCCCTGCGATATAGAGCTTAACGCGAAGCATGCATAAAACGTACACAGTATTGACACCATGCTAACCAAGGTTATTGTAACTTCGGTCTTAAAACAGTATGAAAAGTTTCATCCTAGGCTTCCGGCTAATAAAGACGAGGACTGCGGTGCAGTGTATACCTCAGTATCCCCTGCCATCAGCGGGGCATACTCCCATACCATTTGGGTACTGCCGCAAAAGAGGAAACTTAGTGATAGCGGAAAGCAGCTGCTCTTAACTGTCTTTACATGCTTGAGTGTTATAA
This sequence comes from Haemaphysalis longicornis, assembly GCF_048455015.1. Lineage (NCBI taxonomy): Eukaryota > Metazoa > Arthropoda > Arachnida > Ixodida > Ixodidae > Haemaphysalis > Haemaphysalis longicornis. Next base: position 89,785,794 of record NW_027526460.1, on the reverse strand, counting down.
AGAGTCCGCAGACGGCTTAAATGGCACACCTTTTACACGATACTCCCTTTGTTAAATCTGGTGAGGACGCAGGATTCATGTATGTTTGGATAATCTCGCAGGACACCTTGGACCCCCGTTCTTACATTGAGCATAGAATGACAACCGTATTCTTTTCTGCCTCACCTAGTAGTTAACAGCACGTTAAGTGTGAAAGTGTATCGCCCGCTTTTAAAAACAAATCCGCTGTGTCACGCATCAAAAGAACCTCGACGATCTAACCAATAGTGGGGTTGTACTTCTGATAGTGCAATGGAATGTTTCCAAGATCAATTCATACGCGCCGAAATTCCCCGCCTTTAGAGCTGAATAAAGTTTTGAGAAGTTTGCCTATACAATCACGGTGGCGTTGTAACCTGCGTCGCTAACTGGCGACAGCAGGTGCCCGACCCTGGAAGGACAATCTTGATAAAAAGCTCTTCGGCCGTAGTGACTCCGAATATCAGCACGCGCCGCCTGTAAAGCGTGCTTTTCTGTTAGGACGCTACGTATGCACGTGCAGCCAAGCGAGAGAGGTATGGATAATAAACGTTATTCAAGGAGGCGTCCTCTGGAGCATCCTCCACACAGAAGGGAAGTGGCTTCCTCTTTGCAGTAATTGATATTGTGTCTTCGCCGTTGGCCCTGGGTGATCAGCTGGATCTTATCCCCCAAGGAGGGTCTGGACAACAATATCCTCCACCGCTCGTAAGTGAGTAGGCTGGGGGAATATCGAGGACAGAACGGTGTGGTGGGTAGTCCTGCTAAACCAACGCGTCCCTATCCCATGCTGGAGAAGGCCTAATTTTTGGAGTGCTTGGAAAGCTTTTTTGTGTTCGTTTGGTAACATGCGATTTAGCAGTCAGAGATGCTGAAAGGACCCTGACTGGATTTTCCTGTGTATTGTTTGTTTTCTCCACCGTTAGGCTTGGTGTAATAACAGGAACCTTCGAGTGTTCTTCGTGTAACAAGATGACCATTGGTTTACAATTTACCTCTGCCACAATTGTGGCTCGGTAGGTCGGGGCTAAGACTTCTGTATGGTAACCTCGTTGCCTCCTACTGTAGAAATGGCCGGAATCCACACTAGTTCAGAATGCTCTTCAGCGACGTTTTGCCTTTGAGACCACGGTGCGACAGTTGGTACAGTCGGCATGAACGGAAGCTTACGTACAGTTGATGCGACTCCTGGGCCGCCTTCTTCTTTCCAGCCAGGGCGAGGGTCAGAATAATCGCCTGCTCCTGTGCGCCTTTACCATCTTCAGCGCCTTTTTAACACGAAAGTGTTTTATGCTCGGGTACAAAAAATCTCACCGGCGCCATATCCGTCACGGAAATGATGTCGCCAGAAAAATTTCCATCGGCGCGGCTCCGCCCGGATTTGAGCCACGAACTCTCTGGCCGCAACGGGAGGTACTCAGCGCTGTGCCAACGGGCTATGAATTGAAGCTCAAGTAGGCTTACGAACGCGCCTTATATCTTTCCCACTCCCTTCTTCTGCATTGAGAAGGTGCTGCCGTCTAGCAGAGGCGAAGCGAAGTAGTTCATCGTGACTCTAATGAGCGCCGACAGTTGGCGCCTCGATACCAGCGTCTTTGTGTACGTGGGTTGATTGATTGTAGGGTTTAACGCGCCGACGCAACGCAGGCGATGAGGCGCGCCGTAGTGGAGGGCTCCGGATTAATTTTGACCACCTGGGGATCTTTAACGTGCGCCGAAATCTCGTACACACGGGCGTTTTTGCTTTTCGCCTCCATCAGAAAAGCGGCCACCGCGGCCGGGAATCGAACCCGCGACCATTGTGTACGTGGGACGCGAGTGAATTGATGCACCCTCCGCCACCTACTGTTTTCGGTTTCGGTTTAGGTTCGGTTTCGTACGCACGGTTTTTAATTTAAGGGGCTGTTATTCCAGCCTGATTTACGCAATGTTCCGGTTCGTGCCGAACGGGGCCGAACGGTGCCGTACAGTGCCGAACAGTGCCGAACAGCGCCTAACGTTGATGCACCAAACGGTGCCATGCCGACGTAATATAAATAGCGATGTGCGAGTGATATGGATGCACAATAAACAATTGAATGATTCTGTGAAAGCCCATTTCACTTTACTGTTTCACCGATTCCTATGAAAGAGGCATCAACCACATTTTTCAGCGTAGGTGCACACGTGAGTGGCTCGAGCGTGGATGCTTCCTCTGATATTGCAAGGTTTCGTCCCTTCGTTTCTTCAGGAATACTTCGTTTTAAAAAATTTTTAAACGCAACAACAAAAAGTGTATCGTACCCCGTGCCTTTCAGTTATTATCTGGAGATAAGAGTGTAGCAACATGAACAGACGTAAAAAGCCAGCAAAAAAAAAGGGCATGGTAAGTTTAATCTCAATTTCGACTATCACGGCGCGCGAAACGCTAGGAAGAGCTGAAAAAAAAAAACGAGCAGGATTAATTCTGAACAAAATCTTTGGGTTCAGCAGTGAGCTTAAAAGTAAGTACTTGTATTTTTCACTCAATGCTTTGTCGTTGTATCTGAAGAGTTGTAGTAGCAAAGTCACGCAGAGGGAAAAACGTTTGCGAAGTACAGAGGCGGTTCACCGTAATGTAAAAGAGTTAGCATTACACAGAGGGCCGCAATCATGTACCCTATCGCACATCACAAAACAAACTACAATAGAGAATAATCACTCGTCATTCTTTCCGCGTGGATCACGGCGAGTGCGCAATATTGACCCCTGGCAATTTCCGCTAGCTATTTACCACGTTTCATAATCCCGTTGAAAAGAATTGCGCCAAACTACGTGCAAACAGGCGGTAAATAATGGAAACGACAGTTTTCCGTCGCCGGGGCGGCGGTGTCACCTCGACGCATTTGCGCCATCGCAAACAACGGAATGGATGTCTGCTTACGCGTAAGCTTTGTTTGCCCTCGAACCGTGTTCTCTTACTCGGCACACCGAATGTTTCACCCGTTCCGAACCGACGTGTGCACTCTCTTGAATCCCGGCAGCGCCGCACGCATGAGGCAAAAACAAAAAAAAAAGTGAACGTTACTTTGGAAACGTCCAAAGGATGCCTGCGCTGCAGCTTCGATAAGATGGCAGCGCGCGCCATCCCCATTTGTTTTGCAGATAGCGGCGCCGCAAGCACACACACCTCAATGGCCGACGGTGAGCCCCTTTCTCTGAAAAAGCGATGTCGAGCTCGAGGGGAACGAAGGCTTAAACTACCATCCCATGACTGCTGCGTACGTAATTATACAGTCTTCGTAATTCCCTCAAGTCTTAGAGCGCTTAAGGTTGTTAGAGGATTCGTGGCGTAAATTAGAAGGCTGCCTGGATGGCTGGAAGTAGAAGAGTCCTACGCTCCCCTCGCAGGCGACACCAGACCGTAGCGGGAGGCCTTTCGCTCCTTGAGCCCGAGGTCAAACGCATTCGTCCTGGTTCGAGCATCAACCCTCGCACACATACGCAAACAGCCCCCTCCCAACGCGTTCGCTGAAACACTCAGGCGGCGTCAATGGGGCCATTTTCATCCCAATGGCCTGTCTCTGCGCCCCGTCATCGTGTGCAGCCCGTGATGCATTCATGGTGCCGGGGCTGCACTTACATACGAAATCATCGCTTCGGAGCTGTTTGTTCACGCCAAAGAAGGGAAAGGTGCTGTTCCATTTGGCGGGTTTTGTTTTGGTGTTATGTTCTTCTGTTGTGGCGGATACGAATTGCGGGAACGCAGGTGCTGCCACAACTGTCAAGAAGTTGGGATGCAGCACTAGTTCAAGCTAATGGCACAGTATCAGTCATGATACTCCCAGCTATCTTCGCCGGCATACCACTCTGCGGGAAATGTTATTTTGCTCTTTTTTTTTTCAAAGGCTGCAATTCATTCTGGGAGTGTACAGCACCAATTCGGAAAAAATTACGACTCATGTTTTTTTTTTTTAGCTGTACTTCCAGAATCCGAATAGTACTAGCTGCATTCATACCATAAAAAGCAGCCGCGAAATTGGGAAACATACATGTACTCCCATTTTTATTCGGGTGGGTTGATAACTGCAGAAAGTGCTGCCTTCACTTCAAAAACAGTGTTGCGTTAAGCTCGAGCGACCTAAATTTGCTTACTGTTACCTGTAAACTTGTGAAAACAGCTGAGCAGGAGTTGTATTGGTTCATCGTCAAGCGACGAGAAAATAAGAACTGTTGAGGGCCGGCAAATAGGGGCTTCCGAAAATTTCATTTCCGTGGCTCATATAGTCTATATTTACTCAATAGATACAGCCACGCAGCATTAAAACATGCAGATCCGTTCCGCTCAGGTATGCCACATGAGCGCTGGGCCAGGGTCTGCCTAACCAGTACTTGATAGGCCATCAAAAATGGAGAGCTGGGCGCAGATATTTTTGCATGCGCGCCGTACGTAGGGCAGTGCAGATCCACACCAAGATGGCTCATACCCTTCTTTCCAGGGCAGGAGGGGTGGAAAAACGGCGTGCGTCTCCTCTTCCTTTTCCCATCTATGCGCCTAACAATCACTCCGACGTGTTCTCCGCAATTCTCTATGCGGACGCCAATGTAGTCTGTTCGCAGCGGGTACTAGAATGGTGTAGCCTGTATTGAGATTATATGGCTAAGTGAAGAGAAAGACGCCGATCCACCGATTCTGTATGTGCCACTCCTTCCGGAAAAACAACGCCCATTTCCTGGACAATCCCCCTGAGTAGGTAAGAGCCATTTACACTGGAACCCCTACTAGTGACATTCCGTTTCCTAGTCACTGCAGGCAGGGCACTTGCGGTGCCGCGCAGGAACTTATTTAACCGTGGTGGCAGCCTCCTCTGCGCACATATAAGGACATAAACAATCGTAAATATACGAAAACCAGGACAATAACTGATCTAAGAGAGCACTTTAAGCGACAATAATTGGGCAGTCCTCTGTACGAAAAAAGCTCCTCCGGCGCAAACGGAATGCATGCGTGAAAGAGGCCAGGGTATTGAGGAGTTCGAAGTGAGGAGAGAGAGATTGGCTGGGCATATCTCTAGATCTATATACCCGGTCAATTCAGTCACGAACAAATCATGAAGAACAAGATCAACAAACCAAGATCAAAGAATCAAGAATCAAGTAAAGTTCAAGAACAAGAACAAACAAGACAAGACGTCTACCAAGGATCCAAGTCGACAGTGAAGATCCATTTTTAGAACGAAGTGTTCTTAAGATTTAGTGCTCGTTATTTTTATCTTAATACTTGTAGAGTTTTCTGATTTTTCGTTTCAAACAAGGAAATTTTCCTTTCATGTTCAAGAAAAAGCCCGCTGATAGTTTGGACGTTCCCGGGCGGTGGTCGCTGATCTATCTTCTCTTCCCCATTACCCCTTCCTTTTCCTGCCCCAACCACCTTTGTACCACTACCTCAACCCATATTTCTACCCCCTCCCCTTCCCTTTTCTCCTCGCGATACATATGTGGTGCAGTCTGCGAACCTCTTTCCCCCTCACAGTCACCTCACCTCACCTAGGATAGCGTGCGCGCAGATCAAGCACAGATCAAGCGACGACAGAGGGTAAGGGCGGCGAGCGGTGCGGGCTGGTCAGCGTCCCAGTGGCAGTGGCAAACAGCGGCCGCACGCTGCTTCGAAACGGGAAAAGCCGCGGTCATACGTACTTCCGAGGATACGATAAGGCGACACCGCGAGTAGGAGCGGGAACGAACGAGCATAGCACAAACACGCCACGTAGAATGAGACAGACTTTAAAGGGACTCCTGCAACACTTTTGATAGGCGCTGTCACTCTTCCCTTCGCGTCTGCAACCACTGCGAAAGCTATAGTTATCGCCAGCAGGGAGCGGCGCTGCGTGATTTGACCGTCGAAGCAGATGCGCCTTCAATTTCTGCTTTGTTTTGTGGCTTTTTTTCAAGTTTCTATTGAAAAGCGTTCATTGCTGCAACTGAACAAGAAACGGCCAATAGCGGCTACATGGCTTTAGTGATGTAATTCGACCCGTCGAAGAATGTGAACACCGGGAAAGAGAGAAAAATGTTTTGAGCGAGTTTACAAGTTATGTGGTGGGTATAGAGAAGTCAATTTGGATGAGGTACTTTGCGACCCCCTAAGCTAAGTACTGGGTGCGTTTGGTGGCTATGTTCTGCAACCATTTAGGATTTCAAAAAAAAAAAGAAAAATGTGTTGCAGGGTTCCTTCAATGAACCATTAGGAGTAACAAAGGGGCAAGCACAAGAGCCACAAGTTACAGCTTCGCTGGTTAACCACGTGTACGGAGTGCATTGGTGCATATTTTTCGCTATAACCCAACTCCCTTCCCCTCTTTTCTTAATAAACGTTTTCAACAACAACAAAAGATAAAATTGCTGGGCTCGAACCCATCATGAAAGCGTCAAAAGAAGCAGCGCTACCCGCCAGGCCACACATGCCGTAGAGCAATCTCGTTTGAGCGGTTGATTCAGAAGATTGCGGCAGTGTTCAAATTTAACTATCAGACGGCGCAGGTATAACAGGAAGGTCCGGGGCTCAAGTAACGTAGAAACGTAATGTCAACCACAGACTACACTCGACTGCATGGACTTACATCACGCCCCGCCCGCTTTCCATGGTAAAGTGGAGGGCATCAGTGCTCATGGCGACGGTGTGACCGTTTTCAGTGGTAGTACGTTGGCGAACTAGTGCAAGGATATTTGGTGCCTACTAAACACGGCTCAACGTCTGTTATTACGCCTCAGTGAAACGGTCGTCAAATGGTCTGCCAGAAAGACTTATTTTATAGGTCATATTCTGCAAGGCTGCCGCAGTGCCCGCCATGCACATCCCTGGTTGGTGCGACTGCGTAACTGTTTTAACAGCGCATATGTTTAGCAAATCGTATTTTTTGTGCCCACAGTTAAAAACACCAAGAAATTGCCGAGCGAGGCACACGAGCGCGGGTCCCACGTCCGCCGACAGGCAGTTCACGAAACAAAACAAAAAATGCATAGCGCTCGTATTTGCGTGCCTCGCGACCACAGCCCAGCATCCCCTGCGGACGTTTGCCAAGCCAAGCATAACAACTTAGGGAGATTGGCCAGGATTGCGGCAACCGGCCGGCAGTTAAAAACTAAAAAAACTCCCAAGCATTTCCCCGAGGATGAACATGGTTAAGTGCGAATGCACGGGGTGATGCTATGAGGGGGAGTAAAGTTAAAATCCGTTGGCATTCGCCCGTGACCGCGCGCGAGCCGACCCACGGAGGTCTGGCAGTTTATCGCTGCATATATAGGGGGGTACGCCGCGCCGAGCGCGCCGAGCCAGGTGGCTGAGAGAGGAGGCGAGCGCAAGGGGAGAGGGACCGCGGCGCACGGCAGCTGCAGCCGAGCGAGGGGGAGAGGAGAGAGTGTGACGTCACGGTGGAGAGAGAGGCGCGCGGCAGCTGCTGGGGAGAGGAGGCGCGCTGTGACGTCATACCATGACGTCACGGCGCGAGGAGCGGTGCGGGGAGCGGCGCGCACCCGCGCAGCCACGGCGAGGAGGCGGAGCGAGCGCGGTCACGTGGTGAAGTGACGTCACCGCGCCGTTGCTACCGACGCTCCTCTCCGCTCCACGCCGTTGCTAGGGAGAGGAGGACTGCGGACGCCGCCGCCGCCGCCGCCGCCGGTGGTGGAAGGTTTGGGGTCGCTTATAAAGTGCATTCGCACTTAAAAAATGCCGAGCGCTTGTGTGTGCCTGCCTCGCGGGGCCTCCCAGCGACCCCGGCGCAGCATACCCGGCCAAGCATACCCACTTCGGGAAGATTGGCCAAAAGAAACTCCAGCGTTCACCGTAGTCGTGGCAACATACGCTCGGAACGATAAAGACACGTCACAGCGTACGCACCCGCAAGGTGGTGCCCAATGATTAAGACATTAAAAATTGAAAGAAGCTCATACTTACACCAACAATTATGGAGTAAAGGTCGTTGCAGCACCGAAGAAGAAGGAGAAGCAAATCGGCTGCAATCGTGAGCCTAATCCTGCATGGTAGTCGTGAAGATTGCGTAGAGCTTCCCTACCTTCTAGTCTTGCGCGTTAGAGTGAGCTTCGTTCTTTTTCATTGTGGTCTCGCGCATTCACCATGCTTGATTATAGCAAACTGTTATTATATTCCTTTGACTTCGTTTAGATTAGGGCCAACTGGGCACAAAATTTATCTCGCAAAAACAAAATGTTCTCTTGCGTAGACAGGGTAAATGTCGGCATTGGTGTATGGCTACACCCGCTCGCGCACATCGCAGCCCCACCCCATGGAAAGACTAGAGTCCCGTTGCCCTATAAGCGAGGTCCATTGCGAAAAACTGACGTGGATGCCCCGTAGCATTTCCTCCCCGAGCATTTTCGAGCTGGAGCCCGCAACACTTTTGCGAGCGCAAAAGACGGCCCTAGCAAAGAGCGTTACGGCCACATGAATTCGAAACGATGGGGTATTCTTGCACCGAATAACGTACGCAGGACTCCATTTCGGGCAGGAGAGGGGGAGAGGTGGTGGACCCCCTCCAAAAAAGTGTTCATGTTTGGGGTTTTAAAGTGCCGAAATTACACCATAGGCTATGAGTACCGCCTTAGTGGAGGGCTCCGGATTAGTTTTGATCATGTGGGGGTCTTACGTGAGCCAAAATATCAACAAACACACCCCGCCCCCGCCAAAACAGGTGGACAGAAGAACATTCAAAGAGCCCAAAAGCAAAAAACAAGTAAGACAAAAAAAATAGAAAAACCTACAGAAAAAGCAAGAAATTAGCTGAAAATCAAAAATAAAAAGTGGCAGCGTATCTGCTTGCTTCGCTGCAAATGTCGTCTAAAGATGATAGCGTTCTGCCGACCCTGCTACATGAGCGTCCGCGCGCCGGTGCTTCTCCGCCGCAATGTCCTTCTCGGTGTTTTCCTTACATTTTCGGGGCATGGGATCGCGCCTAGATTTGGCACTACATGACCGCTGCCATGGTCGCTGAAGGGAGGAAAACCCCCTGATCTAGCGCCGTCTTTTCCAGAGCTATGTGCACTGCGCAGACAATGCACGACTGAGTATCATTTCGGCATCGTGTACAGTCATGGAAAACGTAAATACGAACCACGGAGCGCATCGCTGAAGGTACTGGTTATGATGATGATGATGATGATGATGATTGCTATTGGTTTCCCCTTTGTAGCGGGGTGATTGCGCGTCATCTTACCAAAAAGGACTAATATACCGCTGTTTTATACTCTTTGTTTAATACTAGCCCTGCTTAGGGCCGGCACAAAAAACTTACTAGGCACAAAATACTTTTTTTCCTGCTACACGTGGTAACTGTCCTACACTGGCTGCGCCACCTGGCAGTAGCATTGAGAAACACACGGCCATGCGCACACAGAGCCACTGCCAGGTGGCGCCACGAGTATCCTCGGCGGCGCGCGCCGCGGTTTGTATTTTTACAGCAGCTGGTATTTCACAAAAAATCCAGCATACTTTTGTTTTTAAATAAAAGAACGCTGAAATATCCCTTAAGTATTGAAGTTTTGCCTCAGATATGCGTAAAGGTTTGACTTTGCATAACACCATTGGCAAGTAAAAACATCGCAGATTTAGGTGTTTCGAAATGGCTTTGCCTCTATAAACGTCTCATTCATCAATTGCCCTAAATTTGGCCGTGTGGCTGAAATGAGCGACAGGCAGACATGCATACAGAGAGACCAAAATTTATCCATTCAGTAGCCTAAGCAAGAATACCGTTTTTGAAAGCTTTTTGATGAAGCCCGCGTACCCTACGTAATCCTTTGAATTATTTTTGTAGATTTTTTTTTCGGGGGCATCACAGAGTGGCGAATCGTCGGAGTGAGAGCAGACAGCGAAGGCCTATAACATTTGTACCGATCTTACAACAGGACAATAATTACCAGTACTCTTTATGTGAAGGGTAGGCATAAGCAGAGTGAGGGACTTTGTGTGTCACCACTCACTCCCCACACCCAGGTCTTCAAATTTTGTACAGGGGCAGCGCCCAATCGCCCCTCCCCCCCTTCCGGGGTGCACTACCTCCTGCACCCCTCACGCCCCGGATTTTTTTTTTTTTTTTGCATTTTGAAAAGTATCAAGAAAATGGGCTGCAAAGAAACGGAACGCTCTTTGTACGCATGGTAAGCATGCATTCTTCGGAGAGAGCTTTTGGGTACAAAAACTAAAAAAAGTTAAACGAGGCTGCCGAGGAGAAAGGGAAAAATAAACACAAGCCAAGCGCAGGGAGTGGCCGACAATCAGGCAAATGAGGGCGGCCTAAGCGGTACACAGAATTCCGCTTCCAAATGATCTTCGAAAGACGTTCGATGGCTGAGCAGCAAAGAAAAGAAAGCAGACAGAAGAAGGCGACAAATGGACTTCCTTCCTTTACGTCCACTTCCGAGTATAGTGCTTAAAACTAAGAAAACGGGAGGCAAAACTCCCAGCGGGTGCTGTGAAGCTGATAACTGTGGCGTGTGGATCATTTGGAGAAGAAGATCCTTTGCGTAAAAACGTATATTTCGGGCCGCCGCTCGATTTCTCCGTCTCAGTCTTCCGCGATGAAGTCGTGGAGGAACTTCGCAACGGCAAAAAAGGGAAGTGACGGCGAGGACTACAGTTACCAAAAAACGAAGAAATATACATGCAATACAGCCCACTAGCCCCTGTTATTGCTCTACATACGACCGCGAACACACCATCACCATGTGGGCCCGGGAGGCAGATTAAAATTCCGGAGGGGATTTCAAACGCCTCCCCGTGGAATGGACGTAAATTAGGCTGACATATACGAGATACACGGGAGAGCTTACTCCAAGTCGCCTTTTCCTCTCTTTACGAAATGAAAGGGATCACGGTGAGTGAAGAAACTGCTATCGCTCGCATTTGCTTCCCAACCAATGATCTCTGCTCTTCCATTACCCGCCCTACCTTTTTGTTTTATTTTGAGCATTACGGTCACCGATTCCAGCGTTCAGAGCAAAAATGTGCTCAGTGCGATGGTAGAGCCCGGTTGGAACGTTCAAGGCGCACAATCATTGGATAAGAGTGAAGCCTGTGTGTTGTGTTAGGTCAGAGAGACCATTCATGAGGGGCCGAAAAGGCGGGGGGAATGCCAATGTTTCGGTAATGATAATAGTAGACAGATAATGACCACGTACCAGCTCTTTTTGGTGTGTATAACAGGCCGGCTCCCCTTAATTTTGAAAACTGCTTAGCTGCACTGCCTCCTTGAAACGCAGATATGCTATTACAAAGACTGGCCAGTACTGTGATCTACCGCGATGAACCTCTTTCCAGGTGTGAATGAGACGCGAATCATGGCGATGACGATGACGATTATGCATAAGACATTTGGGCATTGATGTTTTTTGCATGGCGGCACGCATATCATTTTCTGTGATGAGGCGCTGAAACAAGCTTGCCGCTGGATGGTTGGACTAATAGCCGTCAGCAAAATTCAGTTCTCCCGCTTTAGAGCAAAAGCTATATTACACCATGCACAAACGCCGAAAACGCCTCCCTTCGTCAGTGCATCGTAGCGTTAAGCTGACCTTCAGGGCCAGCCAGGGTCAAGCCTGTACAGTTCCTACGGTTGCGCAGTGTGAAAGCATGCAATCGTTAGCTTGTTCCGAGAGGTGCGGTGCCGATGCGGGTGTAGACAGAAAGAGTAACGACCCGTCCCATCAGAAAATGATACAAGGAGGCGCCCAGTGCATTATATGTTGGCGGAGTGAAAGCCTCTCATCGCACGTTCGTTCCAAGGGGAAAGCTGCGTAGAGGCGGATAGGGCGAAAGGTTAAGGGTGCGTGCCCTGAGATAATAATACGCGGCTCCTGGTGCCTCTTGCGGTTGCGGAGTGAAAGCACCTAATCGCACGTTCGTTCCAAGGGAGAGGGTATGAAGAGGCAGATAGGGCGAAAGAGCAAGGCCGCGTACCCTCAGACGATTATACAAAGAGGCGCTGGCTGCACCCAAGTTCGCTGCGCGTTCGCGCCTAGACCGTCGACTGCTGCGATCAGCGTCTGTGTTTTGTTTTGGTGCGTAATTCTGGCAAGGAGGTTATACTAAACTTTCTTGAGTGGCTGACGCCACGAGCCGCCTTATTGCTCAGGTCAGAAAGCGGTCGGCCGCATTGTAACGTGTGCGGGCGCGTGCGGCCTCTGCGTTGTTTTAGATGCAACTGCATCTAATTCACTCGCCTTGTCCCTGCATCCGGCGTCGGCGTTGTCGGCGTTCACCCCTCCCCCATTCTCCTCGCCGCGTGAGCTGCGCTCTCCGCCGCTCACCCCCTCTCCTCTCCCATAGCGAACACTCTCTCGCGAGGGGCATTGATTGGATTCGAATGGATTGGCTTGGCTTGGATTGGATTGGATTTGGATTCGATTGGATTAAAGTGGATTGTGTTGGTTTGTGTTGCGTCATAACCGCGGTAGACGCACTGGCGCCGGCGCGTCCCCTCACCGTTATGCGCGCTCCTGCGCCGCTCCGCTCCATCGTTCCAGCGCCGTTCCTCCGCTGTGCAACGCTGCAACGTGAACGCCCATGCGTCGCATCTACACAGGGGTTCCCGCGAGGGGAGGTGGGAGTTTTTCTTTGCTTAAGGATGATAGTCTTTCTAGGGCTACTTAAACCGAGAAATTTTGGTTTGTCTGCATGTCTGTCTGTCTGTCTGTCTGTATGTCTGTCTGCCCATCTGTTTGTCTGTAACTCGATTCAGCCACCCGGCAAAATTAAAATGCTTACTGCGCAATAGTGTTATATACTCATAGCCAAATGCAAACGTCTGAGCCCGGTTTACATGTTCATTCTTGTCAACTTTGTTGAACAAGAACAAGACATTATGCTAATATAAAACAGGAAATTAGTACAAAAGGGATATTCAATGTGTTCCTTTATTAAAAAAATTATGGATGCTTGGTTTTTCGATAGCAAATTATATTCTACATCTATTGCAGAACACCGCCGCCTCTTGGCGGCATATGAAAAATCACGCGTCAACAACAACGAAAGGTTCCACTAACTAGGTTCCACGTTCTGCTTGGAACGCACGTGGAGCACGGCCACGCGGTTCTATAAGCCTTGTAGTCGGCCTCCTCCATTCACGCGCGTCTCCGCCGCACTGCAGCGCTGGCATCGAGGAACCCGGCATGTAGCAGTGGAACGCGGTAAATTCAAATCGCCTTGCGCAAACCTTTAGTGTGTTTACCTTGGGATGAGCGCGACGGTACAGGAACAGCATGAAAGGTGAGCGGGAAAGCAAAGGGGGGCATTTCCTTGGCAAATGCCTACAAAGACTATCGTCTTTTGACGACATTTGCAACGAAAGGAGCAGATACAAGGCCAATATTTTGTTTTTTGTATTTTGTAGTTATGTTGAGTGCGGTGCCTGAAATCGAATGAGGCCGCTGTGGGAGCACACTGTGACCTCTTCTGAAGACGATGGTGGGCTCTTGAGCAGCATTTGGCTGCGCGAATCGCGTGAAGCCAGCACCGGGGATAACGTTTCACGTGTAAGTAGCGTGCTCGCTCGCTCGCTTTCCCTCGCATATTTTTGCGATAACGGATGCATTCGCGTGTACAAGCATTTCCCATTTACGTCCGCGTGCCATGGAGACACTGTGAAACATTTTCCTGCTTTTCAGGTTCCCCAAAGACTTCGAACTGCGCAGTTTCATGGGCGTGCGCTGTGAGGCGAGAAGGTTGGGCTCCGAAGAAGAATTACGTCTTGTATTCAACGCCCTTTGAAGCAGACTGCCTCGATAGGACGGGGCAAACAACGAGACTACCAGCTGGTAGCATTCCTACCAAGTTTGCAGCGTTTCCAGCGCACCTACAGAAGGCAGTGAGTAGGCTTCGTACAAGTGAGCGCTTCGTTTCTCAAATGTAGTTAATGTAGCGATAGCTACGCATCTCTGGGATTTTCAGTTTCTTATATTTACTTGCGCGTTCGCTCTAAATGCCGAAATTTCTGACGCTGTCTCGCAATATGCATCTCTTTACGTAGGAGAAAAGAAAACGAGCGCCTCCTAGAACTCGGGAGATGCCTTCGCCTGAGGAGCGCGGCTTCGATGAAACTGCTTGGAATTAGTAAGCCACCTCACTGATATTCAAGGGCGCAAAGTGAAGTGGTCGTACATTGAAGCTCTTGACGCCTTACAACAAAAAGAGGGGTTGCACCTTAGAAACAAGCTGACGAAAGTCCATCTGGAATGGGCAAAATGAAAAAATGAAGGTACAACTGGCTGTGCAGACCCTTACCTCATCTGTTGCTGATGCACTGGACTTCAGCGAGTATAAATTGAAGCTTCCCCAGTTTCAAGGTGCCAACGCAACAGCGGAGTTCATTCGAATCTTTGATCGCCTCTTCGATATTCTGAATTCGAGGAACCCTCTGGCGCGATCATTCAAAGCCCGACTGCGGCAACAGAATGCAGCTTTTTGGAAATCGTTCTTCCACGACGCCGAGGAGTATATTAGGGGGCCGAAAGATGCAAGTGGGTGACCAGTAAAAGATGGACTGAAACAACAAACTGCGTTTGTTGGCCTCATCATTTGCATACGAAGTGTCACTGCCCTTTTCGATGCACTTGCGGCCAAGAAAATTTTGAAGTATCTTTTGACGCACAAGATGTCGCAACACCATTTGGAAACGTTTTTTGGTTGTGTGAGGGTTAAGGGGGGATACAACAACAACCCCACAGCCTGCCAGTTCAGAGCCGCCGATAATATAAGCGCCTCCTCTTCCACACCTTCCACACAGAGGTAACATCGTCTGACGCTGGGAACTGCTGCCAAGTTGTGGTGTCTATCCTGAACATGTCCAGAGCTGTCAGCCTTGCCGAGTCACCAACAGCAGTTACGTCACACAGGAGGTCATAGCTGCTGGAGCCCTTGGATGATGAGCATGACTACACTCATCGCGTGGATCTCCCTCACAGCCTTTCAGCAGTGACGAGTCCTGTTGTGCCGTATATAGAGGGATTTGTGGGTCGCAAGGTGCGGTCTGTCACCAATTGTGAGGACGGCTGTGCTGCGCTGGAATCAAGTGAACACCCAGACCTTGTCAGAGCAAAGAACTGAGGCGGACTTGTCGCACTATCGAAGGACGCCCTAGAGATGTGCAGTATTGCAGAAAAGGGACTGCGAGTACTGCAGCATGAATGCAAGAACCTGAAATCCCTGACTACTAGCTCAGAAAGCCTTTGGTAGATGTAATAACTAAGCATTGTTCGCTCAGCTGGAACATCATCTGCTGGACTGTGACCCGCTTGATAACCATACATATAGCTTATCAAAGAAAATTGCTGGCCTGCACGTCAGAACAAGACGTCATCACATTTCTAGGGGAACGAACCAGGAGAACTGCAACTCGGGAAGCTGAAGTGGCACGTCAACGTCGCAAAGACGATCCTGAGCTCCGGGCTCGGGAAGCTCAACTTAACGGAAACGATGAACTGAAAACTAATGGGAACTTGAGTCGACCCCATGGCTGCTTCGCATACTATTCAGTGTTCCCCTGCGGGAACAAGGTGAATTTTTTTTTTTCAAAAATCCCTGAAGTGCACGAAATTGATTTATGTGCGTTTACGTTTGATGTAACTCACTGTTAGTGTTTGACTCATTTGTTGTTTTAGTCAGAATTTTTATTTTTGCTGGAAGATTCAACGTTTAGATTAGTCTAATGCATCCGGTGCTGAATGTGACTGTCTGTACGGTTTAAACGCGCCGCCGCAATACAGGCGATGAGGCGCGCCGTAGTGGTGGGCTCCGGATTAATTTGCACCACCAGGGGATCTTTAACGCGCGCCTAAATCTCGTGCACAAGGGCGTTTTTGCTTTTCGCCTCCACCAGAAAAGCGGCCGCCGTGGCCGGGAACCGTGGTGCTGAATGTGGGCAGGGGAATAAATATGGTTGTACCGTGAACCTTCAGTTTCCTTTATTGCGTATTGGTTACATATTGTTGTTTTCGTCCCCAGCTAGCATTCTGCAACTTCTCAATCTCTTTCTTACATTTAATTTTCATTGCATCTTCTCGCGCGGTACTTCTGCCGGGAGACAACAGTGTAAACATATAATACGAACTGATATCCTATCGTATCATATTTAGCTCTAAGTGCAAGTGTCAGGAAAAAAATAAACCAGACATATATTAAAGCCGCTCCAAAGTTCCCTCGCGTCCTAAGAAAAATAGAGACCCTTTCGTTGCTATAACAGAACGCACGGATGCAAGCGCACGGGGCACAACGGCGGTACAAGGCAGTCGCCGTCCCCTTCTGCCCTGAGCAATAAGGCCGCCGACGGGTTTTCGTGGCTTCACTCCGATACATGGGAGGGTATGCGGGACCGCCACTCCAGAAGTTCTAGTATAACCTCCTTGAATTCTGGCCGCCTTCACTGGACGCTCTAGGCGCGGGAGTCAATCTATCGCTCAACAAACTTGGTTTTACCACGTCAACCACGGCATTTTTAGTATTACCCCCTCAGAGGTAGCTCATCTTCGAAACCAAATGGCTACGTCTGAGTGCACCCAGGTTTCTCGCATGTCTGTGAAGTCGCGCTACCCGCTTCTCCAACCCAATCCAACACAAACCAATCCAATTTCCCCAACAAATTATGCACTCGTTCCCTCACGCACAGTAGGTACAATGGGCCACGGCGTGTACAGCAACGCACTACGCGCAGACGTAACTAAGCAGCAATGGTGTCTACAAGAACATCACGCTCGTGAGCTCGGCGTGATTGTAAATTGCTTGCTCATCCTTTGCGTCCAGCGTATTCTTAGCAACGCCGGAGTTCCCACAAACGCGCGACACGCTTCCGCTAACTCCAACTCTTTTCATATGCTTCCATTTTAGAGCAAGAACGCTGTGTGCCCCACCTTCCACAATTGCGTCTGTCGGTATGAAGCCTATTCATCAAGGCCATAAAACGCAGCAATGCTAACAATAAAGCAAGACTTCAAGCTCAGCCCTGAAGTTTCTAGATAACTTTGCTGAACGCTCACGAACTTTATTACTTGTTTGTCGTGCACGTAATGCATCGTAACAAAAAACTCTACCCCCACTACCGTAGTCTATGTGACGTATCTCACGGCATGTCGAAAGCACGAGTAAAATGTTTACTAAGAACATCTACAAATTTTACTGGTTGAATTATAGGCGCAAACGTTCACTTACTATTACTGCCGGCTTATACCGTAGCAATGGACTGTGCAACAGTTGTCCTGCCCGCTGAAGCGTTTTCGCCCGTGATCGTGCCTACTTACCACTATTTACCCACGCCACAGCACTCCCGCTAATTGACGAGTACCTCGCACAGAAGCCGCAAAAAACGACAGCTTGCATGACAGAACAACTCCCTTTTGACGCTCCCCTCGAAGAGCTGCTTTTCCACCACGCGACCACGCATCGGCAATAGCAGCACGTGCGGCGATCCTAATGGGGTATATCTATCGGCACACACCGCCGATAAAGCAATTGAGAACGAGCGAGGGCAGAGAGTGGCGGCGAAGGAACGAAGGGGAGCAGAAATAACACGCATTGGGCCCGAGCGGTTCGGACGATTGGCCCTAATTCGCGATCACCGCTCCTGGATCTACACCGGGCCGACCGGGTAAAGAAGAACCGGCCGGGGTGTTGCCGGCAGTCGAGTAGCAGGGAAATGGAGGGAGCACGGATCGGAGCTTGACCCAGAAGCCCGATTCGACTGGGCAAATATTTCCCGAGCACTCGAGCGCACGCCGCCTTCGCTCTGGCGCCCCCATGCTTTTTCGGCGGCACCCTCCGCGCAGATCTCGCTCGCCTTCTCCGTCCCATCACGCCGTCTCTCCAGCTTCCTGTGGTGCCCCTTCCACTTTCGGGTAGTTTTCGTCGAGCCTCTCCTTCGCAGTCCGACCTGCCGATCACTTAGATCTCCTCACGGCCTCATGGCGCGGGTCTGAAGCCCTTAAACAGCCTCCGTTCGCGATCTTAGGGTTCTCGCAGGAGCGTCGACGTACGTCGCTCTATGGATCGCGCTGGTGTTTGCGCAAGGCCGCGGCCGTCAGCTGCGTCGCCCGGCCAGAGTAGTTCCTCACTCACCCTCCTTCGTTGCCCTGTGGGGTCCGCTATTTGTGCACGATTTGTGATTCACGATTTTGGTACGCACGCTACACGTGAGATCGATTGTCAGAATCGTGGACTCACTGGTAGTGTTGACAGCGCCTTTGTGGATTAGTTAGGTAGGAAGAAGCGGTAGTGCTCTCAAGCTTCGCAGGAATGATTGTGCGTGTTCTGGTGATTCAAAGGGTTTTGTTTGCTAAAGGGCTTGTTGGTACACTGTAAATCGAAGGAAAACTGAGCGGAAGACTGGACAAGGCAAGGCAAACAAAAGCTCAATGCACGGGTCTTAATTGGCGACAGTTGCCCCAACGATACTACAAAAGTAGTAGTCCAGAAATAGTGATGAAAGAGATCACTCGAGTGAACCGCTGCGGTGGCTCTGGGGTTAATGAGTTGTTCTTACGTGCCTAAGGACGTGGGTTCGATCCCGGCTGAAGTGGCCGCTTTTCCTAACGAGGCGAAAAGCGAACAGGCCCGGGCATCGAGATTTCGGCGCACGTGAATGATCTCCCGGTGGTCAAACTTAATCCGGATCCCTACAGTACTGCGCGTCTCAGAGCTCAGGCGTTTATCTCCGTCGCGTTAAATTTTAAAACTGATCTCTCGAATAGTCATTTTCAGTTATTCTGTGAAGTATTCTCCCTAATTGGACAGTCAGCGTGAGGTGCGAAGCCCATAAATAAAATCTAGGTCATTAGTCACATCTTTTTGACGAATAGAGAATACACTCCACGGCCTCAAGATATTTAAACGTGCAATAAAGACTCAATAAAAGTTTGCTTTATTCAAAAAGCGTGGTGTTTTATAGTGCCCCCAACGCTTTTCCGGCAACAAACGATGCTTCATTTACTATAATAAATACAGAGTTTTAAGCCCGAATTTCAATTTTCCTGCTAAATTGTGTGTGTCGTGGCTTCAGTGGAGACGAATTCTGGGAACGTGCCTAAAACGCCCGTTTCTAAGTTCACTAAGGCTGCTGCGAACGGCAAAGCGTCTAAACTGTTGCCTTGTTTACTGTCTTCTTTCATAGAGGGCGCGACGATACCGCCCATATGCCGCTGTCCACACCTGTTCTGCTTCTGAACGCACGTGTACCTGGCTACTTTTGTCACAGTTGACAGTAATCATTCGTCAAGAATAGGGTATGCTCGACAAACAGGGTCACGTAAGTGGCGATGTCGTTTATGCCAGTTGGACAGTGCCATGTCGTACAAACCAAACGCGCCCGACGGCTGTGCAGCGTCGGCCGACATGTGCGCGCAGTGCGCACTACTGCAACTTTGTTCACTTGTTCGTGACTTCCATTGTTTATCTCACCATTGTTACTTGTATCAAAACAATGTGCACTAATTGTAAGCGCAAGATGCTCGATCTGAAATGTTAGAATTCCTGTTTATTCTCGTTGGATTTCACCCGCTTCAGCCAATCGCCCCAAGCTGCCCATAATACGTCATGAGTTCAGTGCGGGAAAAGTACCTAGGGTTTCGCATGCCTATTCTCTACTTTCCCCATTTTACAGCTTGTCTCAGTGAAGTTCCCAAAAAAGTCGTGTCAGTGCTGTCATTCTAACGAGGCCGTCTTTCGAATGGACCAAACTTGCATTTCTGTTTCTTCATGGCCCTCTGAGGCGCTCTGGAGTTGTCGTACAAAGGCGCGTCTTTAGCATTTATCAGACAAAAAGCAGCAGCAATTGCTGAGAAGAGATCTCACGTATTCGCGTCCAGTTGGGCAGACACCCTGGTTAGCTTCGTCAAGAGTTAACTCGCTCGTACAACATTAAATACCAATTGGCTCTTCAGTACATAAGCCTCATTTTTACACCGCAAAGTTTTATCTTGTCTGTTAAAGGTGCGTTGACTCATGGACAACAATGTAAGTCACTAAGGCAGTGATGAAAAACCATTGTCAAGTTCCAAACTTTCGCTATAGCACTTAACTTTATAAAATCGGCTACGTTTTTATTGCCTGCACTACTTGGACACGCACGCTCGTTTCACGCACGCACGCACAAGCGGGTTATATCCGCAGCTTACGCCATGGTGTACGACGTGCGTGGAGAGCATCCCCGTACTAAGCTGATATTGCGCTATAACCGAAGTGCCGAAGCCTTGCGGCGCACTCCGTAAGTCACCTGCCATAACCGCTGAATGTACAGACGAACAGATGAACGCCGACGGCTGCTAGAGGGACCATAATCCGGCACACCACCAAGCTTCTGAATACATTTACGTATTTCTACGCACACAAGACCCACAAAGGACACGGTACGCCGATATTCCCATCAGCCGAGAGTGTCCACACGCGTGCGGGCACATATGAACACCATGCAAATCCTTCTTATCCCTTTACGCTCTCACGTTTCGCTGCGCGAGGCTAATCTCGCCCCAGCATCGTCATTGTTGTTGACAAGGGATACGCGATATGTTTCTCGTATTATTTGCCGAACGGGCGTCAATAGACACGACCAGCAATGGTGCCAGACGAATACCGCGTGAATTGATGCAGGCATGTCCTTAATAAATACCCCGTAAAGAAATCTAGGAGAGGGAGCAAGAAGAAAAACAAGAAGAAGAAAAACTAGACGAAGAGAGCACTCTTCATTGAGAGCAACGTACTGCATCGTCGTTTCCTCCTCTCTCTCTTTCGTTTCCTGCTTCCGGTGCTCCCACGAACGCCTCAGCCTCTGCCGAGCACGGTGCTCACAGAAACCGGAATAAAGCCCTCCCTCGTCTACTTCCGCAAATGTGACTCGAGGGGGACAGCGGCCGTGAGGACGACTTGCACTTAGCGCAACTAGCAACATGAGATGCCTGCCTGTCTCGGCGGTGTAAAAAAGATAGCAAATTCTCCCAGAACTAACGCGAACGAGGGCATTACCCAAAGAGTGAGCTTCCAGGATTTACGTAAGCGCCTTGGGAACACGGCTTAGGAAGTAAGGCGGGGAATGCATCTTACACATGCTGCATTTCGTTTTGTGTCCAGTTTTCTTGCCATCTTGCTGGAAGCCTGGATTTCGGTAGTAGCCGGTAGCTTTAGACGAAAAGGTAGCCTGCAGAACTTTCCAGTTGGATCAAGCTGCGTGTCTTCCGGTCCTGACTTTCTCCGGTCGAAACTGGCTGAGTGCTCTTCGTTGCATCTTGTAGCAGGCTCAAACGCCCGATGAGAAGAATAATGCAAACACAGCAGAACCCGTGCTTTGTACGTGTGGGTGTACGTGTGTTGCGCATTCACATCGGCTGCGGCAGTGCCAACTCTTCAAGCTGGATGGCCAGATATGAGCGCCGTTGTGGAAGTCCGAATTTTGGGGTATTAGCGAAGCCGTAGTTTCGACGGCTAGTTCAGAATTTTCGAAAGCTGCGTATCAGAAGTTCGGACTTACCTATTGCCTTAAAAAAAAAACTGAAAAGCTGGTTTAAAGTATTGTTGGCTACTTGGACGACGTGAAATGGTGGTATGCTTAACGTGTTCAAGTAGAGCCTCATCGTTTTATAGGTGATACAGTCTCAAAGTGTAAGCAAAAGTAAATGAAACAAAATGAAGGGAAGTGATTAGAATTGTCTACAAATGCGTAGGGATTCCCGCGCTCTTTCCCTTCTCATTGAGCTTTTTATAGCCACATTTTGGTTGGGCTCCTTTTGGGCTATATTAACGGACCTGTTGCTTTGTCTTTTGATTATTTTCTGGTTTCTGTTCCGGTATTTAATAAATTGTTCTTTTGCGGTATTGAAGCGAATAAAGGACTTTTTGAGAAAATACAATGGGCACGTGGTTGAAACTATTCGACGTTTTTTTTTGTGTTTGTATTGGTTCTTTTGGGGTTTTTCTTACATATCCTTTAGTCGTGTGAGCGGGCGGTGTATTAGACAAACGTAAGTGATTATGCTAGTTCATTTGTATTTTGTGTTGTTTCTTTTTTTTTGTTCACATTTATTTCGACCAACAATCTATATTTACGCTATTTCAGCAAATAAATATGCTGACGTTACCAATCATTCATCTTTGCGCAGGCACAGAGCGTTGCATGGTTGATTCCAGGGGTACTCGGCCAAAAATACAAACGCCTCGAAATGTGACTACTTCGTAAACGTCGCTTTTATAAAAAAAAAGCTGTGTGATGAGTAGGCATTTCGAACGTTCAGGAGCAGATTTTATCGACGAGTCATTCGTATACAGGGGCTTTTGCTAATATTTCTAATACTACTTTCATTTCCCAACCGTAAGACAGGCACTCTTTGAATGGCTTCACTGACCGATTCATTCATTACGAGAACAGGGTGAGCTTGCTTGAACCGAGTGCTTCCTTATTTTAGGATTTACATTCATTCATTCATTCATTCATTCATTCATTCATTCATTCATTCATTCGTTCGTTTGTTTGTTTGTTCGTTCGTTCGTTCGTTCGTTCGTTCGTTCGTTCGTGCAACCGTTTGTCCGCGTTGACGGGCACATGGCGCCATCAGCTATCAAATGAGAAAAAACTTACGGTGGCAGAAAGGATTAAACATGTGAACAGAGCAAAATCTCGCCGCCGGCGCTACGTTTAAACTCTAAACTACGCAAGCAGTTTAAATCTACGCCTGCTGACTTCACTTAAGAGTGTTCTTTATTTGATTTTCAAGTGTCCCTGCTTCAGCTTAGCGAATGCAACCAGAGAGAGCGCGTGACGAAGTGAGCGGAGAATCTAAGCGCAGCGCGGGGCCGCTGGGATAGTAGCGGAGGAGGTCAAAAGAAGACGATCCGTTCGAAGAGCACGGAAAGGAAAAATAGCGGCAACAGCGCCTGCCCTGCGGAATGCCAATGAGCCGCCGCCTTGTCGCGGACACCCTTGGACGCCGTGTCAACAGTGTAGAAAGCACCGACACTGGCTGTCTCAGTCCTCCGCGAAGGTTTAATGGAAAGCAGCACCAGAGGACACAAGTAGACAGGCAGTGAGAATGAGGACGGTAGAGGGAAAGCGGGGAAGGCTTGAAGGGAAATGTTGGAAGGCGTTTCTGAGAAGCTCTGTCGAATGCCTCCTAGTATGCCCTGAGAGGGAAGTTGTGGGAAGGGTGCATAGTGCTTGCTTTGCTGCCTTTATGTGCTCCCTTCCTATACGTGGGTATGGGTGGGACGATCGGCTACTAAAAAAATTGTGAACGGAAAGGGAGGTTTTTGAAGCGAAAGAAAGCACGTAAAAATAAATTGCTTTCGTAACAATCACTTCTGGTGAGGGGGACCCTCAGAACTGTCGTGTAAAATGAACATAATGAATCGACTGAGTGAATGAGTCATGGATAGGGTTTCAACTCATAGACAATGGCAGCGCACGAAATCATATCTGCTGAAACGCTATTTCTCTTTTGTGGTAAATAATGCAACCACGTCCGCAGCTTGTGTAGTCATTAGGGCGAGAAGAAATGGGGGACTTTATTGCAATTTTAATTATTTTTGTTTGTTTAACTAGTGTGCCTAATCACATTATTCAGTAACACATATTGTTTTCTGTCTCGACATTGTACGGAAAACAGAAATGTACGGTAATTTTTTTATGACGTCGAATGTGGTTGACAAGTGTAGCTCTAAAAATCATCTTGAGGTATCAGCCTTGGCTATATTAATCGTAGGTCACCGCGACATCAAGTCAATGCAATTGTAGGTCGTTCTTTGTTTTTAGTCAAGATAGTTTAGTGATAATCAACATCGTGAGAATAGACCCTCCTGCATAAAATTGACAGAACTTTCTCTGACAAGTACGCCTCAATGTTGAAATAGCCTATTACCAACGCAGCCAATGCGGACCCCCTAGAAAGAGATTCAGTAGGGTTTTGCTGTGTACAGGAGTCGAGTACGCATTAATGCTTGCGCACACGATGCTTATACGCAGCTTATATATACCTACACAAAACATTATTGGCCAGTCTATGGGCCCTTCGCCTTAACACCAATATGCGTAAGACACCAATAACACCTATAACACCAACACCAAAGACACCAATAGGCGTAAAATTACTCCCAATACGAAGACAGAGTGAGTTCACATCGTAATGGATGCATAGTGGCTCGTAGAACTGGTTTCTATGCGTCTTTTCACATGAAGTCATCATTTATTTTGGGGCACGAAAAAAAAAAACACCGTGAAATAAAAAAAAACCCAACCCGTGCCTACTACTGTATAATGGGTAAATGTGGCACAGTGATTGCACATAGATTGGTATAGAATATGTTCACAAGAGGTATGTGCATATAAAACTGGAAAATCGAGCATGGTTGTACTTCCTTCGGTACTCCTTGAATGATAATGTTTGGTTATCCGATTTTTTTTCTTTGGTGTTGCTGATGATTGATGATTGTCGGGTTTTAACGCGCCGAAACAACGCAGGCGATGCGGCGCGCCGTAGTGGAGGGCTCCAGATTAATTTTGACCTTTTGGGGATCTTTAACGTGCACCGAAATCTCGTACGCACGGGTGTTTTTGCTTTTCACCTCCACCAGAAAAGCGGCCGCCGAGGTCAGGAATCGTAACCGCGTCCTCGTGCGCAGCAGCGCAGCGCCTTATAAGCCAGTGAGCCACCGCGGCGGCCCCTTGGGGTTGTTTTTGTTGTAACTTGGATAATGACAATGTACTATGGACCTCTTTGCCGTGTATGCTCAGAACCAGTTTAGACTTGATGCCATCTTTGTGTTGGGGATTCTATTGTGAGGCAATGTTATCGTTAACAGTCTTGACCAGCTTTTTAATATGTCAATAGATGATTTGCTTTAGAAAATTCACTCTTTTGATTCAGATAAGCTTGCTTTGAATAATTTGCTTAGTCCATGGCGTTCCTTTCTCGTTATTTTCCACATTGTGAGGTGATGGTCGATGTGTTTGGCTGTTGGTACCCATCTGCAGGTAATATTATCTTTCATCTTGAATTTATTGATATAAAATGGAAACCGTCATCGCTTGTGTTGTGTAGTAATTGGAAGGAAACTTTAGTGGTATAATGTTTGCGCTCTGCAATCAACTGACAGGCAGCGGTGTCCCTGCCGTGTAGATTCCACACTTGGTTTCATTTATCTTTTCTTCGCTTCTTTAGTGGCATTTTAATGAACTGAGTTGTTATGGGGACATCTAAGCTCTTACCAATAATGGCTGCTTGGTTTGCTAGTTCGTCAGCTATCTAGTTACGGAGAACGCCGGTGCATCCTTTGATCTAAGCTGAAATTACATCACGGGTGTCCTTGACTGTTTAATTCGTTCTTGATTTTTCGGATGAAAATATTTAAGTAGTTTGGATTTTTTATCCCCTGTAATGTGGAAAGACTGCCCGATGTTATTTTGATATTCCAAACACGGATGCTATTTTTTATGTATTTTAGTGCTTTAGTATAGTGACATAGAGAAAGATAGAGAGAAAGAGAATGCTCTTTAATGTGAATTAGTATAACGGTGGCTTGAAGTGTAGGGGTAAACGCTATTTAGGCAATGAGGAATCCGAACCACCTTACGGCACTGACCAAACACACTCCACCGCCATTTATCCTCCGCCCTGCTTTAGACCTGCGCCAGCAGAAGCTGTCAGTCAGACCAAAACAGGAACCCGGAAGGCCAAAGTGTGCTGGGGTGCAAGGGGTGGGCCATAGATAGACTACAAGATGTATTACACCTAGTTCTCTTTGAGGCGGACACGCAACAACTCCTTGGCATCGCCTCTCAGTTTCTTTTCACTCTAATTTTACCATGGGATGCCTTGGCAAATAATGCTGGTACATTGTTTTTAACTCGCTGCTTTTTAGGGTGCTTTACAAATGTAGATACTTCAAACAGCCCTGGTCATCAGGCAATAAGGGTCCTCACTGCACCGGTCATCACTGTCTAGCATGTGTAATCATGCGAACGGCAATGAAACTTCGCAGTTGTTTACCTCGGAGTACGGATGCGCTGGAAGAACTCTGCCAAATGAAACTGCGAAGAAACGCGGTTCTGTCCACACGTTTCAATACAAAAATGCCTGCTGACTGCAGCCACTAAAAAGTTAATAATTCAATTTTAGTTAATTAAGCCACCGAAATCAACAATTACCAATTACCATCTAACTATGCGTCGTCCTGGGCGCACAACCTCACTGTAGAGGTGGTCTTCACGTAAATTTAAGCGCCTAATTAAAAAAAAAAAGCCTGTCGACTTAATTTTGATCACCCTGTGTGAGGTTCTTGAAGAAATAGGTACCTAAAATATTAATATGTTTCCTTCAAACTAATGGAATGCCAGAATGCTGTCAGGCGGGTTTCCGATAAGGCCGATGCCCACGCTGATCAAATGGTTGCCTTTGAACCTTACGTCAATTATGCTTGTATTAACAGGGAACATTGTCGATTTGCTTGTTTTTCTGCGTGACATACGACACATTTTGGCGTGACGGCATCTAGCTCGATCTACCGGTGTTCGGTGTATCGGAATACACGATACACAAAAGAGCAATTGTTATTTGTCAGAATGAACACAAGTTGCGGACTGGGGAAGCACTGTCGGAAACATATCTACAAGAAAACGGTCTACTTCAGGGCGAAGGAGCACTGAGTTGTATTTTGTTTATAGTTCAAATCGACTCACTCGTTAAGTTATAGCCACTCAATCAACGTACAGTCGCCCAAAATGAAACGTGATCATGCGAGCCAGTGTTTTTCAGCGCAGTGCGAAAAAGCGAACGGTGCAGGCTTCTTCGAGGCATACTCAAATTCGTATTAGTAGGACATGCAACCTCCCGCCATCCGCCCGCATTGCGCGTGTCCGACGCTTCCAATGGACAGCGTCAGATCGCGCACCCTGTAGTGAAGGGAACATGCTCGCGTGATCACCTTTCACGTTTGGACGACTGTGCGTAATTGATGTTTAAATTAAATTAGATATTAGTAATTCATTATGTGTGCGAAGAAACAAGCGCTTCTTAATTTAAATAGCGTAAAATCTAAGCAGCGCCTCCCGTCTTTCGTAATGATGTGACAATCTCCGTCAAGAAAGAAATGTTAGAATTGATAATTGGGCTTGACGAGACGTTCTCGTTCATTCAACACATAAAGTCTCCAAAGCTAAAATGCCTCACAGCCACGAACGTACTGAATTAAAGTCCCACCAATTCAGTCTTTTTATGGAAAGCACCTGCCGCCGTTAGTACGTACGGGTGGGCACCTATAAGTGCGCCATAAAACGCGAAAACCACACTGAAAACTTCTTGACTCAGTGTCACCCCTAGGTCTCCATCCAGCTTCTCGGGCTTTCCGTACGAGTGCCACTCAAAGAATTCGTGTGGAATGTGACCAAGCGGTGCTTAAAACGGCAGCGCGCCTCGACTGCTTTGCTTCATGCCACTAATACCATGTCTATGACAAATCAGCTGTCAAATTTTATCATGAGCGATACCTCATTTTTGCCGAGATGCATATAGTAACAACTTTCTCCCAAAAGAAGCAGTCATGTTCTTTCTACATACTCTAAGCCCGGTGGTAGTCAAGAAAGCGATAAACCGCGTCTCATCAACGAGTGGGCTTTTCCCCTGAACCCTGCTCTTTAGGGATTATATTCTAGTCTTCAACAAAACAGGCCTCTCGCGAAAAATGAGGGTTCTCCTAATAATTGCCCTTTAAGGGCTTTTAAATAATGCCCTAAAGGCTTAAAACGGTATGGTGGTTTTCTCACTAAACTCAAGAGCAAATATCAATACGGATTGTAATATCACAATGGCGCAGTAACATAGTAAAAAGATCATTGCACGTAGAAACACATTAAAAGGGTCGCTTAACGTATATATGACAATACATTCGGAAGAAAAAAAAACAGTGCAAGAATCAGGTGTACTGCCCCCCCTCCCCATAGCCCCTTTTTTCGTCATTTAGGAAAACCGATGACACGAAAACTAGTTCAGTGCGGATTTTCTCGAGGGAAGTAATGAAGCCCTTATAGCACTCGTGAGGCGAATTGGGCCAGGGTGCAAACCCCACGAGTTCACACTTCGGCCCGATGGTCAAAAATTTGAGTTTCCTCTTTACGTTTCTTGTGTCCTTCTCGATCATAATTGATAGTTTAAAACCACTGGCTGCCGACGCTATCACAAGCCGTTTGTATGGTTATGCAGTATTCATGATTTTCTTCAATTTACACAAAAAAAACTGTGGTTGATTCTTCTGTCATAGGAATAAGTAAATCACGAAAGTGAAATGGGCAGCGAAATCTGCAGCTGAGCATGATTCGCGGGTCGGTGGCTGTCTTGTGGGTGTGCTTGGCGAGTGACGTCCTGCTGGCGGGTCGCTTCGGCAAAGGTGTACTGGAATAATTCCCG
Organism: Haemaphysalis longicornis; assembly: GCF_048455015.1. Classification (NCBI taxonomy): domain Eukaryota; kingdom Metazoa; phylum Arthropoda; class Arachnida; order Ixodida; family Ixodidae; genus Haemaphysalis; species Haemaphysalis longicornis. Next base: position 89,757,384 of record NW_027526460.1, on the reverse strand, counting down.
CGACAGATATAACGTTAGTAAAATCTCGGGGTATCGCGTCATAAAAAACTTCCGTCTTAAAATATAAAACCCCAAAACGAACAACCCTAAGTATAACGTACTCATTATAATAAAGGTTGCTTCCCCGCAAGATCACCCTGTGTGCAGGGGTGCACCCTATAGAGGCCGCTTGCTTCGTTGTACTGGCGTTACTTCCGTGACGGATATGACGTCAGCAAAATCTTTGTGCATCTGGGAATAAAAAACTTTCGTGTTAAAATACACTGAGCTGTAAGTCCCACCGCAAACGAGCTAGTCCGTTCTTTTTCCCTTGTCAATCAATCATCAGCGCCGGCTGGTGTTGAGGCCTATTGAGGCTGAAAGAACTCAAGGTCTCGGATTCAGGACTTGTCACTAATGCTCTTCGTAGTAAGCATGTTTACTCTCTCTGTCTCTCTCTCTCTCTCTCTCTCTCTCTCTCTCTCTATATATATATATATATATATATATATATATATATATATATATATATATATATATATTTATATATATATATATATATATATATATATATATATATATATATATATATATATATATATATATATATATATATATATATTTATATATATATATATATATATATATATATATATATATATATATATATATATATATATATATATATATATATATATATATATATATATATCAATTGATACATGTTCGAAGCACTTTTTTGGCGATAGCGCAGGGCACGCAAGACAACACATGCCTAAGGCGTGGCACGCGGGCAAACTGTTCCCTGCGGATTACTCGAGATTCGTGTCTCTTTAGTCCCTCTTTTAATCCCGATTCCCGCCGAACTAATCCGCCTTAATCCCCTGTAGAAATTAATTGGAATCGCTGCGCCGCTAGTTTCCTTTCCCGCCTTAAGTCTTTGAGGATGATATTTCTCTAGCCGCGCGACGTAGCGAACACTGGAAAGGACAAACCAAAAGCACCAAAACACAAGTAAAGGGACGCCTTAAAAGGGCGTTTTGAAGGCGTACGGCGGCGCACGCAAGTTGCCTCTGCGCGGATTACGCCAGAAGCGTGCGTCCTGGGCGTTTTGTTTAGATTCATACAGGTCGTTCTCTTTTTCGGGTTGTTTTTACATACTCAAATAAAGACCCAGGAGAGGGGTTACTCTTGAGCGCGAGCCGAGAATAACAGAAATAGAAGAACTCGCACTGGTGGAAATTGAAATTTCTTTAAGAAAAAAGTCAGGGTGGGCGGGCACGTGTGTTCCGCCATCGGCGCTGATAAAAGCACGCGTCCAGAGTTTTAAGTGAAGCCTTCCAAACGCCCTCAACGTTTTGTATGATAATATCGTAAAACTTAATACTCTTTCGTTCAACGCTCGCTCATGCGCAGTTTGGATGCTGTAGCATTTATAGCCCAGGGTTCCCACCCGAAGCTTCACTGAGTTTTGGCTGTGTCCGCTCGTTAGCTAATCAAGAGCCTAATGGAATATTCCGGAGATGTGAGTGCAGCAAAAGAAGATGCTTGCTCTGCATTATCTGCTGCTCGGCATGAGATCGCTGGCATGCTTACCGGTCACAGAGACTTCATTATAGGGCAGCGGCAATATATCTCTACAGAGTGCAACATCCTCTTGCGGTAATTCAAGCTGAGCGACAGTTTTCGTTCCGTCATTATCACATTCATAATCATCACCATCGTACATCGTACGGTCGCCATCATTACCGCCATCGCAATCATCCACATCTTATCTATCATATGGTTGTCTTTGTCATCGTAGTCGTCGTCATCACATTCATGATCATTATAGGGTCGTCATCATCACCGACGCTAAAACCATCGTGCTCTTATCTATCAGTTCTTGACTTTCATTGTGGTCATCCTGGTCGTATTCATTAACGTACGGTCGCCATCATCACCTCCATCATATTCATCGACATCTTGTCTATCATACTGTTGTCTTTGTAAATGTGGCTATCGTGGCCATAATCATCATCATCATACTGTCGCCATCATCACCGCCAGTGATATCACCGTGAGCTTATCGATCGTATTGTTTGTCATCGTGGTCGTCGTCGTCTTCATCAGCATCATCATCGTCGTCGTCGCCGTCGTCTGTGTCACCATAAGACCATACTATATAGATTGCAGGACTAAGGTCCCTTCCATACACCTTCATCTGCTCATATCCGTGCACTGACACGACTCAATCTTTCCCACCGAACTTCTTTATCTCATCCCTCTATCGACCTGTCGGCTTTCTCCTAACAAAGAACTGTACCCGTCCCTCAGGCGGGCGTATATGTGTTTCCTAGTCAGTACAGCCAGCCGTACCCTGAGCTTGCTTATGGGGGTTATATCACAGCATGAACGTACCTAAAGCATAGAAAATCAACTGAACTGACATAATTACCAGCCAAAACAGACCTTCAATAGTTGAAAACCACGGTGGAGAAAAATCTTCAACAGAAATAGCCGAAACCGACCTAACACGGGAAAACCCGCAAAAACATACAAGATGAAGCAGCTGAAACTGACCAAAACGCAACGAAAATACCCGAAATCCCTTTTATAATGCATAAATGTGTCATAATTAGATTATATGCGTGATAACAAATGTTAATATTCAAATATGACAATCCCTTCAAAAATAAGAAGAAGCGGTAACGGGATTTGAACCCGGGTTAGGATGTTTGCTTCTCAGGAGCGGAACTACTACACTTCGAGACCAAGCGGTTCTGAGCGGTTAAAGTGAGGGCCACATGCACATGGGCATAGCTTCAAACATGCGCCTAGATTGCGCTACGCGTCGCTTTGCTGTGCTGACTATGAAACGCCCATACGCGGCGGGGTACAGTTCACCGGTTGTCAGCTCTCCGCAATACATACCCAGTCCCCATTATTTCTATTATTTCGAGCTAGTATGGTCTCCACCTGAGTTTCCTACGTAAGCCGGTTACCCATCCCTAAAAGTGACACCAACCATTCTTCCTTCTATGGCTTGTTGGGCTTAGGTTTTCTTTCGAAGTGCTTTGTAACTCCGCAAGTTTCTGTATCGTAAGTACAGGAAAAGAAACAAAGAAGGTTCTTTATTTGAGCCTTTAAAGAACAACAACAAAACATTGACGATCTGGTCTGTTAGCCATCTGGCTACGAAGTGGGCCCATGCAACAAAACTTTTGGGTACATTTTGTGGGCGGAAACGAAATGACAAATAAGGACTTGTATGCAAAAACGATGCTACGCGTTACTTGCCCAAAAATACTGAGCTACGCATGAGAAACGTGATTCTAATGGTGAAGCTGAATGGATGCTCGTGGTTGACACACGCACACGTACAAATTCAGGGTAACGAAAAACTTCCACCTCCCCTCGCGGGAACTCCTGTGTAGATGCGACGCATAGGGGGTTCACGTTGCAGCGTTGGACAGCGGAGGAACGGCGCTGGAACGATGGAGCGGAGCGGCGCAGGCACTACGTTTTATAACGGTGAGCGCATAACGGTGAGGGGACGCGCCGGCGCCAGTGCGCCTGCCGCGGCTATGACGCAATACAATCCAACACAATCCACTTTAACCCAATCCAAATCCAATCCAATCCAATCCAATCCAATCCAATCCAAGCCAAGCCAATCCAATCGAATCCAATCCAATGCCCCCCTCGCGAGAGAGTGTTCGCTATCGGAGAGGAGAGGGGGTGAGCGGCGGAGAGCGCAGCTCGTGCGGCGAGGAGAATGGGGGAGTTGCGGACTCCGACAACAACGCCGACGCCGGATGCAGGGACAAGGCGAGTGAATGAGATGCAGTCGCATCTAAGAAGAATAACAACAGAATAATAAATAAGGAATGCGCTTTGGTTGCATATGTTCCTTCAAATGACAACAATGGTATTTATAATTTCTGAGTGCTTGCCGAAAGCATCGCAGTCCGCAATGATTGCACGCTCGATTGCACAAGATAGTTGGGCCCCTGTGTTATATTAATACCAAAACTGAAAAACACGCTTTCAGCGCGTCTGTTTATTGTTAATTTGAATTAGCTTATACTCATTTCTAACCTTTCCATTTTCAGACTACTTTTGCCTCAAACATTCCCTGCAGTTAGTTATCCTCCAGATTCACTAGGCGAAATGATGCCATTTGCTGAACCATTCTCGTTTTACTCTATCTCAGATTGCTCCCAATCAAGATTCCTAAACACTGTCTCTAGACAAGCTGAAACAATATTAAAGCGAAGCTTTCAACGTCTAACTGATGGCGTCCCTGCGCACCCCAAAACGCACCTCAGGTAAGCCAACTTTCTCTGACAATGATGGTGATAAGCGCAGAAGTAAAAAAAAAAACGCTTCGTGGGATTGTTATCGAACATGAATCCTTCGCGCTCAATAGCTGTCGTCTCTCCAATTGTGTCATTTTTTTCAGTTGCGCCATTCCGACATGGTCGAAATTGTTTGGGTTTGGAGTGCACAGTTAAACACAAAATTATGCGCACCTCCGTTCAACGACGACGATGGTTGGACGCGAAGCTTTCCTCGCGGGAGAGCACCGCCAGAATCTGGCCCCGTCGCCACTGTGCGCTTTCTGCAGAGAACCGGAAACGACCAACCATTTCTTCTTCTCCTGCCGACGGTTCTCCTCAATAAGGCGAAGGTACTTGGAAAAAACATGCAGCCGTCTAAACCTCCCGCTGTCTGCTACAGTTATTTTGTCATTCGGGGTGAAGGAACTGAGATTCTGCCACGGGGATCTTCGCTGTGCATTGCACTCGTTCATCCTGCAATCAGACCGTCTGCCGTGTTAGACATCATTTGGCCCTGCTGGATTCCCCTGCAAGAATATGCGTGCCTAGCTCACTGCTTCATCTGTACCACATTTTGTCTTCGTCTTTCTTACTTCCAATTATCCCTCAATGGTGTTCTTTTTTACGTTTTTTTTTATTTTTTTCTCAGATCTCCTTACTTTTATTTCTCTAGTCATCTACTGCTAATCCATTCTAACATTTAAATATTCTTCTTTCCCTACAAAAATTACATAATTTCTTTCGGTAAGGAGCCCATTTCCTGGCCAATCCCCCCGAGTGGGTACGAGCCCTTTCACTGGTATCATCACCACCATCAAATGGAGAAGAGAGAAAGAGAGAAAGCTATTTATTCGAGGAAATAAGAGAGGTCTGCCGGCATGTTAACGCCGACATGCTACTCTGCGGGGTACGGGAGGAGGGAAAAAGTTGCAATAGGAAGAAATGTGGAAGGGAGAGAAGAAAGAAGAAAATAAAAGAAGTGAAAAAAAAAGGAGGAAGCGTGTGCGTTGGGGACCGTCAGTGCGACACGTGAAAAGTCTATGGACGGTTGTAAAGTGCAAGGATGGTCTGGTCCTATATCAGCTCAGCGACGCCGATGTCATTGAGCGTATATTCAAAGTCACAGCCACTGCGAATAAATTTCCAAACTGCGTGCGAGTCAAAGTCAAAGCTCAACGAGTCAAAGCCCAAACCGTCTGTGAGTCAAAGTCTGAATTCAGACGACAGCCAAGGAATCCTTTACCAGGAAGCTTCGCGTTCAATGATCCTCGTCGTTAGACTAAGGGAGGCATGACCTTTGAACTACACAGCAGACACAACATTTCCGGCGCGTTCACAGAGTGTGGGAAATAAGGACGAGGCTCATTAGAAATATGTCATCTTTTCGTGAGGCTTTTCACATCTGTCGAGATCAGTAATTATTTCTGCCAAATTCCACATTTTGCTGGTGGTACGAGCAAATTAGCTACTGATACTAAAATAATGCTTCCTTAAAACACAAAATGTATGACCCCTAACATATCGGTGAAACTGCTGACGTTGGGGCTCAGAATAGCCAGCTTAAATCACCACCCATTTTAATTATTTCAAGCCTTTCTATTTTAACTGCACAAAAAAAAACGTCCGTTCGTCCGTAATGATGATGATGTTCCACTCTTTCGCCGCATACGGAACTTACACAAATGAAATGAGCAAGAGCTATTACACTTTGTCATAAAGGTCCTTACAGTGCCCCCGTATAGATGTCGTCCGAGTCATGAAATTACAAAATATTACGAGGTTCTACCGCAATCTCTCCCGACAGCGCAGTTTTGACTTGTATATGTAGCGTTTTATAGAAAACACCATTCGAAAGAGTACGCGGCCTGCTTAGAAGCTCTTCTGACAATATATATATATATATATATATATATATATATATATTTATATGTGTCTGTTTTTTCACGCAAAATCCAAGATAGAAAACCGTAATGTGATTGAGTTGGCGTTGAGTGGAATAACCGCAGATGTGCAGTATAGGCTTGCTACAACAACCCAGATTTCTTCATTAGCCCTCCTTTGTCCGATACCTTTTACTCTTCAATAAACTTTCTTATCAGGATCAAATACCTTCCTTATCAGCATATCTTTTCTTTCTCTCACGGCAAAACCATAAGCTGGGCAAGAGTTGGCGCAGCCAGATTTTTTTTCTTTTGCGAAGATTTTTAACGTACGCAGGATCTTTAAACATGGTGTGTGGTGTTGGCCAATTGTTGGGTATTACAAATTGCCGACGTAGGTGTTCAAGGCGTAGACTTCGGGGCTTTTATTCGGAGTAGGTAAAGCATAAACTTAAAAAAAAAACAATTTTACTTCTATTTTTCAAAAAAATGTATATGCTTTACTTTTTACGGCTTACGTTTAAGCCGGCGGCTTTCACGCAGGTGGCCGTTCACTGCGTATCTACATTTAACTATACAGCAGTTTATGTGTTGGAATCACTGTCTCGTCTTTTGCATAATAAAAGAAGCGAAATACTTCAGAACTCATCAGTTTCATCAATGCCAAAAATACAAAAGGTCCAGAATCTTTTTTAAGTGAAGGGGATGGGATACATAAAACTTTAAAAGTAATTCACGCATAATAAGAGGGGAAGTTATTTTTGGGGATTTGTTTTATACGCAGTTCCAATTTTGCCCCGCAACATAATATGACGCTGGTACGTTGAAACACACCTTGTTAGGCTAGTGAAAAAAGCTCTCATTTCGGCTTCGTGGTGTTCTTGTTTAAAGTTAGCTGTCGAATAAAATGTGAAACAGATTAAAACTTAACAAAATTCTCAGTGTTCTCCATTTTCAACTTCCTACACAGTAAATTCTTATCAAATATTTTTTTTTCTTCACGCCACTTCAAAACTCTACTTTATGTGCCGCTATCCACTATTTTTTTTTCGGCGCCACTTATTCTTTTCGCCGTGCCTCATACACACAGAATAAACTGTATGGCGCCATGGGTGGATGACAACCTGTCACGATGTGCCAGCTAACCGTTAATCTTCCCAGCGCTTCCGATGACGGTCGTAGATACCTATTTATCGTCCACCGAAATGACATGTCTCACCAAACTTTGTAACGTTCAGCTTAACATTGATGAAACGAACCCACGCAAGGAGAAATCAAGACTATGCGCTGATATTTATATCTATATATATATATATGTGTACAATCATAATGGGAAACGAGGGACTCCTTGAATTAAGACAAAAATAGGGGTTGGCAGTTAATAATCCCAAAGAAACAAGGAAAGCGAAAAAGGACACTACCGGAGGTAATTTATTATCGTTGAAACAGATGCATATTTTTGAAAGACAGAAAAAAGGGGAAAAATGTCCGCCGGGTAGAATCCGAACCCATCAATTCCAGAATACGCGTATGGTGCGATGATCACTACGCTACCCGTGGGGCTGTTCTCCCCTCCACTTGCTCTGGTCTTTCATAATCATCGTCATCATCATCGCCATCATCATCATCACCTTGGTTGTGTCCACTGCAGAACGAAAGCGTCTCCCAAAGACCTCCAACCAACCCTATCGAGTGCGAGTCGTGTCCATGTTTTCTCTCCCCGAATTTTCGCGGCTCGTCTCGCCATCTTGCCCTCGGCCGACCCCTATAGCGTTCGCGGATTATTGGAAGCCAGTCTGTTAAACGGATGGTCCACCTGTTGTCCGTCATACGCATTTTATGACAAGCCCATGTCCATTTCCTTCGCATAATTCGAACTAGAATGTCCTCCACCCTAGTCTGTTCCCAAATCCATGGGGGAGGTTTCGATACCGTCCGCAGTGCTTGCGTTTCTGATTGAGTCGCAAAGCGAAAACGGCAGTTTGCGGAGATTTCTGCATACATTAAAGATATCCTAGGTGGTAAACGTTATATCGGAGCCCTCTAATACGGCGCGCATCACACCACAGGTGCAGCTTCGCCACGTTAAACCCCCCCAATCAATCAATCATGTCGGCGAGCAACACCTTTTATCCCCTCTGGTGGACTCAATCGTCCTCGGTGAATAACTGGTACACCTTATATGATCCGCTTATTATTGCGCACAGAAAAAGAATAAATGCATCCACCCTGAATGTACTTGGGAACAACACGTGACATAAATAATGGCAGAGTAAATAAAAAAAAAAGCGCGCCAGCGTTCAAAATTCTGTCAGCCCGATAATTCACCAACCCCGTTCTCCTGGGAGCAAAATTTCTCGACCTGCGAAAGATATTGTCATACTGTGAAGTGCGAAAGCTGCCCACATAACTTAACTGAGAAACAATTCCGCAAACAATTGCCCGTAACGGAAAACAATCAGAGTGACCTTGTGCTCGGCGGACCGACAAAACTGCTACAATACTTCCGTAAGAAGGGGTCACCATTCCCTTTTTGAGTGACGTATTACATTTCCGTTCAGCGTTTCCCCATCTCATTCAGACAATAGCACGATTCTATAGAAGAAATTGCGTAGTGAGACACGGCCCGTATGTAACGTGCTGTTTTGTCTGAGGATGATTGGTGAGCAGCCTGTTAAGTAGCAGAGATAAATTCTTCATATGATGAGTTGGAGCGCAAAATTTGTGTAGTGAGACCCGAATAGTTCTGCCACCTGTCGAAGCAAATAAAATTGGAGTGCAGTCAGATTACACCAAAAGTGAGTGAGACGTGGGTGTGCAAAGCTCAGGAGACAACAAACCAGGTTTTAAATTCACCAAAACCTGTTCATTTTTCTAGCTTCCATCTTCATGTCACATATGTTTATGGCACAATGGGTGCTGGTGGTAAAGTTTTGTTTTTGCCGCTGCTCCCGATGTTTTGGCAGCCTTATCTGTACAGAAAGCGGTCACCGGGAGAAACTAGTACCTACTGCCGAATAGTCAGAGGCCGAACGAATAGCGGGAGTCACCCGCCGCGGTGGCTCAGTGGCTAAGGCGTTGCGCTGCTGAGCACGAAGACGCGGGTTTGATTCCCGGCCGCGGCGGCCGCTTTTCTGATGGAATACGCCCATGTGTACGAGATTTCGGCGCACGTTGAACATCTCCAGGCGGTCAAAATTAATCCGGAGCCCTCCACTACGGCGCCCCTCATCGCCTGTGTAGCGTCGGTGCGTTAGACCTCAAAATCAATCAATCAAAGGCTAAAACTGGGCTACTTGGTTGTACGCACTGCTGAATCACGCTGATTTAAAACTTCAACTAAAAACAGCAAAGCAGCAGCACACAAAGACGGACGAGACGGAGCGGGGAGGGGCAAGCCGTGAAGCAGGTCGTGGGGCGGAAAAAACTGTTGCATGTTCAGTTTTTCTACATTATGTACGTCTGTCTGTTGCCCCGATCCTGTTTTTTGTGAAGTTCCAGATCAGAACAGTTCAGCAGTATCTCGCCCTCGGATGTACAACAGGAGCAGCGGACTTTTTGGCAGTTGTTAAAAAGAATAGCGGCAGTCTTCCAAGGCAAACAGTAAATGGCGCTGGGTGTGTACAGGAAATGCCCAGCTTGTACCTAGCTGGGAACAGAATGCCGCGTACACGCTTAGGAGTAGGTTAAAAAAAAACAAAAAAACGTCAAGGCTTTATTCGGGAGCCACTATGTCACGGAAACAGCGCCGCGCGAGCTGCATGGCACCATGTGTTGGAGGCTTCGTGCGCCAGTGTTTAATTACGCCCTAGCGGCACGTTGCTTTTGTTCTGTGCCTTTTACAAAGTATTAACTTTTGCCGCGTAACAATGAAGCGGCTGGTTTGGATGACGTGCTTCTAGGCTTCACTAAAGTGCTCCAATGAAACAGTGTCGAGCGTCGCTGCTGCTTCTTTCCACAACCCAATTCTTGTTGTTTCCTATGCGTCATAACAAGCATGGAGATGCCAACACCATCCGGGCGGGGCACGTAGGACGTAGAAGAGAGAGGTTCCTTTTGTCTCCCGGCTTTGAACAGAATACTGTCGACGTTAACAGAGCGAAGACAAGCTATCCAGACGCGTTATACATGGCTTGTGCTTTTGAAAACTGGCCTGCCAGAAATCTTCCAAACTTAGTCGACGATTAAGTCGCTAGGCATTAAATTATAATTGTCACCGAAGAAGGCATGTTAACATGTCACCAAAAAAAAAAAGAAATAGCAGCTGCTAACGCAGTGTACTAAACGCCAACTGCAACGAAATTTGCGGCCCCTTAAATGTACTGCTTTCCGGTAGTAGTAATTTAAAGGTGCTACGTATAAAATTTGGAGGTCCCACATTTGCGTCGCTGCATTGTAAACGAAGATCAAAAATGCAATTTTGCAAAAGGAAACTGGAAATAAAAGGGCTGCCATTACGGCAGGCCGGAAGTGACGTTCCAGTCGGAAACCGAGTGTGCACGGTTGGCGGTTTCGCCTATGGCTGCCTGCGAGAAGACGGCGCGCATTCGATGTGTTTCGGGTCGTTTGTTTCTTAAGAAACTCAAAACATGCACGAAAAGTAATAGGGAAGTCCGTGCAAGTACGTTATTGCTTCACTGTGAGCGGCTGAGACGCGCCTGTAGCCTTCCGGTAAAAGACAAACGCAGGCATCGCGAGGCGTCGTGCTGAGAACTAGGAAATGGGTACACAAAAAGCAGTGTTGAGCCAACGCCGCCTGTATTAACATTGCCTGACGCGTCGCGCGCTTTTCAATGGGAAGGGTAGGGACGCTTAGTTCAGGCACTGATCCGCTATGTGGCGCGTGCCGGCGGACATTTCACCTTACGTCACTGCTCGCGAGTCGCGAGCGCTGCACCCACTTCTACGACGTGTGTCTGTCAGCTTGCCTGTTGGGCTTCAAGGGCCGTTTCGCTTACATCTTAGCCGTGACGGGGCGCTAGTTCTGTGGCGCACTGGGGATCTCGTTCAACGTGTCGCTCGCTTCATACTTGCTGCATTTTTCCAAAGATAAAGACGGAGGCGGACTGAAATAGTTTAAGAACATACTGATTGTCGGGTAGACATATAGCTAACAGAAAAACGATATTTTCGGATGGGGCAGCCATTATTTTACTGATATTTTTCTTTCAGGAGTATTTAGAGAAGAAAAAATTGCGTGCACGTTTTTTGTTCAGGCACTTACTTCTACGATTACTATCCAATAATATCACGTGCTTGTAAACTTCAGAAAATTATAGGAAACAAAAGGATAAGCAGCTGCGATCCCGCCACGCTGTCCGCGCGCTTCTACAGTATAGTCCTCAATTTCAGAAGTGCGTACCGATGCGGAGTGCGAACAGGGGGGTCAAAACAATACCTAAATGCGGAGGGGATAGAGGGGGGATGCCCCACTCAGAAAATTTCAGGGCCTGTGATCCGAGTAGATAAGCGCGCAAAGCCGGCATCAGCCTGCGGCAGCGCAAGGGATTTTGCTTCGTGACAAAGGAAGTTTTATCAGTGACAGACCAAGACAGACAGGCATGGTGAAAAACAAGAAGGCGTAGGAGCGCCGCCTTGGGAACGCTAAACAAACTTTCCACTATTTTGCATAGTTTCCGAGAAGCGGCGCTGGCTGGCGGACACGAAAGCACGCTGGAAGGCTACGGAGCGGGGAAGGGTAGGAGAGAGCAACAGGAGAGTGGCTGTTTGGCCATTTTTCGCTCACGCGTTAGGCACTGTTTATACAGGCGGCGTTGGTTGAGCACTAGATGGGAGCTGGCACAGGGAATATTCGCTGTGCTAATCGAACCACCCTGCGTTAGTGAGGGAAAAAACAAATAAAAGCTATCTTGGGAGGAAAGTGCCCAAACGTACCGACTAGCGTTTAAAAATTCGGTTTCAGCGCACATCATCGAAGTTAAAATATAGAATATTATTATTCTTTTTCTTTACACAGGCAGTATTGTTGTTTAGCAGGGTGGCCGCGGCAAATCTTTAGACAATGATGCCCGCCTATATAAAAAGTCATGCAGCGACGAAAGCATTGCAGTGTCTTCGTTGGCGTCACGAAACAGCCACTTCACCCGAGACTCGATGTTGCCAACCGTGGTATTACCCATTCTGCCAAATGTGGCCCCTTTTCTACTTTTTTTTTTGTTCAAATCGGTGAGCGACATGGTGCCAACAGCGGCTAGTTTTAGTTATTTTTTTTACGAAGTTGTTTGAACTGAATCAATTCCGTGCAGAGCGCCTAGACCGGCCGCGACAGCAGCTTATCGTCACGCGTCGGTGGTTCGTAGAGCCCCCAGCAGCGAGTGTGCAGTGCGCCGCGTACTCGTTCGTGCGCCGACGCGCCGACGCACCGACCAGCGGTGTCAAGAGCGTATCGACTCGCGCAGGCCGTACTCGCGGCTCACTCGCCCGTAGTGTCGACCGAGAGCCTGCTGCGGCCGTCGCAACCACGAAATCAGCCATTGTGTAACTTCCGTACTGACTCGCCGATGGCGTATCGTCTCGCGAAGACCGTACTCGCTGCTCGCGTGCTCGTAGTGTCGACTGAGAGCTTGCTGCGGCCATCGCAACCACGAAATCACCCATTGTGCAACTGCCGTACTCGCTCGCTGACGGCGTATCGCCTCGCGTAGACCGACGGCCGGCCCCGGCACTCGTCGAGTTTAACCTTTGTTTCTGGGCAGCCCAGAGCTTCATCTTCTAGCATTTTGGAAACGCGTAAAAGCAGTTATTTATGCAAGATGTACGAATTAGGCTGCTCACTCGCATGAACGCGCACGCAAACATGCCACTGAGGACGACGGCAGGACGAGTGTTCTGACTGGAACGTCACATCCTTAAAGTTCGCCGCAATGGCGACCAGTTGTGGCGATACTCCGCTATGTGCTGCGTCGGCTGAAGTTCCATATTTTCGAACGGTTCTAATAAAAGTACTGCTCCCGTGTGGCGTTTGAAATTAGGCCTGAACAGACTTTATTCGCGTATACCACACGTTGAAACAGAAGTTGGGGCAGGTGAATTTCCGTTGCAGTTGGTCTTTAACGTCAGTTACGTGTTCTAATATTTTGGACAGCTGGAACCAACGTACTGAACATTTCGCAGATTCTTACAACACCCAGGTGAAAAGTTTTCCTTAGTGACATTTATTTCGTGCAATAAAACCAATCAACATAGGTTCACTATAACTAACAAACCCAAAGTCGTAACCAAGTTTTACTCCTATAGCATCGCATCTTCACGACCAAAACTTTCATGTTGTCCATCGGCTGTCGTCCGCTGCCCGTTTGCCATCTACCTGCTACATACCCATAACATAAGAACAACCAGAGACTTATCTTGGCTGCCCATCAGTAGCACTACGTATATACCGCGGCTTGCCACAATCGTATAATCGAAAGTGTGCCATCAAATAAATGCTAGGTAATCGTGCTGAAGACAGTAAGCTTCCATCTGGCATGAATGCGGTACCTCTGGAGGTATGTGTTTGCTACTGTCTTTCGAAAGTATGCGACAGGAGCAAATGCGTGTTGCACGCAGAAAACGTGTTTTCAATCGCTATAACCATTCACGAATGCTTAAGAATCGTTCCCGCGTAATATTCTCTCGTGTTTTTACATGTTTCTACACTGTCACACGACTGACTTCAGCGAAACGTGAACGTCGTACTTTCAACCTTCTACACACTACTTCAACGCACATTTCTCGAGGCGACTACAAAGAAGTACATTGCCGGACAGAAGTTCCCAGACTGCCTGTATGATAGCTGGTTAGTAGGGACCGACATTGCTGGCTCACGCCCCAGGATGTGAGTCCTCATAGCTATATTAGTATACTCTTAATGATGCCACGATAAAATAAACGGCTTGTAAAGCAGCGAAGCTCTTTTTTGAACAATTTCTAGGCCTTATTCTTAAAGATGACAGTCTGTATGTCTGTATGTCTGTCTGTCTGTCTGTGACTCGATTCAACTGCTCGGCCAAAGTGAAACAGAAGCTGCGCAATCGTCTTATATACCCACAGCCAAATTTAAGCGTCTAAGTGCGGTGTCAATCTTCATACTTCTCAACATTGTTGAACAAGAACAAGACATTACGCAATTATGAGGCATAAAATCAATACATAACTGCTATTTGAAGTGTTCCTTTAGTTAACAAATTATGGATGCTTGTTTTTTGCGATAGCAAATGAAATACTACAAAAAACTTTATTCTGTCACCTGCTGTTACCCGCGCCACTATAATTCCTGGTTCCTGGTGGCACCTCAAGGAATCAAACAGCAACAATAACGAAACTTTCAACCATATAGGTTCCACGTTCTGCTTGGAACGCACGTGGAGTAGGTCAACGGGCTTAATAATTGTTGTAGTACGGTGCCTGGATCCACGCGCGTCTCCGCCGTGCGGCAGCGCTGGCATCGAGGCACCCGACGTGGAGCAGCGTAACGCGGTAAATTTAAATTGACTTGAGCGAACCTCTACCGTGTTATCTTGGGAGTAACGAGACGGGAGGGGAGCAGCATGAGAGGTGAGCAGGAGAACGGAAGGGAGGCATTTACATAGCAGGGGCGCGAGTTGACTATTGTCTTCCGTCGACATTTGCAACGAAAGAAGCAGATAAGCGACCATTTTTGTATGTATTTATATGACATGCTGCTGGGTGTGTTAATCAAAAATTGAATCAATGAGTTTGTGTAGAAGGGAATGAGAAGACTTGATGCCTTGCCGCCTATGGGTCTTTTTATACGCTAGCCGAAACAGCAGAACGTAACATATACCGTAAAAAAATTAAAGGTTTCAATAAACTTTTTTACGTCTTTCGGATACCCTGTACCTTTACGAAAACAGTAGCCCTACTCATCGACACATAACACCACGCTTCGACGGCTGCTGCATAGTGCGCTGTTGAAGACGGTACATAAAAAAAAGGCCGTGGAGGGCAATAGAAACAGAGGTTAAAAGTACTTCGTAAAAGAAAAACCCATTCACTGAGACCTTACACAGTTGGACATCATCGAAGTAAGCATATCAAAATCCTGCAGCTACTTTATCGCAGTATGCGACGTTCACCCACTACGCAATTGTATAACAGTGCAGCCGGCGTTTATTTAGCGCTTTGCTTGACTGATACAATTCTCTAAAAATTAGAAACAAGTTGCGAAATTGCCCAAAGTAGGTGTGCTTATCTTGATGGCTTCAATGCACCGTCACTGGTGCCGCTCGGTTTTCAACTGTGTTGAGAAAAGGATGCACAAAAAATTCATAAATCTAATCTGAATGTCCTTGAACCGTGTTGCGAAAAAGAGAGGGGGGGGGGGAGGTAAAACGCGACCATCGTCACAAACGGAGTACACAAACAGGTTAACGTGCGTAACATCAAGTACGCGCTTTAAATGTCAGAAATTAAGCCCCGCTCAACACTCTTCCGCAGCCATCATGGGGCTTCCTGGACGGCACGCGAAGGAGTAAGCGAAATCACGAATGCGCGATAGCGGCTCGTTCACCGACACGATGGCGGCACGTTCGTCGTACATGTTGCACAACGTGTAGGCGTACATGGTGTAGAAGAACTGGGCATGCGACATCCTCGCTAGTTCCGCGACCTGCTTCGGGGCTCGCCATTCCGCGTCTCCCGTCTCCACTGGGCGAACAGCGCGTAATGCCAACGATAAAGCTCCAGAGGATGCTCCTGTCAACGGCCCGTTGAGATCCTCGCCGTATCCTCCAGGTTTAGCTAGTCTCTCCCACAAGCCTCGGGAGATGCACTCTTTGAACTTCCGCAAGTTCCGTGCTGTCGCGTCACCCCAGTCCGGTTTGTGGAAGAGCAGTTCCCATAGGCTTGCGGCGAGACGGACAACTGACACGGGAAGATTGGCGATCGCCTTTGGCTCGTAGGAGAGGTGGAAATACCTGCAAACAGATTTGAACGATATCCGAGTCAAGGTCGTTAGATTAGTATGCCTTTGTTCTTGCCGCACGAGCTCTTAGTTGGAATCTTCTCGATAAACAGAGAAAAACTGCCAGGAAAGAGCGCCATTAGCACCTTGTAAATGGGGTAATCACATTATGATGCCTGCCACGATTGCCAGGAGGGCATTAGGAAGATCTGACCGAGGGGTGAGGGATTGGTAGGAGCAGACGGAATATTTCACATATATATGTAGTTACAACAGAGCAGAAACTGAACTGTGTTGTCCAAACTACTGAAGACCTACACCACTGTCACTTGCTAAATCTTCAACGTGGCTGAAACCTCCATTTTCAGGAAGCCCTGGGAGTATATATAGTGTCGAGGGTAACAGTGTTGGCCCCTGCGACTTAAAGAACGTGACCGACTGTTGTCAGGCATGGCTGTTCCGGAGTAAGTGTTTTTTTTCCCTACCATGCTGAAATGCCTTTCGAATTCAGCGTTCCTGAGGTACTGACCGGTTCAAATTCCGCGCATGGCCGACTGAGCTTTTTAATCTGTTCACTCAAAGCAATGTCAGCTGATATAAAATTGATTTAGATTGTCTGGTAGCTCCGGCTCAATGTGGACAGACTCGGAGAAAGATTTCGCAAACCACGGTTGCGTTGTCGGGAGATTTCTGTTTCGGTCGTACCATTGTACAACACCATCAGAATTGTGGATTCTCCAGGAGAATTCGGGGAACCTGGCAGGGAGGCATTAATGAATTTGTCTACAGGCAAATAAATATCACGGGGAGGTCTGCAATTTTCTGTGGTACCAAATAGTACGACAGTTACCTGAACGCTAGCATGCCGGTAGCATAAAGGTAAGACATAAAATTCACCTTCCTATATGGGATGTGGGGTTACATAAAAATGTCTTTGTTAGTAAGAGCAACCTTTCTTTAACTTTGGAGGGATCGCGCTATCAAAGCTTGAGGGCGTATTTAAAATGCGTTTTTTTTTCATCAAAATATCAGCCCAGATCTCTGAAGAGATCTTTCGGTAAGACTAAGTGTAAGGTAGGTCATTATCTAGGTAAAAGTGGGTAAGCTTCTTATTTTGATTCGCCGGGTATTTCTGTTTTTTCTAATAGTGTGAGATTGCGAGGTAATGCTAAGCAGTTTGCTTCCCCGAGCTTCCCAGGACCGAGGGCTTTGTATTAGCACGTCAATGGAAATAGCTTAGCGTTTTTCGTTGCGCAATCTACCAGCGCCAGGAGACGACGTTCTGACACTGTGGTTCCAAATATTTTCATGTTCTGTTTACCTTCCCTAAACCTTAAAATACAGGGAGCAATGTTTTAAAGAGAAGGTGCACCTGAACTTGAGATACCTTATTTCCTTACCCATATTCGTCCATTTAAACTTGGTGTACCAGAAATCGTATTTACCTCTGAAAAGCAGTCCTTATAAAACAAGTAATTGAAAATGAAAAAAAAGACCTTCATGCCATTTTCACCGCGTTCATTTTTATGAAATTTCCCGGCGTTGTAACAATTGCTAAGAGGCAAGTGAAAAATATTATCTGCAAAATATAACTGCAATACACAGTTGCAATACGCGTCTGCAAAACACACAGCTGTCTAGCCTAACCTCTTTTCTCCTACTCTTACTTGTTGTCGTTACCTGAGAATAAAGAAAGCAAGCACGGAGTTATATGTTAGAAGAAAAGGCATACTCCTATGTTAAAACTGCCAGGTTGAATTTTTCCCGTTACTAGAAGCGTTCTAGCCATATTTATCGATCCGAAGTCAGCAGCACAGAACTAGATCTCAGACAATGTATACTGTTGAAAGCAAATTTTCCCAACAATAAGCAAACTACCACACATACCCCTAGAATGCGTGCACAACCCATCGCTACCACACCCCTCCACCTGTTCCTTTCGTTATCTGTGCGATACACTGTTGAGCAAGTGCCCACTGGAGGACCAGACTCTCCTGGTGACACAGGTGAAGACGGCTAGGGCGACACATGGATTCTCCCTCCACTCACCCTTTGGAGCCAAAGAAAACGTTCTCTCTCTCTCTCTCTCTCTCTCTCTCTCTCTCTCTCTCTCTCTCTCTCTCTCTCTCTCTCTCTCTCTCTTCCTCTCTCAGAAAATGTCTTAACAAATTAGTGAAGAATATTTCAAGCAGATGCCTGAGAGGTTCCACAACAGCTAACCTATAGAAGTCGGTCGGCACCACCACGTGCCTTCCAGAGGCCAACACGGACGTGTACTTCTCCGGCATACCCCTACGAGCCTTTTCCATGAGCGCCCGGTACTGGAACTCCGCTACGAGGAGTTTGTTGTAGGCGTAGAAGGCTCGTGCCTTTGGTGGGTGCATGTCCGCCACGACGCGTTCGCACGGAAGCACGAGCGTGACGTCATCGAGCACGCGGTCCGCCAGAGCCAGATCTGACGAATCCACGATGCCGCCAGAGCGTACCTACGGAATGGCGCATATTACTTTTATAGAGTGCGGTGTACATTCGTTTATACGATTAGTTGGATCAGAATGTTCTACTTTCGTTTGGCATAGCTCGAACATTCTGACGTAAAACAGTTGAAACGATCGTGGAGGATCCTTTGAGAATACTTTCCTAGAGGGCTATGGTTTCTCAAATTTTGTAGAAAACTGTAGCGACTCATTAACACACCAACCTGCTTACGCACGGCTTCCTGGGCTTCCGTGAATGCCTGTCGGAGGAACTGGTCCTTGCGTTGATCAGTGATCATCTGAGCGTACACCATGTCCCAAAGATGCGAGTGGGACAGCACGTTCCTGAGACACAACGAAGCTACTAAATTTTGCCGCCGGCCAGGGGAAACATGCGTAACGTTGACGTACAGGTCGAGAAACATCGCTATCGACGCGTATACCACCATGTAAGCCAGGGAGGTCTGCGGTTGCTTAGGAGACAGAAAGTAGTTGATGACTTCAAAGACGGCCTCGCCCTCGGTGTAGAAGATTTGCAGCTCCTTGCTTACATCCAGGGGGGTGGCCACGACAGCGTTCCTCAGCGCAGGCTCGTTTAGGAACGGGAGACGTTTGTACAGCTGACTTGGCTGTATAACCTTCTCGACTGGAGAGTTCGTCAACCGGTGCGACGGCGCCCCAACGGGGAAACCTTGGTCGACGGCCACTAACTCTGCCACTGACACGTTAGGGGACGAAGAGAGCCTGTTGTAGATGGCCAGACTTTCAGCGACGCAGAAGCTGCACTTGTCTCGCAATGACGTCAAGGTCCAGTGGCTCCTGGTAAGGCGTATATGGTTGCCTCCATGACTGCCGTTCAATCCCGGATGCAGGAAGGCTGCGGCGGGTCGGGGTACACTGAAACCGAAGGGGAAGCGTACCCCGCATGTGACGTTCATGTTGAAGATTATGCGGAATGCTTTCTCCGGCGGCATGGGCTCGCCGATCTCTCCAAACATCATGATGCTGCTCGTTATTTGTTGGATAAGCGTCCGGCTTCGGCTGCAGTCTTTAAGGCAGCTTTTGTAGAACGTGCGGAAAACAGCTGCGGCTGGCGCGTTCGGTATATCCGGACTGTTGACCGCCGTGTAGACGACCTCGCCCTGGATAGGTACAAAAGATATGTTGTCCACTGTTAAAAGGCGTTGTACACGTTAAGGATGTGTACAACGCCTTTGGTAACTCCCTCAGCGCCATTCCAGTCGCAAAAGACGTATTTTACCATAGTGAAAATCTAAAGCGCAACAAATTTAGACACAAGACGAATGGCACAGGGACAAGCGATACTTCCAACTGGAAATACAGTGCGCACATACTCTAGTTTAGGACGATGCGCACATGCACTGTGTTGTTTTGTATTTTCCCCCTTTTCGTATATATATATGTTGTTTCGTAAATAAAATTTCCAGTTGGAAGTAGCGCTTGTCCCTGTGTCATTCGTCTTGTGTCTAAATTTGTTGCGCTTTAAATTTTCACTATGGAGTACCAACTAGCTCGAACCCTCACGTTGTTAAGTATTTTACCAGACATAGGCTCGAATCCTGCGGGTGCCTGTGTGATTTTTTGCATTGTAAATGCTATGCGCACGGACGCGGGCGGACATTGTGCGGTCCTAAGGTAATCCACACCTAAACAATGGCAGCATCTCCTCTCCGTGGATGATGGCGAGGGTGCGGAGTATGGGGACTCTAAATGTCATCCAAGTTGCGCCCCGACCGTCATTCGATTTTAGCTGTGAGTTGCCCCTTGGTTATTCGCTAAATGAAACTGCAACTCGTCGCTCAAATCGAATTTCGCTTGATTTTCGCTTGATGGCGGTGTGCGCACGGATGGACGCGGACCGACATTGGTAGGTCCTAAGGTACTCCGAACCGTGACAGGCGAGTAAGTAAGCCGTTTGACTCTCGGGTACTAACTCACGGTTGTAGCCCAATGAATAAGATGACTGACACTAACTCTGTCTGGTCTGCCAGATGCTGGCTCGAATTCTGCCGGTGCCTGTGTGATTTTTTGCGATTGTAAATACTATGTACATGGACGCGGACGGACATTGTGCCGTCCTAAGCTGCTCTGAACCTAGAATAACCCAATTTTATGGAACTTCCGGCATAGCGCGATCTCAGGGGGGATAAAAAAGCAGCGTACCGTGTGCGCGTAGAAGTTCCTGTAGTTCCGCTGAATGCCCCTGTCGCAGCTGTGAGCGAAGAAGTCTTGGCAGGGGTCCAGGCTGTCGTTCATGAAAGCGGCCAGTATGGGCACTTGCTCGGGGCAGCAGAACCGGTCATGGGCAGGGTTACCAATCCCGTCCGGCTTCACCATCGCCCTGTTTATCAGCCACGCCAGCAGGGCGGCGATCGCAATCACCGCCGCCCCGATGAAAACCAAGGGCACGGGGTGACGCCACCAAGTCTGTGGCTGACCATCAGCCGTCTCGCGCCGGCGGGGCGACGTGGAATGGTGTGCGGGAGCTTCGATTTTCCCGTCTTGCTTTCCATCCATAACGTAGGTGGTGGCAACATTGATGATGATGATGACCCTCCACAAATACGCATATTCAATGAGGAGATTAGCGGTTTACTCGAGTTATAGAACTATTTTTAGTGGGAAACCTCAGTTCATCAGTCAGTCCGTAAACAGTATTGATGCGAGGGTGGTGGGGCGGGAGCTAGAGAAGGGAGTGGAGCCCTCTTTCCAGGAGGTAATGCAATTTCAACTGCCCTTTGAATAAAGGTCGGAGCGAGAAAAGGGAGGTGAATGCAATAAACAATAGAGGAATTCTGTTATTTTCAGGTACAATGGTTGCGGAAATCGATCTAGGATTTTAGACAGGGTGAATAAATTTAATGAAAAACTTCAATTTATTCTCGCTCTAAAAATTCGAATCGATTCCCGCAGCCATTGCTTTCTTGGGGCTAAAGAAAAATCCACGTTTTATTGAATTTACGTCACTTTTCTGTCTGTTAGTTAAGTGTACTGGTGACAGAAAACACCCGCGTGAAAGAAACGCAACGTTTCGTTTGGAAGTAAGTGCAGGCCGGACGCTGCCTGTTATACATAGCGCCCTCTAGTGCGTAGCTATGAACACAGACACAATTTTCTTGCTCAAATGCTAAAAACCAGCTTACTGTTCGGCTGCTAACCTAACGGTTCGCGTAACGGCTCGAACGACTACGTCTGGGGTTCGAGTTTCGGCAATTTTAGCAGCGTAAGCTGCACTGGCCGAGGTTGAGCAGTTTCTCGTGGACCTTGAAGGGCCGTGCTGCGCAAGCGCGAGGAGCATTGGATTGGATTGGTTTGGATTGGATTGAATTGAACTGAATCAGGTTTGATTAAATTGGATTGTATTGGAGAGAGATTGCATTGAAAATTCAATCCGATTTGAGTACTGGTGTGTAGAGAATTGTGTCTTCACATTCGCCGGTCTGCGTTTTCCAGAAAAGTGATGTCATAGCCGCGGCAGACGCATTGGCACCGGCGCGTGCCCAGCTGTGCGCCTCCGTTGCGCAGTAGCCAAGCCTAACGCTGCGCCGGAGCCGCTTGATAGCCGTTTCACATGGCTCCTAGAGAGCCGTGCTGCGCATGCGCTCTGAGCAGTGACTGGACTGGACTGGACTGGACTGGACTGGACTGGACTGGACTGGACTGGACTGGACTGTATTGGATTGGCTTGGATTGCTGAACCTTAGCTCACGCTACGTATATCCTGGCATAGCCGAGCTAAGCCACTGCAAAGTTTTAATATTTTCGGTATTTTTATAGAAGAAATGCCGCATCGATCAGTCCAAAGCCTTCTTTTAGAAAATAATGGTGGTTTAGTAACTTATAGGTTGGTTTGGGTGTGGAGAGGAGCCTGCTGCCAACTTAATTACTGTTTTTTTTTTTTTGCACCGGAAGCGCCCGGCCTGCACTAACTTGGAAACAAAATGTCGCGTCAGAAATCGGTCTGTGAAGAATCGAATAAAAAAGCTGGCTTTCCAATGGGAATACTTAGTGTTCAAAACGTCAAAGTGCGCAGCATGTTGGTATTGTTATTGATAATGATGAGGATGCTTCTTGTAAATGGCTCGTACGCAGTCACGTGATCGGCTAATCGCCAGTGCAGATGCCGAGGCCGTTATTCTTCTTCGTCTCTAATTACCGTAAAGTGTCTGTGCCCATAGCGAGATTCCGTTTCCTTAAGGGTACAAGCCCGGCCTTTACTGTGCGCACCCAGCGAATCTACTGCTTCTCTTGGAATATTTTTTTTTTTTACGAAACTACTAAAACAGGTCCGCAATTCTGCCTCAGTGGTTACAGATTTTGTAACGTTTGCCCCAGGTTCAAGCCCAATTTTTTGTTAGCAAGTACGCAAAATGTTTTATTGCGAAATGTGGGGTTAACTCAACTGTGAACATCATTTTCGTAAATAAAAGTTGATTGGCATTTTATGCGAGGTTTTACAAATGGGGCATGACATAAACACGTTTAATTGACGTTCGCTATGCCCATATCGTAAATTTAGTCACAACCATCGTCAGGCCATAACAATGTCAACCTATCAAGTGGCCGTGGCCACGGATTGATGGAGGTTAAGTATTATTCAGCAAAGCTGCGGGTCCCAGATAGCGTGTCAGGTCTTCGCTCTCAACCTTTGATCGCTTTAATACCTCATTAATCATTTGTTTAACAGAACATGACCCCTCAGCGAGTCAATATACACGCATTACCAAGATCTCTAGCCCTCTGGGACTCTTTGGCGAAGAAATATCAGTTTCTTATCCCTACCCCGCCTTCCCAAACCGTCAAGCGCTGTTGCAACGCATCTGCTTATGTATACGTACCTTTCCTTTCCTTCTAAAGTCTCTTAACAAAGAGGAATTTGTAGGATTGCATCTTTCTTCCACTTAAACCGGCTAAACGCAGTCAACTCAGCCACCTACCCCTAAAAAAATTTTAATATGCAAAGCATACACAACCCTATGCCACATGTCATGGGCATCATCTAAAGTACAGATACTCTCGCAGGTACCCAACTCAAGCCCCAGCAGAGGAGGTGGCGACATGTTCTCAATATCAGGCCCGCATCCCCATCGTCAGTTGGTGTCACTGGCTCAGAGCACAGTGGTCGTCGGAGGAATTATCGCTTTTTGACAACACAAGGACACACTTTTGATTTCTGCAAATAAAACTTGTTCGCTCTCTCTCTCTCTCCCGCTCTCACTCCGCGTCTGTCCCTATACTGCTTCGCTGTGCGTTATCTAAGGGAAGCGAGATGAAAAGAAAGTATTTTTATAAAATACTAGGACGCCTACTTTTTTCGGGGGTGGACAGTGCTCCCGCTAGTTCAGCCTTCATCCAGAGCCACATACTGGCTTACCGCTAGGCCGTGGATTGATGAGAACCCATAGAAACAAGGTTCCGAAAATTTTAACCCAATTTTGTAGGAGCTCATTTCTGAAACGCGTTATTTCAAAAGCAATAAAAAGGATAGACCGACGATACATTTCTCGGGTTGTGAAATAAGGGTTCCTTGTTTATTCATTTTAAGTGCTCACTAAGACCCCAGAGGCCAAACTCGTAAACATGGTTTTTGCTTTGCTGTCCCTGGTCCTATAACATTACTTGCCTATGCAAGAGACCCTTTGTGACATCCGAGACTCCGCCGGGCACTGAAAAGCACGTGCAAACTCGGGATCGTTTTTGAGCACAATGTTCAACGCATTACCCGGCTTTTGTGCGGGGATCAATGAACACTGATTGTACACTAATAGGTAATAAAGCATCTGCTCTTGTGTAAAATCCGTGCCGTCAACCTTGTGTGGAGTCCGCCAGTCCACCCTCTCGAGCACGTCCTGCGCTGATTTCAATCCAAGTGCAACGTGCGCCATGTCAGTAGCCGTTGTGGCGTCCTCCAGGCTGCCAAAGTACGAGTTCTTGAAGCAAGCGTAGAAAGACGCGATCTTCGCCAAAGTCTCGTTGGACCAGGCTCTGCTTTCGAGGATGAACGCCCACAGCTCGGCGGCCATGTCAACCCCGACGAGAGGCAAGACGAGAAAACCCTTGTCTCGCGAGAGGAACTTAAGCTGGACGTAAAGGTTCGTCGGCACGTACAGGGTGCTCCCACGTCTCTTCAGCCGCGCATCGGAGAGGAAGTCCCGGCTAGGAATGTTTTTCGCTACCTTGGCCCGTGTAATGTTGAAGAGGTATGCACGAGCTTTCAGCACCGTCGGTGCCAAACCTTCCATTGCCATGGCATTAGGATCTGGCACGTCTTCGACCCCAGTCGCCTCCTTTGGCAGCATTAGCTTTACTTTCCCCAGCTGCGAAACCAGTAAATCTCTGTCCTTTCCCATGAAGAGGCTGGAGGCCACGGCATCCCGGATGACCCTTTCGCGCACTCGGGGCAGCATGTCACGCAAGTACGCGTCGTCGACCCGACTGGAGAC
Source organism: Haemaphysalis longicornis (assembly GCF_048455015.1). Taxonomy (NCBI): domain Eukaryota; kingdom Metazoa; phylum Arthropoda; class Arachnida; order Ixodida; family Ixodidae; genus Haemaphysalis; species Haemaphysalis longicornis. Next base: position 89,732,337 of record NW_027526460.1, on the reverse strand, counting down.
CATGTGGGCTCTCATGACGTCTTCCAGTGCGCACAGGTGCAGCCTGTCTGGAACGCAGAGTGAAAACCGGTTATGGTAGTCGAACAGAGCATTGGTGACCTCGATGGACGCCTTTCGCGCAGTGCACAAGATGGCGTACGCCACGCTCACGGGCTGATTCCCTGTGTCCGACAATTGCTCCACGAGCTCTGACAAGTTGTGCTCCTCTTTGAAGGAGAGGGTTTTAACCTCCGGTTCTAGAGCGAACACGTATTGCTTGAGGATATCCTGCCACTCGTGCGGCGAAACGCCTTTGAAAGGCACGCTGTTCACGTGCTTCACTGTGTGTTTTGATGTGGACATCTTGACATTAGGGAATGTCAAGGCAACTTTCTTCGCGTAGGCAACCAGCTGGCCTGCAGTGACGTTCGTTTTTAAAGCCGCGTTTAGAACCTCAAGGCCGGATTCCACCCAAGCGTTCGATTCTGCCTCATAGAAGCAGTCTGTGCGCCTCGCTAGCCTAAGGGTCGTAGCTGGAGCTCCGGATTCCTTTGCCGAAAAGCTGAACGAGACCAGAGTGGGCACCTTGAACACGAGGCTCATTTCTGCAAAGAAGGCCACCAGTGCGGACGCTTTCGTGGCCGCCCCGGGCAAGTGTTCGGCCGCCTCAACTATTGCTGCAGTAAAGTTGGCCACGTCAGTCTCTTTCAACAGTTCGGCTGGCGACAGCACAGGACTCAGCGCCGAGATGAGACGCCCTGCAGGGGTGCCGCCGGATCCCATCATCTCCACTTCCTTCCAATAGATGGCCACCTTGAACATGGGCGACACGTATGTGGATTCGATGTCCGCGGCCCTCATGCAGACGTGCTCGTAAAAGTCATCACAGGTGTCCACGCTTGCGTTGATCACTGCCATCACCTGACGAGCTTCGGTCTCGCAGCAGAACTCGCCCTTTTCAGTGATGGCATGTGCGCGAGGCCTGTTCACGAAGACGAACAGCAAGGCAAGCACAATAATCGTGAGCAGGGTGGCGAGGCCGCCGATGAATAAGGCCGACTTGCCGGCTTTCACAGATATCGCCTTCACATCGCCGTCGCTGACGTCACAGTGCGACTTTTTGGTCGCTTCTTCGACGGGGAAAACCTTGGAAGCCGTGGGCAATGCGGCGTTGTTGTTTCCAGAGCAGCAGTGGCTTGGCGCGTCGGCCTCCTTCCCGGTGGTTGGTTTTTCGGCGTCTGTCATGGTGAGCGACGGATAGGATTCTTCGCCGGGGTTGACAGAACAAGTGGCAGCGTTATAGAAAGAAACCCGGCACCTCGTGACGACGCAGTCTTCAACGTCTTCGTTTTCAGTTGTCTCCGCAGCTATGTTTACTGCACATTTAATGGAAGTTAAACCGTGATTTTCGAGAAAACATCCTCCCCCGGCATCGGCTTGCCTTACAGCAATAAAAGGTCAAATTTGAAAGCACCCAAAAGATCAGCGAATCCAAGCGCACAGTGAAGAATTAAATTGACGTTAAGGGAAATGTATTTCCATTTTATTTTCTTTTGCGGACAATTTTCCATTTTCCGCAACACAAATTCGTGTTTGCTGGCTCTGGTATCATTTGATATGGTCACGATACTCCGAGGGCGCAGACGTACAATCTCTTTGTAGTGTCAGATAAATTCTCAACGTTCAGTTAGACTATTCTACGGCAAAAAACACATTTGGGTCGGTATGGAATTTCAACCGGGGTCCCCAGAAAGGGAGATCAATGCGTTACCACTGCGCTACTCCACAAGTTGGCAGCCGCGAAACGACAGTTATAATGTTAGAATTTTGCATCTGACCAAGATGTGCCCGGTGTTACCGGTCTGCTTGTTGAATTAGCTCCCTCCGAAAGAAACGAAAGCGAAGGAAGATAGGCGAATCGAAGAAGCTTGTCGTATAAATTTGAACTAAAAGATTAAAAAGCGAAAGCGAGGAAAAGGGCCACTACAGTGTTGCAGTAAAGAAGTCGTTGACAAGTATTATCAGGCTTCAGCCTTCATAACGCTCTAGCGGAATTGTATGCCGCGAGGAATTTTCTTTATTCTTTTATGTGTATGGATGAGAGAGAGAGAGAGAGAGAGAGAGAGAGAGAGAGAGAGAGAGAGAGAGAGAGAGAGAGAGAGAGAGAGAGAACTTCATTTCGCAATAATGTGAGAGTCCTTCCTCAGTCAAGGAGCCAATGTGCTGTCCAGGCTGCCGTAGCCCTGGTCACACGCAGGAGCTGATCCTCAGGTCGACAGCTGGACAGCAGTATCTTCCACTGCTCAGGGGAAGGGGACGGGCTCAGGGGCGGAAGGTCCGAGTTTTTTGAGCAGTCGAATAATATCTGTGTCATAGTTCCTAGTTCCTGGCAGAATTTACACTTATCACAGTACTGTGTAGGAAAGAGTAAATGCATACGGATGGGGTGGGGAAAATTAGGAAGTATTGAGTTACGGTGTTGTCATGATGTTAGTGCTGATGTTCATTCGATGTAGCCATTCGGTGTAACTTATAACGTTAGTGCTGAGTGTGGCATGTACTGATGGCCAATTGTCGCCGTTTTACATGATATTTCTGTCAGTAAGGCGTAAACTTCTTCGCAAGCACAAAATCATATAGGTGTACGGACCTCGCCCTCATCTGTTATAGCTGAATTCATCGAAGCTATATTATGTAGTTTAACAGGGGGAATTGATTATTTGAACGGGAGAAGATAAAAAAACTTGCACGATTAGCGGCCAGCGTGCCAACTGTTATAATAACATCACATTGGTTTTCTAGAGGTTTTTCTGCTATCCGTGGCTTTAATATTTGTATTGAACTTGTCTTGTGATTAATATCAAATTTCTGTTGGCTTACCCGCTGGTCACATAGGTTAATCATTATAGGATTCTGCTAAATTAGGACTGTGAGTTTACTGTTGTTCGGTGATATAGCTACCGCGCATGACCGGCGTATATCTTATCAAAGAAAACGATGCATTAGACATTTGTAAGGAGAAGAGAACTGCTTCCTTTATTAATACACGTACAGTCGGCAGAATGCTTGTACATAACAGCGATTTCCTTTTCAACTAGTTACATCTGAAATCTCCTTTACAAACATAATGGAAATACAAGGCTTTGGCTAAGACTTTAGAATGCCGAAGTAGTTTCCTTCAAATCCCGCTCGCGCATGGCAGAATAAGGCTGAAGGTACGAAAACTGTGCTATAGACAAGCGTTTTACCGGCTGTACTTTTCGCCTCAAATAGGACCAAGGTTTTTTTTTACTACGAACAATGAAATAACCTGACCAATGGTGGAGTTGCCGTAAACCTAATTATATAAGACTGAGCCAAAACTTCCATCTTTTCGTCACCATCGTCCGTCAGAAAAACACACGCATTTCATTCCCCGAGGCCAATCTGCTAAATAATGTAACTGGTTTCAGATATGTGCCACCATTACAGGCCTGGAGATGACACAACCCATGTAGCGATAAAGGGATGTATTTACATGGTAAGACGAACTATTTACAAGCGGCCACATGCCCAGCCAGCGCGGGAGAAGACGACGATCTTCGTCGTCGATCGTCGGGACCACAGTGGTATGCCCTACTGGCCCCTTCTTCGTCTTCTGGTGACAATATTTAGCTACGCTATGTATAGTGACCGCTGTTGTAGAAACATTGGATTTAAAAGAGCCGCGTAGTTTGAATCACGCCTGGAGAACTCCTCTGTTTTGTGCCGATCATGCGAAGTATTATACATATCAGGCATTAAGGAAATTACCTCGAAACATAAACCGTCCTCGCACTGTAGCGTGTGCATTCGTGTTCCTCAATTCCGCTGTTTCCTCAAGTTCATTGAAAACTTAGACCAAACTCACTAGGCTAGATTTGGATTCCTCTTTCCGCAGGCTCAGCTTGCAGTGCCAAATTTAGCAGCTTCTAGGTACGGGAATATCAGTTCGATCCCAAAGCAGGTCGTTTATTTATTTATTTTTTCAACTGAAGGTATCCATTATCCCTGAAACAGCAAAGGAGAACACGTTTTTTAGAGCAAAGGCAACTCTACCTTATCGCACTGATTTTTGCCGTGGTAAGATAACGCCTGAACAACGCCGTCACAATTCTAAAGCGACAGCCGTACTGATGGCTGCGCACCATTGAAAATACAGGAATGTCAGAAAACCTGAGCAATCAACATTTCGAGATCGCAATGAACAATCCCCCGGAACCTAGGATAAGATAGGTAATTGTCGTTCTATCTCAACATTTTATAAACGCTAGGGACAAGTATGTTTGCTTATGGATGCTGCGCCGTGTTTGTAAGATTCATTTTGTATTTGACTACACACCTTGAGACCATAATGCTGAGGTGAAGTTCGTGGTTTAAGTAACGCTTTCTTCACAGTCCAGTGTGGGTAATTGCTAGCCTGACGTTCGACAGAGCCATAACCGCATTTGCCCCATTCGCTGCTCCCCCAGCAGTTGGGCTGGCTGCTCAGCTACATTGACGTTAGGCTTAACGTTAGGCCTAACGATGACGTTAGGCCTAAGTCGGCGCATACTCGCCCTCTCTCTGCAACGCCAATAGAAAAATGATGTTCTTGCTACAGAGCCACAAGACAAGTTTCAGCCAAATACAAAGTTCAGGCTGGCCCACCCCCGCATTCGCAGCCAATGGCGTCGTTGCCCTGGCGCCTCGTAAAGCGTCGCTGCCACCGGTGACGTCAGCTGCTCGCTCCGCGTTCGCCGCCAATAGGGACTTTGATTGACGAAGACGCCGTTATTTCGCTTTGCCGGCCACCAATGCATACGCATAAAAACGGCTACCCCTACACCCCTTTAGGCGTCTTGATAGCAATAAACAGCTGCCAATTTTGCAAAACAGCATCATTCTTGAGAGAGAAAAAAAACCTCCCACGTTGCACTTTTTGTTACTTCCGCCAACGTTCATTCCAGAGCGCCCTATTCCGAATCCTGCGCGGTGCTCTTCTCGAACGAGCCAGCATGGTACGCCAGCTTTAACCTTCGTCCGAAGGTCGGCCGTCAGTCTTAACGGACGCCGCACTGGTCGAACCCCAAAGGTGCCGTAAAAGGTGAGACGTAAAACACTCCCGACTCTCCCGTACGCTTCTGCGCAACACGCGGCGAACGTATACTGCTCGAGCGTAAAAGGAAACAGCCGCTGTTAACTTTTTTTTTTCTTCCCCCTTCTCAAACACATTTTCTTTGTACACCTTACGCCGTCTTGACGGGGCTTTTCGTTCTCCCTATGGCGATGCGTTTCCGCGTCGGTGGAAGTACTTCGAGCTGAACGCCATTTATCCGAACACTTTTTGGCGGCCGCCTGGAATCAGTCGAAGCCTGCTGCATTGAGGAAGGCTGGCTTTCCGCTAGGAGGCGGTTGCTCAGACGGCGTGTCCGACGCCCAACCATGAAAATTGTTTATTTGGCAGTCTCGCTCTCATTTTTCTGGTATTCTACGTTAACTCCCTCGCCCAGCCGACGTCGCTCGGTTTTAGTTCCTTAAAAAAACTCGCACCTGGCGCGAAGCGCAAAGAAGCTGCCTGGAACCGAGGGTGAAATTTATGCGTCATAAAGAGCCACGCTGACCACCGACGCGGTTACTTTGGAATCTATAGTGATGCCGAAGAAAAAGATAAGTGGTTTTATGATCCTCCTCTGCAGCTGGAAACTGAGTACTTCCTTCGCGTTTCGAGGGAATGGAGCGGAAGCCAGGCGCTAGCAACTCAGTCGAAATGTGCGCCGTAGACGGAGATCGGACGTCGCGGTAAAATATCATAGTCTTTCTGGCCTGGCCTCACCTACAAATCGTTTTTCTGGGCTGTGTGCCCGACTTAATTCAGTAAACAGAACGCGTGAGTGCAAAGCAAATACGCTCAAACGGAGGGGGATTGATTGATTGATTGATTGATTGATTGATTGATTGATTGATTGATTGATTGATTGATTGATTGATTGATTGATTGATTGATTGATTGATTGATTGATTGATTGATTGATTGATTCAGTGAGTTAGTGAGAGAATGGGTGGGTGGGCGGGTGGGTGGTTGAGTGAGTGAGTGAGTGAGTGAGTGAGTGAGTGAGTGAGTGAGTGAGTGAGTGAGTGAGTGAGTGAGTGAGTGAGTGAGTGAGTGAGTGAGTGAGTGAGTGAGTGAGTGAGTGACCACGAGTGGCAGTGCAGTTCTCTGCCTACTCTCTTCAGCCTAAATTTGTTCTGTCGGAGTTCAGCTTCGTGTCGTTGCTCGCTGAGAGCCTGTGGGGGCAGAGGATTGGGGATGCTCCAAAAGTTCTGATCTCAGTTCCATTTCCTGTTATACCCCTGAACAGTGGGAAGGAAATCTGGCCCGCTTGGATTCAACCGACCATATACAGCTGTTAAACCAGGCCCGACTGGCCGCTACAGCCCGGAGACTCCTGGACCAGGGAGCCCGGCAATGAGCCCGGAAGCAGCAATAAAATGTGCTAGTATAGTTCTTTGAACTTTTTTACTTGTTGCGCTCTTTTTTTACTTGTTTGCTGGTTGTTTGCTTGTTGGGGTGGGTTGCTTTCGGAAGAAATGCTGGTATATTTAATATAGTAAGCCGGTACAAGTTGGTAAAAAACTGGCATACAACCAATGCGTTCTTCCGCTAATCACGCATGGGGAAGAAACTTGGGGTCTCCCCAAGCGACTTTAAAGGCAAACTTAGAGCGGCCCAACGGACTATTGAATGAAGAATGCTAGAGCTCAAGCTTAGGGATAACAAAACAGCTGCGTGGATTAGGGAACAGACTCGTGTGGGAGACATTCTACCTCAAATTAGGCAAAAAAATAGGCATTTGTAGGACACCTTACGCGCATGAGGGACGACAGGGGAGCCATCAGTTCACCGGAGTGCCTGCCAATAGACTTTAACGCGATAAGAGTCAGCCAAGGACTCAACCGAGGGGTGAGCTACAAAAATTCGGGAGAAAAGGGTGGGCTCAGCTAGCACTCGATAGGAGTGGCAGGAAATCTTTGGAAGAGGCCTTCGGCCTGCAGTGGACACAGCCAGGCCAACGATGATGATGAGAGTGATGACGACGCCTATAGTATTTTCGCGCGAAAGTTTATTCGTCCTCCGAACCTTTCTTTCAGTAACCAAGACTTTACCGGGTGGGACGCCCGTTTTATGTATTCTCTGCGCTTTGTAGGAAGTGTGCCCCAACCCATGGCTGACGGCACAAAAACGCCATCAGTCGCCATGCTTGAGAAACTTGGGCGTCCATGAAACCTGTGCTGTAATTTGCAGATATTTCATGTATACCAAGTAAAGCCACGTTTCAAGTTTCATGTGAGTTCCCACATTGCAAATTCAGATGGTTGGCCTCTACTGGCATTTCTGGACAGCTGTTCGCCACTCGACCGCTACTCTTAAAGTTCGCACATCAGGATCTGTGATCGGATCGGAGCTTTGCTTGGCCTCGCCTGTACCCTTCTCAGCAAAATGTCAGAACTGCTAACAATGAGCGCGAAAATTTTCAACCCGGGGTACGCTTTTTGAGTGTAGAGCCCAAGTTTAACAGACATCATGCCAGCTGGGTTAATACACTCATCACTGCTTTTATAAGCAAGGAATAACTTGGTTAATGCCGGCCAGTTTGGTGACCGACTTGTTGTCGCTTACTCGAAGCTGTTTTGAGCTCCAGAAACACTTCCACCACAACAGTCAGCATGACGACGATGTATATATCGGCAAAAAGCTTTGAAGCGCTAACACTGGTTTTGTGCTTTATACTTGTATAAAATGATTTAGTGCAGAGAAAACCTAGCGCAAATTTAAGGCGAAACATCTACACCCCCGAGTGTTGCCGTGTATTTTTAATAAGAAACACGAATTCAGTTTGATTTTGAGAAGATGGGATAAAAACGATTGCACCATAAAGAAAGCAGCTACAAAGGGTAATAAGACACTTAAGCACTTCGGAAGCTTTGTGAAGATAAAAGCATGAATGTCTGGTTTAACGCCAGAGACGCCTTGCTTCGACCTCGCATTGTCGAAAAGCTTTGTAACCTTGTCCCTTGGCCCACTTTGTTTTGCGATCACCCTTAGCGCTTTCTAATGGCTTCTATCTGTCTCCAATGCTTTGCGCCTCCGCTCGCTCTTGCCCGCGTGTCACGGGAGAGTTGACAACGGTGGTGAATTTATTTGAGCACCTATTCACTCGTTCGACTTAGTTCTTCCGCTTTCTTCAAGCGCGGTCCATTGGAGTGGTCAGAAGTAAATGGGCAGGGAAGGACGCTGTGCGGATATTATTGTACTCATCACAAGGTATACCTACTTACAACGCAGAGGGGGAAAATGGAATATAGGGGGAGAGAATAGGATAGAAGAGGAAAGAGTATGAATGGATGACCACTCCTCGCTACTGCCTAGTTTAAGCTCACATTGCGGCGGATGGTGCCTGCCACACTGCATTTGTTCCACGACCATTGCCTTTGCTGACCCTAGACACCCCAGGACAGTTTCTCCAAAGGAAAGAAGATCTTCGTCGCGCCACACGAGCTCTAATTCCACCGTATGGAACGGACCTCCCTAACAGACTCGCTCCCTGGTAGGAGGTCTTGCTGCAAAGACTTCGTGTTGGTGTAACCTTCTCTCCCGCTGTTACCCGGGAATGGCCACCACGCTACCATGCCCCGTTCGCACAGAACTGCCCCTTTTGCACGGCGGTTGCCGAAGATGCAGACACAGAACATTTGCTGTGGACGTGCCCTTCATTGGAAGCGACCAGAACACGACACCTTCGAGGCACAGGCCTCTACCCTGGCAGACCACCTGACCTTCATCGTTGGATATGAGGACCCCACCATCGCTCCCTCCTTGCGTTTCTTCGCGAAACGGGAGTTAATCTATACTTGTGACATAGTATTTATGCCAGCGGGCAAACTACCGCCATAAAAAAAAAGCTCACGGTGTCGAACGCCTCCTCCTTTGGAACTCCTGGTCGTATGGACGCCTTCAGATATGAAATGCTTCCGAAAAAGCCGTTCATCTGCTGCGGGAACCGACGCAGAACGCCAGAATTTTCCTTCAATCTGTAACTTAAGGATTTCGCCTTAAAAGAGCAGCGGTCGCGTGTGGCCACTTACACTTAGCTGCGAAGCCAAATGTCCCGGCGACGTGGTCCAGGGCAAATGGTCCAGGAACCGGGTGGGAGGATCGCAGCCTTCGTGGGCCCAAAACTCTGTATGAGTCTTTCCAGTAAGCTGATATCTGTGTGCCCGTGAGTCCGCACTCGCTTCATTCGACGATGACATCACGCTTGTTGAAATAAAACGGTACCAAGCGTATCTGGCCGGGTTCATTTTATCGACCGAGACAAACGACCCCTCCCGGCGGGTAAAGCTACGCGATCGAGTTAAAATTTCCTTCGTATCGCCTGAGCGACCCTTAGAGAAGATTTTATTTTCTTCTACCGTGTCTGGCAAAAGCATACACAGTGCTAAAGACGTGTATAGTTGACCTCTGAAGCACCCAGCCGAAACTGACGACGCTAAATGTGTTCAACGGAGCGGAGCCTGGTAATGCGCCACAACGCCCCCGTGCCCTCGTAAAAAAAAGTTTTCGAAGTGGCGAAAAACGTCGAAAAAACCTAAAACAGGGATGACAAAATGGGGCCGACTGATGGCAGAATTAGATAGGCAGAAACCAGAGCACGGGGTGAACGGGTGTGCTCTCAAATTGACAAAATGCACACGAAAATGCTCATAGCAGTGCTTCTTCTAAAACATATTGAAATGTCTACAATGAAATTTTAAACCTATTACATTAGGTACAAGAAAAAAGCTACACTAGTGAAGTAATTATACAAAAACGAAAGGCTTCGCACAACACAAAAAAATCTCCGGTAGCAACAAACAAAACTCCAATGAGATGATGATAAGCCACGTGGAGCTATGGTCCATATCCTTTAGAGAACCTGAAGTTAGAAAGAACTCGCACTGGTACCAAAAAGAAAGTGTGGTGAAGATACGCAAAATTGACCAAGAGTGACGGCAAAGCCCGGGCAACCTGTTTCGGCAGCGCCGCTGCACGCCTGTTGAGTCCGCGCTCGCTTCGCGCGCTGCAAACCGCAGGGGGGCTCCGGTGCAAGACACGGCCCCTTATCTGCTAGGCGCAGCCTCGGAAATTAGAGCGTGCCCGAGGACGGGACAAAACCCTCTCTTCCTTACTCCAACCACTTTGGAAACACGGCGTTTGGCAAGGCTGTGTGCTACCGAGCCTCTCTAATCGAGTGGGGATGGAAAAAAGTGGCCTCCGCGCTTTTTCTTCTTTTGAAAAAATGTTTTATTTCTTCTTGTTCTCTTCTAGTTCCTACCTCTAGGTTCCGTGCGCAGGTGCGCGATAGTAGAGGGAAATGAAACGTTATCGGGTGCGGCGTTGGTTTTATTTTTTTCTAATCTTATTTCTAGGACCGACCGCATGTTTTGTAGAACGGTTGGCTTGTTTTTCTTGGTGTTTTATTTAGTTTTGTTTTGTTTCTTCGCTCCGCAGTGAATGTAATTCCTGGAGAAGCTGCGCAAGGACGCAAAATTTCTTTTGGAAGAGCTTGACGATAAAGCTTAGAGGACCCAGCGAAGTTTTTGTGTGGTTTTTGTTTTTTCGCCTTTTGGAGAGTGGCCAGCACATGCCGCGCTGCTTATCTATTGTAGGATCACGGTGTTTCTCTTGCACGCAGCATGTACTTGCATTCTGTTATCACACTTGCGATGCGGCTAACTTCAACAACATTACTGTACCGAGCATCCCTCTGGGATGCTGCCGCTCTGTTGTGCAGGGAAAGTGGCAGTAGCAGCAGCACGTGATAGACGGCGTCATGGGCAAAAAAAGGTAGTTCGCAACCTATTACGGAGTGGCGTCCGGCACCATTCAACGAAATGTTTTTCTACGTTGTCTATATTCTAGTTTGTGAATGAATGTACGGGGGTAGAAGGTATTAACGCCAGTAAAAATACGGCCACCTTCCCAGATGAGATGCGAAGACTAAGGAAACAGCGGAGCTGGTGGCCTTCACTGGCTTTAAGTTGGCTTTTATTTGGTCTGCCCCTTCACACAAGTTTGGTTCATTCAAAAGATTGCCTCGTTAGAATCGTGCTGACACAGTGTTTTTAACATAAACTTCGCTCAAATGAGCCACATAATTAGGAAAAAAAAATTACTTCCACCTCCCCTCGCGGGAACCCCTGTGTAGATGGCACGCATAGGGGGTTCCGTTGTTGTTTCCGTTAGGTTGATTCTCCCATCGCGTGAAACGTGCCGTGAACCCCCTGCCGCGGCTATGACGCAACACAATCCAACACAATCCACTTTAATCCAATCCAATCCAATCCATTCCAAGCCAATCCAATCGAATCCAATCCAATGCCCCTCGCGAGAGAGTGTTCGCTATCGGAGAGGAGAGGGGGTGAGCGGCGGAGAGCGCAGCTCGCGCGGTGAGGAGAATGGGGGAGGGGTGTGGACGGACAACGACAACGCCGTATGGAGGGACAAGGCGAGTGAATGAGATGCCCTCGCATCTAAAAAGGCCATGCCACCCACTATCTCATTTCCCGTCACAGAACCTATGATGTCATACCAGCCAACTCAGCGAAGGGCGGCAAAAGGAAACGCTAATTAGGCAGAGCTTATAAGCTTCCCGAACGAGGTATTTGCGCTTAAATTTAGGACACATTCTTTTGAAGCAGTAAGAATGATAGAACAAACAGTGGCAGTTACGAAAGCACACGCAAACATAGAAGTACCGATGCGTATTGCTGTTGCTACTGCGCGCACTTTGCTTGGTTTAGCTGCAGAGGTCTGCGGAGCTTTGGGGTTGTCTCAGACGACACTGGCCGATTGACTCAAGCAACGGTGTCTTACTTGACCACATTTGTCGAGTGAGCACTATGTTTCACAAAACGATTATTTGTCTCTGAACGAAAACAAGCCAGGTTTAAATACGGTCAAAAACAGACGGAACGCTAAAAACTGACGGAACGCTAAAAACTGCTAAAGTTCGTCCAGACTGAATGCCAAATCAAAACCAGTCGATTAGCCGCCATTTCTCGTCCTGGGATTTGGTGTAGCGGTTCCGCCGCTGTCTACGGACGCTGTATCCCTGCTTCGATTCTTGGAACTTCTTTCTTGTCGTGGTTAGCGTTTTGTAATAGATATACTTCACGCCCGCTTTGCAATTCATGCGATGAGACCAGTCGGTCTTGGTTTTTTACTCAAGCGGCCGAACCGCTCCCGCTCACTGGAGCCAAGGCCGACTTAGCCATCGGCAGTTACGCCCGATCTCCTGTAATTATTACCGGTGATTAATAATTAACAGTGACTCTGGCTTGTCAGTGAGCGGAAGCGGTTTGGCCGGTTGGGTAAAAATCAAGACCGACTGCTCTCGCTTAATTATTGTGAAGCTGGCGTCGGGTGCGGCTTTGAGATCCGTCCGGATCTGTATCATCTGTACTTATTAATAATGATTAATAATTATCAGTGATTCTGGCTAGTCAGTGAGCGATAGCGGTTTGGCTGGTTAGGTAAAAATCAAGAAAGACTGCTCTCAACGCGAGTTGTGTTTCCTCTGGACGGAACTTTAGTGACAGTTGCCCTTTCCGTCTGGACGGAACGCTAGACACAGCCGAGCAGAAAATGGCTTGCCACGGTATGGTGGCGCCATCTAGGTTCACTAACGATAAAAAAAGGTTTCCCAATAATCTGCACAGCGGTCGGTTCCTGTGATATCATTGCATACCACGAAAACGCACAATTTAGCGGGAAAATCAAAATTTTAACTTAAATATTTAATTTCTCAGTGAATAAAGCATCGTTTGCATTCGGACAAGCGCTGGGACACTATAAAACCGAAATCTTTCGAATGACACAAACTTGTATTTTGTTTTCATGGCTCCTTTAAGCGAACGATGGTTTATCACTCCATGCAAACTCAGGTAATCAAAGTGTTCACATATTGCACCGTCCTAAAATCGAAAATTCAAACTTCCGAAGTCCGAAGATAAAGTTCACTTCAATTCAGCCAAAGTCCAAAGCCAACGCCCGTGCTACGAACTCAAAGAAAATGCTGTGCGCCCCGGATGCGATTATAGCGCATCGGATAGATGCCGGTTTCGTAACGCGAGGGACCTAGGTTTGATTCCGACCACGGGAACCGCTTTTTTTTTTCTTGAGGCGTGCACTCCGAGCACCTGCTCGTGGGCTACCTGCCTCCACTTTTGTACACGTTTCCCTAAAACAGGTACGAAACCTCGTTCCTCGTGCCTTCCCAAATTTTAAACGAGAGAGAGAGAGAGAGAGAGAGAGAGAGAGAGAGAGAGAGAGAGAGAGAGAGAGAGAGAGAGAGAGAGAGAGAGAGAGAGAGAGAGAGAGAGAGAGAGAGAGAGAGAGAGAGAGAGAGAGAGAGAAAGAAACTTTAATCACACTTGAAGTGAGCATATTTGTGGTCGGGATCTTCAGTCCAAGACTCCGTTGGTACGGCCGGCTGTCTTCGCCCTTTCCGCTAGCAAAAGCTGCGTTTCAGGACGAGAGCTTGCCAGCGTACTCTCCCACTGCTCGCGTGAAGGGTTGGGGATGAGGGGGAGATCTGAGTTCAATTGACATCCCCAGACAATATGGTACAGCGTGCGTTCCCGTTACAATTGATTGATTGTAGGGTTAACGCGCCGACGAAACGCAGGTGATGAAGCGGCGCCGTAGTGGAGGGCTCCGGATTAATTTTTAATACCTGGGGATCTTTAACGTGCGCCGAAATCTCGTACACACGGGCGTTTTCGCTTTTCGCCTCCATCAGAAAAGTGGCCGCCGTGGCCGGGAATCGAACCCGCGACCTTGTACTCAGCAGCACAACGCCTCAACCACTGAGCCACCGCAGCGGGTTACAAGCCTTTTTAATGCGAAAGGAACGCGTTCCAGTTGCACTTCTTACATTAGACCGTACCGTTACATTAACGTTGCATATGATTTTATAAATTAAAACATACTGTCGGATAATCGTGAGGCCCAATAAAGAGAGCAATTTAAAACTCCAATCTAACTACGTATATTATACGAATATGAACAATGCCCGCAGCAGATTATCTGGAGATAAAAAGTATTGATAAATTGGTGATTACCAATTCGGTTGTGTTTTAAGAGGTATTACAACAGGCGAAAATAGCAACAAGTTCCGATAAATAGGAATTATAAAAGTTCCCTCAGTTTTCTCGCAATTCTCAAAATTACTAATCTAACTAGTTTAAATCGATATAAATGGGAATCACTAAGCTCACATGCCGCATTGTTTCGGTGTCTGCGCTTGTGTCCCGCGGGGGTGTAGCCCCAAACGAGCACATCAGGATGGCTAGGTCCCGGTGTCTCACCCTTCAAAAGGCGCTCCTATCCGTTTTCTTTCTCCCGACTCACGGCCGGGCTACAGCGGCGGCGTCCGCTACTGTAGCCCGGCCGCGGTCGACGCTCCCGCAGCGTTCGGGACGCCGCTGCCGCAAATTTCAGGTAACGGGTGGCAGAATCTCTGGTTTCACTTTTAAATGCAGAGCATTTCTTTAACTCACATGTGGCGTCCGCAACAGCTCAGTGCGCAGGCGCGCCCTCTCCCCCACTCCTCCTCTGCCGCATCACGCTGCCCTCCTCGCTCTCAACAACAGGTCCGCACCCCTCCCCCTACACTATATAAAAAAATAATACTTACCGGCGCCTGGTTTCGATACCACGACCCTGAGGGCGGAACGCAAGGTACATGGTGCTCTACCCAC